>NC_133986.1:8240000-8560000 GCF_047716275.1 Strix uralensis
TAAAAATGGAGTAATAGCTACAATCTGCTTCACTTGTGCCTGCTATACATTGGTGCCAGCACGAAGGGAACTATTAGGTATTTGCTGCCTGATTTTTTTATTATTGTTATTTATTTTTTTTAAATTCATGAGGTGACAAGTCTGTAAAAACATAATGCAAGATACAAAAACAGGATTAATGCTTCTATTGCACAATACTTACTTTAAATACATGTATTATTAAAACATACCATTATTTCTAGATACAACAGGCAATGAACCAAGTTTCTCCCCATCTATGTTACACACTTGCTGTGCTTTTTAACTGCGATGAAAAAAGAAGCCATTTTAGCAAGACAATAAACCTGCAAGAAATAGTTATCTCACTCATTCTATTATTTTGTCTGTATACCCATTCTAGATTTTTTGTGTGTGTGCACTTTAAATGAATGTTCACCCATTACTGTCAAGCAACTTGTCTTGTTACTTCACACTTTTTCTGTAAATCACAAATACCCCGCTTTCTAAACCATTTGCATGCCTAATGATAGTGCCTTGCCAGAAGAAAAGGAACATTAAGAAATTAGTAGTGCATATGGAAAACAAGCGTCAGATTACCAAAAGCACTTTCCCCATCACTGTGAAGGCCACTACCTCACACGGCACATACATTTAGAACAATTTAAGGTCTGAAACTTTTCTGACACGGCAAAATGTAAGTGATCAAGAATAACTCAAAAGTTTACTCAAAAAACACACATTATATAGAAATAAAGACTCTGGGCAAAATAAAAATCAGTTTCCTGACAGCTACTTAGTATCAGCCTCTCTCAAGAGGTGGGCAGGACTTCCCTACAGTTTTTATAAATGACATAATCTTGGCTACAAGACATGCTGTCATCATGAAAGTCAACATTTCCTATGACCTTCCCCGAGGATAACATGTGCATTACAACGTAATTATTCTGGGCTGGAAATCATTCTCATATTGAATACTCCTGTGCCATCTTTCCACTTGAGAAATAGCTCACCCAATACAATGCTAAACATGGTATTGTGTCAAGCTGACTTATTTCCATTTCAATAAATCTGCCTGATATTTTTCTCCTTTGCCAGACAGGTGCACCATCAAAATAGTCATGAGATCAGCTTCTCTGGAGCACTGTAACTGAAAGATGTTATCCAGTTAGGTATAGCGGGGCAGGCATTTCAGCAGCTTCTCATATTTTTCTCAGATTGCCAGAGAAAGTCCCTTAAAAACCCCTAGATGGAAACAAGACCTACCTACTTACCACTAAGAATTTTTAGAGCTCATTTTGCTGACGGGTATTTAAAAAAATCACTAGATTTATTGTCTAATGCTATCACACTTCTCTTTTCTAAATAACAAGTGTCATAGTCCTGGAGACATTAATTCTCAGCATTAATAACAATTTCAAAACCACCTAATAACAACTGTTTTTGAGGACTTTATACATTCTCAGTTTGGGTCTCAGCTCTGTCTAGCCTCTCCTCCTGGATAATTTCTCATGTTTCAACCCACTGACCAGTTTCAAAGCACAGGTAATAAAACGTTATTTCTTCTCACTACACATGTGATGTGATCTCAGCCTTTGCACCTCACACACGAGCCAGCCGTGGGACACGAAGGGACCATGGCCTGGTTGACAACAGCACTCAGTGTGAACACCACAGGGCTTCCTGAGCCACCTGCCAAGTTAATCCCAAAGGGCCCGTACATAGGAAAGGCACCTCACACCACATTTACCTATCTCCCTCGTGCCTAAATTTTATGCCAGTAGAGGGCCAGTTAGTATGTGGCATTTGGTATGGCACAGGGGCTAATTCAAAGCTAAGTAATACATACAACACGCACAGTATAACACACTACTATTGCTGTATACCTAAGAGCTCACCTGTACAGGAGAAATCATCCACACGGACATATCCCATGACACAGTCACAACGATAGGATCCAGGCAAGTTAACGCACACAGTATTGGCATGGCAATAATGCATCTTGGCAGCGCACTCATCAATATCTGCAGGGGAAGAACCACCAAGGAAAATTACAGTCAGGCTTAATAAAATGAATAACATGACACAATATTAGAATAAGAGAAAATAAACTCCATTTACAACTCCAAAGGCAATCTGCTTTAACACCAGCATTAAAGAACAAGGCAAATTTAGTAGCAAAGTATTCCTTAAAATAGAGCTAACATTCCTGTATCATAGCAATGGGTTCCTTCCACTGTCCTTCATGAAATCCTAAATTTTTTTAACTTTGGAAAACTGACACATACATTTGGTTTTTTTCTATGACAATGTTAAAAGACAAAAACTGACATAGAGTTTTCAAACACATAAAATAGCTTCAGAAGTACGTAACACTGAAAATCCTAACTTTGTCTCATTGGTAAAGTGAAGCATGAAGGCACAGTAACTCTGTACAGCATGATACCAGTTGCAGTGCTGGACAGATATGACATGGCAGTGTTTGTCAGGGCAATGTAGCAGATTCGACTCCTGAGTCGATCAGTGTGTATTCCAGCCCTGCAGATTCACCCAAGTGCTCTTACAATGGCTTGTCCTGAAACACACTTCTGCTGCAGGAGTTACTGAACGGTGCTCTGTGCCACTTCCACATCTCGCTCAAGCAGAAGATTGAGCCAGTCACCTAAGCCCATTTTAAGTCTGCTTTACATCATGCCCATGGAAAAAAAAGATGACTAAGGAGGAATAGAAACTTGACCCCATAGCTCTGTTTGCTTAAGCAATCTCTACTGCTGCTGCAAATCCAAAATCCAAAACTGTTTTCACAACAGTGAATCAAACCTATCATTTACTTGCCTGTTTAAATATCCTAAAGCTCTGTGATATTGTACACTGTAAAATCTTCCTCCTTCCTTCCCAAGAAAACCAGATATTATAGTGAAGAATTCTCTTTATTTTTTTCTCAGCAGGATAGATTTTCCGCTTAGTAGCACAGATTTTACATGAAGTAATTCATGGTTTTCAAAAGATTAATTCTAGTGTTACGTATGTCCACACAAAGAAAGATGAATCAGACTCATTTTTCCCCCCTATTACTTTCTCCTTGTTATTGGTTGCTCACACTCAAGAAAGGTATTAATCAACAACACAGCTGAAGAACTTCCTCACCCCATGGTGGGGTGCAAATGAGTCGGTCACCCCACAGTGTGGCCTCCTACCCCATCCCTCTGCACAGCCACCTGTATGTAGAGACCAAGCTACAGTCTCCCTTCTCCCTCACCACATGGTGCTTATGGAGACACAATGGAAGCAATACAAGGAAGGTGCACCGTAACATCAGGATTTAACCCCAGAAGAGGGCGGGGTGGGGTTTAACTGTGCACATGTTGAGTTCTTGGTTGCCTAAATTCAGATATCCTATTTAACCTTTCTAAACTAAAGTAGCTGCAGCTGAGATACACCCCCATTTTCCAGCCTCTGAAAATGAAACACATGCCAGCTATACTCACACTTTTCCTACTACAGACATCTGTCCAGTAGGAACTACTAGCTAAATCACTTTGTGTTGGCCACCAAACAGCTGTCAGTTGGCAGTGATTTCTGACTACTGCCAACCTGGGCTGAATTAGAAATTATGGCCTGGAGGCAAAAGACTTTGTATACCACAGCAAAACACCTTGAACTATCTCATTCCCGCATTTCTGTTGTTTCTCTTGCAGTGCCACTTGATGAAATGAATTTTAAAAAGTCAGGAGCATCAATACATGGAAGATAAAACCAAGAAAAATCCTCCCACACGTCTTGTTATCACACCACTGAGTGCTAGAGCCACTTGGGAAACACTCAGGTGTTGACGTGTGTTCACACTGTTCTGCTTGCAGCCTCTTTTTAATAGGCTTTTGGAGCATAGCTTTGAGGAGTTTCTTTCTTGCATATCTAATAATTTTCTAGCATAAAAGGGAAAGGAACAAAAAGATGTCTGAAAAGAAAGCAAGAATGTCAAAACAGCAACCAATTCACCTGAAAATTAACCTTATGTGCTACCCTCTATCTCCAACTTCCTCACTGAATTCACTGGACAACACTCCTCCTCTTTCTTCCCCCAAAGGGAAGCAAGAGGATTAAAAGTCCCAAAGGCGAAGGAATTTGAACTTTGATTCATCGCAAGCAAGGCCCACATTACTGTAACACAAAATACAAGAATACCTGGAGATAAAAAGAAAATCCACAACCTATGTGAAAACATCACTGTGGGAGAATTTCTCAAAAGGAGACTAAGGAGTTCAAGTGATGACTTGACTATAAATAGAGGAATTGAGAACAACTGACACTGGGTTGCTGCAGAAGTCCTTGAGTGCAGGATGAAAAAGACTAGGCCTAACAAAGAAAGCAGAAGGAACAAAAGATTCTTCTCTTCAAACTTTGCTCACTTATTTAACTCTCTTCTCAATCTTTCTTGGTGCATCTTCCATAAACCGTCTCAGTATTTCACATTTTCTTTTACCTTTGCAGTATTAGCATTCTACTAATACACGCATTTCCTTCACAGAGAATAACATTGAGAGGTCAAAACTGTCAATAGTATTTTCTTACTAAAGCCTGTAGGGCAACGCTAAAGCTGTTGTTATGGACCGCAGTTCTACAAATTCCTGTAAAAGGTTAGGTATTCATCACAAAAAGCTTTGGGTTTTTACTTAACATTGCTAGAGTAAAATCCATAAAGCAAATAGTGGTATATATCAGCTCAGTTGTAATGGAACTCAAATTGTGATTCATGTGTATAGATTGCTTGTCGCATTTGAAATATTAGAGCTCATCTTCCAGTGGTCTTTTGAGGTGATAAAAATACATGATTTATGTTTCTCTCTAGATTGGTGAAGTAGTTTGTTTTTCTTTTAAAAAGGTATACTTATGGTCTTTAAAATGAGACTTGACACAGCATAATGATCATTCACATATCACCACCTTCCATCTACATAAGCTAGCTCTTTGTAACAACAAAGACATTTGGGCTTCAGGTTTTCAGTAAGGACCATTATGTTACAGGGTGGGTTGGTCTGGTAAGTGAGTGCTATTCTACTCGCTTCAAGTGTTTCCTGAAGAGCAAAACAGGGTTCACTGCTTATACTTAACTGCGGTACTCACCTACCCTATAGCTTATCAGTTATAACCATTACCCCCTACAGTTCTACAATGTTTGTGAACTTATAGGAAAATATACACGTATTATCTTTTATATTTATGCCAGTGCACTCAGCAATGCTATGAGTACACTGGGACAAAACAAAAGTAGCTCAGTGGAGCTACCTGCTTAGCACCCACCATGCTTTTTGCCGCACAGCAGGCACTCATCATCTCATACCAACCAACCAAGCAAACCAAGATGGGATGTAAAGACAATACAAAGTGTCAAGGAGGTTTTCTCATCTGCACAATTACTTTACAGACTTTACAAACCACTTAACTCTTTTCATGCCTGACTCGGAATCTTATTGCTAAATATTTACAATATTTCAAGATGACAGTGAGACACTAAATTCCAACTAGAGCATCTTTTTACTGTTTGTCCCCTCCAACAAGTCACATCAAACCAAATTAATCTCTGCTGTAAAGAGGGCACAGTTCCTGTTACTGGGAGTTTTGTCCATTCACCCAAAAGGTGAAATAGGCCTACTATTTTTTAAGCTGTTAGTCCTGTAATAACCACGAGTGAACAATCTTGAAAAAAAGCACTCCCTGCCTCTGGAATTGCAGACCACCATCCGTATAATAATCCATTTGGACATTAACAGTATCATCACCTGTTATTTGGGGCTTCATAGTCTAACTACTGGAAGACAATAACATTCAAATCAAAACAAAATGAAACAAACTATGAAGTGTTCCAGAGCACCAACAGATGATGTACTTGGAAGTCTGCTAAGTATCAGAATCAATTACTCCATTTGCAGCTATCTCCAATTACGTGCTTTCTAGTTGGGAAGCATATTTTCCCAAACTTAATTCTAATTTTCAAGCACTCTGTAAGAAAGAAAAGGCAGAAAATCCAAGACAGGAAAAAAAGGACAGCTTTTCAGAAAGCTCTGATCTCTAATTCATGACTTCCAACTAAAAAACATTATTAATGGGGGGGTAAATTCCCTTCCCCTCTTTTTATTCAAGTTAATACTATGCCTTGACTTGAACTGTATTAAACCCTGGTCTAAATGATCTAGATTTTTTAAAATGTAAAATCAACCCGTGTTGTTATTTAAATAATATCAAATCTTAAAATATGTTCACAAGCTGATGGAATCGCATAAACAAGGTTTTTAAAACAGTGGAGCACAACAGTAGTGGAGCATAAGAGACATCCTAAAATTTCAGTCCCCCCATGCTTATGCAAAAATTAACACATGCTATTTTCACTCCACTGACTTAGCAGCTCCTTGTTCATTTAATTTACTTTTTGTTCTCCAAATTCCCCCTGATTCTGTCCTCTCCCTGCTCTTATCTCCTATCCACTGCCAGCCTCACTTGACTTCAGCTCTGCTTGCCAAATTTTTATTTATTTCTTTTTTTAATCCTCCCACTACCTGTCTTCTTTCACATATGTCTAACATACCCCACACCTGGTTTCTACCTTTAGCACAGGGTTGGTTTCTCAAATTGTGCAATACAACCCTTGGGGAGCCATAAAGCATTAGACAGCAGGAGTCAGCAGTTCCCCGTGAGCTGGCAGCAGCTCAGCTTCCCCCAGTTGTCCGAGTAAGAAAAGACTAATTATCTGCTGCAAATGTTTAGGCTAGCCTTAGAACTGTTTACCAGCTTGGACTCCTTGATAGCAATTCATCTCCTCCAAGGCAGGGCAGCAGCGCAAACACAGGCAACCCTCGCCATTCCTCTGACTTTGAGGGACAGAGCTGCTGTCCAGTCACAGGCAGGGAAAAAATGCAAAACAAAAGCAGATAGGCCAAAGGAAAATTTCCCTTTCAATAAGGCTGAGAAACATTACCCTAATGTCGTTAAGTAACTAACTAGCTAAAAATGCCTTCATAAATCAGGGCTGGTGTAGCATCACCTGGGAATCCATAAGCAGTAACATAACTATCAATATAATAACATCAGGAAGTATTACCACTTTGACTTTTAGAGTGTCATTAAGATGGTGCAGCCTCTTCCTCTGGGCATAGTGTAGAAGTGCTTTACATTGATATACCTACACTTTATGGTCAGGACAGGAGTATCAATATTCCAAATATGCTTTCTATCAATTTAACTGCCCCTCTAGGGATGACAACTGTATAACTACCAGGTTAAACAAACAAACAAATAAATATTTAAAAACACACACTCACATGCAAATCATACTTCACCAGTCACACTTTCCAGTGCAGACCAGGCCCAAACTAATGTAACATTCCTGAGAAGAACAAAAATAAAAATTCAATTGAAGTTACCTTCCTCCTCTTTACTTCAATACTGTTAAGCTTAAATTCTTTTTCCAGTCACACTCAGGAAAGCAACTGGCCATTCTCAAACAAAGATCACAAAATCAGCACCACTTTGCTACCTATTTCTCAGCTACATTAGTAAACAATCCACCCAGTAGTCATACAGGAAAGTGGTTTCTTCCTAAAATCCGCTCTGGTGAAATTCAGCATTAGACATGAAAATATTGCCTAGGTACAAGATAAGCTCCCCTTCTCCATCTTTGTTAACGCTTACAATACATAAATCATTAGTCTCTTTACTTGATCTTATTATTTCTTGCCTTAAAAAAATGAAAATTAAAAACCAGAGCTTTTCATAATCTGAGTCTCCAATGATCTGACCAACTCTTTGGAGCCAGGATATTTCAGCTACAGTCATTTCGATCACCATTCCTCAAAATATCACAATCCGATCATGAAAGACAGCACCAGACTCTTTAAAGCTTGCTGTCCAGACTATCTAGTGTCCCTCTGAGTGAGATGGTTTTCCTTTTATTATTCTACTAAATTCTGCCTCTCTCTAAGGAAAACTCAAAATTTGCAGTTCCACTCTCCCTTGTGCTTTCCATCATTACACTGGCAATTTAGATGCATTATTAAATGACTGTGTGGTTGGTTTGGGGGGATGGTCCTCAAGAGCCTTGAGATCTCTTAAGATAAAAACAGTTTATTGAAATTACACTTTTTGTAAAAGATCATTTAAATCAGTTAGAAAGCTGCTACTGACATGTTAGCATTAAAGAAAAGACAAGTAATGTGGTGTTGTTTATAACAGAAAAGAGCTGTTTTCTCAACCCTAAGTGAATGACTGCGTTCATTTGATAAATACATTAATAGAAAATGTTCACAGACTTATAAATATTACTTTTTTAAAAATGTTTGCAGCTATAGCTCTTAGGGATGGTTGATAACTTATTTATAAGGTATCTCTGACAGTTGCAAATAAGTTATTTTAAAAAATACGCAGCCAGAATTCACATATGATAATGCAGCTTAGAGAACACAGATTAAAAATAATCACAAAAAGCAGAATGAAACATTTGGGGGAACAGGTTTTGGCTAACAGCAGCAGCTCAGTCATTTGCTCAAACATGCCAAAGCAACTAGCAAAAACAAGACAAGATTCTTGTATAATAGCAGACGCTATGATGTTTAGAACTTAACTGAAGTTAGTTAAGAAAGATCGCTTTATCCAGGATTATTCAAGCCTTTTAATTTTTTCTTTCTAATTACTCTTTGACAATATACTGATATTTGTATTTAGAATGCACGGCAGCAGAACAGGCTACTACTAAGTGGTGTGCCTGAGTGGGTGTAAAGACTTTTCTTTAAAGATGCTTTTTAATTTGCTCTCCCACTAAGTGGCTTATGAGAGGCTACGTAACGAGCAAGCTACATTTCAGTTTCAGAGTCTGTCTGGCCAGCAGAATTCAGAGTTTTTACCCAAGTCAGTGCCACCATATCTGCTCTCCAGCTACTCTCTGACCTCTTGCTCTCAGTCAAAGCAGATCTATGTCTTTGAGGACACTCTACTATAACGGATTTATGGATTCGGAGAAACATTCATTACATCCTCTCATGGACATTATGGCAGAGAGGTTATTTGTCACCCCCAGGTATTTTAACAGACTTGGGAATACCAGGAGCTACTTCAAGAAATAATTCTATATTTCAGGAAAATGACTTGGTATCTATGAGGAAAAAAAAAAAAAAAAACAAACCAAAACAAACAATTTTACGTCCTTTTGTGCTGTATTATGCCCTCTGAAGAGTAGAGTAAGATGTGGTTGCTGCTGATTAGAATGAGACCAGTTCAACTAAAATGGAGGTAATCCCAAATAAACCAGTGCTGGCCTACAGGAGTTGTTGCCTCTCAGAACTTTGCAGGAGCAAGGCTACAAGAGGTCCACGCTTCGGCTGACAGAGAATTTCATGGGTTACAGAACTGTCACTGTATCTCTCGAGAACAGGACAACATAATGATCCAGCAGAGATCTGTGCTATCTCTACCTACAGTCAGAGTAATATTCTTGACAATATTGCCAAGGACAATGCAATAAGTGAGAGATAAATTCAGAGAAAGATAAAAGATAAACTCAGAAAAAGAATGCAATTCAAATATGAACATTTTGAAATCTTCTCTTATAAAAACATGAAATCAGAAATAAGCCCATGTAGCTGTAGGTCCCGTGATGGTGTTAGCTTGTTCTTTCATATTAGTTTTGTCTTAAAAACAGTCCAAAAACTGTTTGGTGTTCTTTTTTAATATTCTTTTTTTAGAGATGGTGTGTTCAGTAGTTCACATTATAAATTCTTTCATCCATCACCCATACTTATTCAAAGTTAAGAAATAACCATATTTGTACATGCTGCCTTTCTCAGAATAGAAAAGATCTTAAAGCTTCACTCCAAATGTTAATTCTGGAATAAATAAAAATTCCTACAGATGCAATAAGTAAAACATTGGGGTACCTAAAGTTCATCCTTGTAAATGTAATAAATGTTTGCATGGATATAGCAACATGTATCCCAATAAAGAAAATACTGCTTAACTTCACCACAGGAATCATCTTTGGCAGTTCATCAGAAATGAAACACTACACAAAACATGAAAAGCCACTGGCTCTTTCCATCCTGCAGCAGGCAACAGACTGTGAAAAAATGATGACATTCCTCCCTAGGCATCCTATAGATCTTTCCCTAAAGCAGGAGATGTTTTGGGAATCTCCTAGCTCTTGAGGGGAAGACGGTGAAAAACCGAGGCTCATCACAAGGCGTACGTGGGACAAATTCTTGCCACCAAAGATGATTTGATAAGCCACACAGTAAATTGTGAGCTATACCGTCACAGTCTGTCAGCACAGCACATCTCCAGGCAACTGCAAGCTTTAAAATTTGGAATCAGCAATTTGACACTGTTCTCCATTACTCCCTTGCTAAAACCTGGAGTACAATGACACGGGTCTGATCCGCTGCGCCATGCTCCTCCAATGAATCCATACAGATCAACAAAAATGTGAATATCTGTAAAGTCTATTCCCTTACATAAATGGTGCTCATCAGTGCGATACAATTTGCCTGTTCTGGGACACAGAGGGAATTAACCACTTTCCCCTGGCTAGAACCCATGACAAAAACCTCAACAAATTACTACAGGGACAGGAATAGGAAGAATTATATAAAATAAATCTTACTGGACTAGTCTCCCTTAGTATTTAGTACCACTCTTTCACCCATTTTTCTTCTTCAAAGGCTCTTAATGCATGAGAATTCATTCTAAATCTAACTACTTCATGCTTGGCTGTAAGAGTTACTATTACATAAGTCTACAACAAATAAAAGGTTATGCTACTCCTGCTACCAAATACATTACAGCCCATTAGAAAACAGAGCAATATAATCACCTCATTCTTACAAAAATAGCTCTGTTCCCTAGAAAGATTGTCTCTAGTTTACTGATTACATAAGTGTACTCCCAAAGCCCTGCTTGCTTTGGCTTTTATTTCACTTATGAAAGAAACTCCTTTTGGATCTCAGTAAGCACTGATGAAATAAATACTGCTGCTGGAAAAGGAATGTCAGATTTCTGTAATAGATTCACCTCCTTATTTACCGTTATTTTTTAATCTTTCTAAACATTCTTAGAGATACCAGTGGATGCTTATATGGGTGGAAGAGGGGAAGGGAAGAGGTGAGGGGAGTGTTTTTTTCCCTAATCTTCCATTCACCTACATTAGCCAGGCAATATGATACATTGAAATAACTATATCCATTTTCATTCAGTTAATACCTTACCTTTTCAATCCCTTCTATCTGATTTTACTAATGAGTAAGGGTGAACGGTGGATTACTGTATCAAAATGAACAATTCTTTCTTCAGGCTGCTATATTGAGAGCAATTACATTAAATACCTGGTTTCATCAGCACTTGTCTTATACCATCGTCCACAATTTTTGCTTCACTGTTCTATTTTTATCCCTAATACTCTTACCCAGTTTGTCTCCTTCTATCTCCTTCCTGCGATATTGACTGGCTTACTCTTTCAAATCCTCACAGATGCTATCTTCAAATGATAAATTGTAGAAGGCTACCCATATAATTGATCTAGAATCCCTATGCCCGCGGCAACCTTTTACTGTGGCATTTTGAAGGACATTGTATTTGTCCGAAAAATTAAATGCTGATGAAAACTGTATGGTTTTGTGGGGTTTTTTTGGAGGGTGGTGTCTTTACCATGTCTAAAAAAAACCCTATAGTCCCTGGAAAACTACTGGTCTTGTATTTTATAACAATTTTTAACATACAGTGTTAGAACAAATGAGACGTGATATGTTACTAGCAAAAAAATCATACCAAATTAGTAGTCCACCATTTTCACAGTGAAGTAATTTCTTCACTCAATGACCATTTCTGCAGTGCAAAGCAGAACACAGATAATGGAAAAATTTTGTCCCATGCTGGTAAACACCCATTGTGCCCTATCTTCACTATTTATGGCCTCGATAACACTATCTGCATTTTCCTAAATGTTCTCTCTTAACACCTTTTCAACAATTCATTATTCATCTGCTTCCATCACATCTTGTTCCTCTATCCAAATCTGCGGAAAAATCCATGTGGAAACATTGAACTTAAAGTTGCAGACTCATCATCATTGCTAAATTGACAACTATGCCTCTTCAATGCCACACAAGCCACAGCAGGTGGTTTCACATGATAGAGGATTTACTGATTTTATTTTCATGAGACCAAACTATTCCCTGTTAATCAGGTTCCACAGAGGGTTAGAGACAAACATCTTATTTGGGTAAGAAAATTATAGATCACTGCAAAACAGTTCCTTTCCTAGTAACCCTCTAGGCCATGCTAAACACCTTTCTTTGTTCTACACTCTTGCTACACAATCTAGTCTTATTGCTTGTGCCTTTTTAAATTTAATGTAGTCTATACTGAAAAGATAAATAAATAAGCAAACATCAGCAGAAGAAAAATGCCTAATTTTAGATATTATAAATATTTTTTCCCTTAATTGACATAACTACAAAGTGCAAGACGCATTTCTCATCCAAGCAAATATGGTAATCAGGTGTGATTTATAACACTAGTTACTAAAAGACACATTTCTGGTTTGGAGATTCCAACAATACTGCATTCCTTAGGCATAACCTGAGGTGAGCTAAACACGAGGAACAGTAAAAGGTGGGGGGGGTGGGGGGGAATCCAACAGATCATCATATAAATATTCTTTACCTGAAACCCTAATTCCTGCCTCAACACTTAGTATGAAATTCTATTTTAATTGCTTTGCTTTTGGCTATGAAATTGAACCAGTGATTTAAAGCTTTCTCCTTTGATAACATAGTCCAAGTTTAGCTGCAGTTTAAAAAAAAAATAAATAAATAAATTGGGACACACGGGTCCTTACTATTTCATTTCTAATAACTCTGCATCTGAACTACTCTACTATGATGATAGTAGATATAATGATGTCTTTACTCACATTTCCTTTATGAGTATCAGCAACTGAGCAATCCATTCACACAGATTCCCTCAAGTTCCACCAAGATCAGCGGTCAGAGTACAAAGAAAGAAGGGAGCAGAGAGATGCTGACCCAAACCTCCCCGGTCATGAAAGCTAATTGCAAGTATGTCTGTTGTTTGGTTGAAGTTTTAATGGAAGATCTTGAATGGGCACATGCCTTCCTGCAAAGAGCCTTACTGCAAACAAGCTTTCTGAGACTCTTCCAGAAGCAGGATTTTAATTCGTAGTACACAGCACCCTGACCTTCGGGAGTGGAGGTCAGGAACAGAGGCAGCATTATGTTGTTATTCGTGATACTAAATTACTATTTTATTACCAGCACCATTACGTATATTTCAGAGCATGTTATCAGTAGTAAGTTCCATTTCTAGCATGACCAAGACAGGCTTTTACCAACTATAAGCTGTTCTTTCAAAACCCAGCAAAATTCTCTGTGAAATATAGGACTGCACAGCAAAGCAGTGGCAAAAGCATACATCAGGTTAAAGTAATCCTTGTGAAAGTTAAGAGAAAGACACTATGTTCAATGGGCTTTGAATCAATCTACTGAATAGTGTCTGTATGTGTATGCATATGTGTGTATACACGTATTTGCACACTGCAGAGGGAGATGAATCAATAAAGATCTTACACTGAATGAGAAAGAAAAGGAGAGTTGAACCAGCATTACTGGTCTCAAATGCTGTGCTCTATCTCAATTTTTTAAGCTAGATCAAGTTTTATTTAAAAGCAAAAGAGTAACTCTTAGATTGCTGTTGGTGAAAACTTCATGTTTTTAGCCCCTGGAGAAAACCATTATTAAAACAATACAAGGATGGAGACTTCTATAGATATCTAAAATTAATTTTCATTATCTCTATTAAGAAGCAAAATTATAGCCTGATTTCATTGGTCATTCTACATTAGTTGTAACTAAATGATGGAAAAAATAAAGACAGCAGAACAAGACAAGCTGTGGACAGAAAGTCAGTATTAAAAATCAGTGCAAAAGAATCCTCATCTCCAATGGTTTCCAATACTTTCTATTCCCTCCACAGTCATTTCAAGCTATTGTTCTTTTTTATTAACAGCAAAGTAACCTTGTCACATTGTAACACACAGCATGAAGTCACCCGCATAGCACAGCCAGACAGGACACTATCTGCTTTTCGAAAACACTACCATTGCTAGAGACTTCTAAAAACATGAAAGGTGATGATTGTCAAAGTAAAGCTACCCCACATAGAATTCATGAGATTATAAAGACTCTACTTTGAAGCGTCTCTGAGATTTGTTTTCTTAACACAAGTTTCTCTTATTGAAAACATTTCTGAAAATACAAAGCCCACATCAATGCAAATCCACACATCTATACCAGTGTGTAATAGGGAATACCAAGAATGGAAAAGAAAGCTAGCAGGCAATGGTGGGACTTGGTCCCCCAACAGGCCTTGCTGCTGCAGATTACTACATGACCCTTGATTTCTGCATAAAAGGTGTCTAAAAAAAAAAAAATAAATGACACTTTTTACCTTAGCAAGTTCCTGGGTTAAGGTACGCTGTTCCACTAATCTGTGTTCTGTTCACGTGTCCCTATTCTGGGTATCCTCTGATTTCCTAAACTGCTATCTTGTCTAGCTGCTATTGCTAGGATAATGGCCATCAAAAAATATCTCTTACCAGCTAGTCTACAGGAGAACCTATACACACAATGAGCATTCAGTAAAAGGAGAAACAGACTACACCTGATTAATTCACCAACATCTAGCAAATCTGAGCAGAAAGGCAGAGAACACAACCCATAACACACATGCATTCCTGCATAGCAGCACAGAATAGCCTCCATGAAGGCAAAGACAAAGACCATGAAAACCTCCTTTTTACTCATAAAAGGAGTAACAGCACTTATAGGGTTGGTGTAAAGAGAAGTGAAGGGAGAAGCCACTGTCTGTATTTCCATCCCTTTGATGGAAAACCGAGGGAGCAGCTCAAAACAGGTCCAGAGTAACAATATTAATGCAAAAAGAGAAATTTCCTTAATGTTTGGGAAAAGGCAAAAAAAAAAAAAGATATGAAACTGAGCTAAAGGGGGAAGTAAAAGTCTAAATGTTAAGATAACAAGTCCAAGGAGTACATATGTGAAAACAGTTAGGGAACAAAAGGGACAGGCTAAAGCTTCCAGTGATGGGCTGTAAAACAAGACTGAGATGGGCTTTATAGCTGAAAGGAGACAAACACAAAACATCCCATTTCCACAACAGCCAAGCCCTTGTATCACAATCCAAGGGTGGTTTTCCTCCTCAGTAACATAATTAGAACAGCTCCTTCTGCTGAGAAAGTGTAGAAAGAGAATAATTTCACAAGTTATGCTATGATCGCTTAGACCACATGACATTGTGCAGAAAAGAAACTGTCTTATTTTACTGTATTGGGTTGTCTTGGCAAGGTTTTGATAGAGGGGGACTGCAGGGGTGGCTTCTGTGAGATGTCACAAGCTGCCTCCATGCCTGACAGACCTGCCGCTGGCCAAAGCCAAGCCCATCAGAGACAGTGGTAGCACCTCTGGGATAATGTACTTAAGAAGGGGGGAAAAAACTCTGCGCAACAGCAACTGGAAGAGAAGAGCAAGATATGTGAGAGCAACAGCTCTGTATCAGTGAAGAAGGAGGGGGAGGAGGTGCTCCAGGCACCAGAGCAGAGATTCCCCTGAGCCCCTGGTGAGGGAGCTGTGCCCTGCACCCAGGGAGGCCCACAGGGGAGCAGAGACCCACCTGCAGCCCCTGGGGGACCCCACGCCAGAGCAGGGGGATGTGCCTGAAGGAGGCGGTGACCCTGTGGGAAGCCCACGCTGGAGCAGGCTCCTGGCAGGACTCATGGCCCTGTGGAGAGAGGAGCCCAGGCTGGAGCAGGTTTGCTGGCAGGACTGGTGACCCCACGGGGGACCCACGCTGGAGCAGTTTGTGAAGAACTGCAGCCCGTGGGAAGGACTCACATGGGAGAAGTTCATAGAGGACTGTGTCCTGTGGGAGGGACCACACCAGAGCAGGGGAAGAGTGTGAGGAGGAAGGAGCAGCAGAGACAACACGTTATGAATTGACTGTAACCCCCCTGCCCCATGCCTCTGCCTGCTCAGGGGGAGGTTGTAGAAGAATCATGAGGGAAGTTGAACCTGGGAAGATGGGAGGGACAGGGAGAAGGTGTTTTTTAGATTTGTTCTTATTTCTCATTATCCCACTCTGATTTGATTGGCAATAAATTAATTTCCTCAAACTGAGTCTGTTTTGCCCACAATGGTAACTGGTATGTGATCTCCCTGTCCTTATTTTGACCCACAAGCTTTTCATTGTATTTTCTCCTCCTGTGTTGTTGAGGAGGGGGAGTGATAGAGCAGTTCAGTGGGCACCTGGAAGACAGGTAAGGTCAACCCACTTCATTTACTTATCATTTTAAACTAAGAATTTTATTTCCTTTAGCCTGTGTAAAAGTGATCTAAGCAATTATATCACCATGTTTGGTATCTCTTAAGTACTAAAGAATGAAGAATCAGAGACCCATTTAAGATGGAAAGGCAAAATCAAGATTTTTCAAGTTTCCACTCTACTTAAGTCCTATAAGTATGATGCTAATAACTGTAATTTTAACACCTGATAGATGCAATTTTAATCAGTTAGGCATTGTTTTTCATTAAGGTGAGCGATGTACTGAAATCCTATTGAGTCATAAAACCATCATTTAACACAACTGCCAGCCTTTTTAAGGCAATTCACTTGACATTCTATCAAATAAAAGGAAAGGTGTGACTACTGTATCTAGACTGCATCCATATTTCTGGGTATAATAAATGTCAAGGAAAAATAAGTAATGCACAATAACAAGATTTGTACACAGAGCACATGCTGCTTTCTCACACAACATTGATACACAAGATAAAAGATAACTTTCTTTTTTTTTTCAAGTCATCCACCTCCTTCCACAAAAGAACAGCTTCTCATCCTCCTGTAGTGCTTTCACAAACCCAAATATAAATAAGTGAAATAATCTATCAACACAATAGACTGATCAATCCTACAGTCTAACAAAGCTGAATATATATAGAAATTTCTCCTTAACAATCAGTTTCTATTTACCTTACAGTTTTTCAGAAATCTTAACAACTGTGTTCCTTAGATCTACCTTCTCATTATCTTGGCAGCCCTAAAACACTTCGCCTAGTCCACAATCCTGAATTCACAAAAAGTTGCTCTCTGACTGTTCATGCATATATTTGAAGACACTTATCTTCATTCCATCCCTTCAACCAAGCTATATGTATCTAACACTTCTGGTCTTGCCTCATAAATCAGTTCCTACAATCCTTTCATCATTTTTACAATCCGTTCTGAATAGCTTTCTATTTATTAATTTTAAATTATCTAACTGCATGTACCATTTGCCTCAATGTGTCACATGCTCTGAACTCTGCTTCCAAAACTTCATAAAGATTTTGGAAGGGTAAAAATCATATGCTGCTTTGACCTTGGAAAATTATCCCAGAACCAGATTCTGTTAAAACAGTTTTAGAGAAAACATGAAGAAAAAAAATTACATAGGAATAGTGAAATCACAGTGGTTAAATTATTTCGAGGTTTACACAGTAGCATAAAGACCTCCAAACCAAAGGGAAACTGATTTGAATTTCTTATAGTTACATAGCATATAATTTGCACTGATTCTAGGTTATACAGATCTTCTTGCTGTTTTCTAACAAGGTACTAGATTCTCATACTCTGATAAATCCCCCATAAATCTGCTATTACTTAAAATACAAGGAAGACACATCATCCCAAGGATGATGGGTAGAGGATGTTCTCTTTGGCCTAAGGACAAGACTCGGCTCATGAGGTGCACTAGAATGTCTGCATATCAAATCTTCAACTGATTAAAAAAACAGATAGCTGATGTGTACTATTAAAAAAATTGGCGTACACACACGTATTCATATAAATGTGAATTAAAACAATCCTCAATTCCCCCAGGCAGACACAGGAGGGGCTATGTTCCTTGTGCATGCTGTGTTCATCTTAAATAAAGGCAACATTTCACACTTTAAAACCTGGAAGTCTATCCTGGCATCCTAAGCACAGGCATATAATTAAAGGGACACCACATATTCAAATTTGTTCAGGAATCAGTAAAAAAAGATAAGCACTAATACAAAGTAGATAAAAATCCAAAACCATCCATCTTCACTCAGTCACAGGGAGTTTTAAGACTTGCCTAGTAAATACTAAGAGGACAACCAGAGTATTATCCATATGCTAAAATCCATATTCGGTTCTATGTCAGTAAATTAATTTGTTGCAATATCACATATTATAACATTTGAGTAGCCATGTTGTTGATACAGTAATCATAAAATATTTTAATAATAATTCAAATATCTACTCACAGATGAACATCTTGTCTCCGAGGTGACCAAAGTGAATCATACTCCTTACCAAATTTCACTTAGGTATAGGCAACCTTGAAAAAATAAATTCTTTCTCTATTCACAGCATCTCTGCATCTCTCAATTGTCAGTCTCTTTTTTTTTTTTTCCCCTCTCTATTTTTTGAGTTCTCTTGATGTTTTCTCTGATGGGAAAACTGTTCCTATTTTTGAGTACAGATCTCACGGGTTTATATTTTTGCAGTGCTGCAATTTATCAATCTTACTTTAACCTACCATTTTATCTAGTGTCCGTGTAAATAAATATTGATACTTGATGTCTTACAACCAACCCAAAAGGCCCAGACATCTTGAAGGCATAAAGGAATTAGTTTGACAACAGCTATTGATGCAAGTTGATGTACAACATGAAGAAACATGTATTATGTCTTAAAACAAAAGTCTCTCTCACTGCTAGGCTTCTGAATTAACCATAAGCCACAGAAGACACATTTCTGAACTCAAAAGCACTTTTGGACAGCTATAATTCTATTAATTTCAGTGGAGATAATTGTAAGCATTTTTGTATGTGCACGTAAAAAGAATACTAGGGAGCAAAGAAATCAAGCCTGCCATGGCAAGGGTACATAGATGGCTGCAGACCAAAGCTACGCCGTCCTTCAGAAAGACACAGACTCTCCAGCCTGGCATCTTCCATTCAGTTGGACTAGACTATCCATCCAACTACAGATGGCATTGTACCTGGACAACTATCCTCTACAGTGTATTATACAGAACAAGGAAAGTCCTGATGTCCAGCATCTGGGTTTTGACGTCTTAGTTATCCTATTAAATACAAAATGATCTCATTGCATTTCGAGAGAAAAATTACACAATTCAAAGACTACTTGGTTCCCTGCTATGAGCCTACAGTTTGCCCCAAAGAGAAAAAAAGACAAGGGAACATAAGATGACGGTGTAATAACTAACGCACAGGAGTCAACAACCACATTCCCACAATAAATAAGAGAGCTGTCAACCTGACTGCCATTGCTTCCTAGGTTGGTCACTGCAGTGCAGAGACACAGGATCATATGCTATTTCAATACATTTCAGCCTTGCAAATTGCAACAAAAGTTTTTGTGCAAAGGACTTCCGTAATTCACACAGTAGGGGCCCTCCTAAGATGCGTATTTGACAGGGGGCCTAGACTACCAGACATGTGGTGACAGGCTGAATCCCAACTCAGTGGGTTTCACTAGCAGAAGTTGGCTGTGAGGAACATGGCCATATCTGCCCTTTCACATTCCTCACCTCATCAGCCACATCCTTATTTTCCCAGCATTGAAGAGCACTGGGGTCACAATGGCAGAAGGCTGCAGACTATTGTTTTCCTTTGGAAACAAACTACGAGGAGTAGCCCAAGTCAATGCAGTGCCTCACCCAATTCAGGAGAAAATCAGGCTAACTCCTTCCAAATTGGAGAAAGAGAAAAGGCAACCTACACATAATCATATAGTTGCTTCAGAAATCAGTTCATAAGTCTTCCCTGATTTCTGACAACAGCCTAGCCTATCAACATGGATTCTAAAAGCAGTTTTTAAAATAGGTCTGTCAGCGTCCCTGTGTCTCAAACCTGGAGCTCACAGAGATACACTACTTGAGATCTCTCAGAGGAAATGACAACTTCTGAAAGCGCATCAACAAATGGTTTTTACACTGTGAAGCTATTTCACATGCAATGAACAGTCCTTTGGTAAAGTGTATTTGCCTCAGTGTTCAGGTGCCATTTCCCCTTAAGCCTCTGAAGGAAAACTTGCTCATTTTATAGAAGAAGGGGGAAGTCAAGACTAAAAGATTCAACATTGCCCAGTCCTTCACACTCACTCACTGCCACTATTGCTTTTTTTCTCAGTGGGCAAAGGTGGGGGCAGGGATGGGACACAACATTTTTCTCTTCACAGCTGGCTCTCAAATTTTTCAGATGATAGCCGTTAGTGTTTAAAATGCAGATTTACTCTTGGATCTTTTTTTTGAAATAAATGCCACTATTCACATATTACAATGACACTTATTGCAAGGCAGTAGTAGTATCTTCCTTTACTTCTCCAGCCGTATATTTCCATAGCTTTTTTTCAGGGGTTGTAAGGTTCACAGTATAGCATAGAGTGTGTTGTTATAGCTGGTACAAGTGTGAAATTATCATTATACTAGACCTGTTTCTCCTTACCAGCTAGTTATGCCAAAAGTACCCATTAAAAAGAATAAAAATATGTAGAGACTAAATTCAGGCACAGTGAAAAAGTATTCTATTTATTCATTACCAACCTGATATCCCCAGTTTGTACTGTTAGGAACAGAAAGACTGTCAGTCATTTTCAGACTCCTAAATATTTCAGAGAGCTTTCCAAAGACCACAGACACAACCTGGAGTTTCTCCCTGAGGAATGGAAGGAGACAAATTTGGTACAAGAACAAGCAGGGGATAAATACGGTCTGAACGGGGAATGCAGAATAGGCAACTTTTCAGGAAGACAGAGCTCACAGAATCCGAATTACTCTCTCACAAATCAAAAAGAGCAAATAAGTCCAGTACTAGAAATTATTTATTGGGGTTTGGGGAGGTATTTAGCAGAGATGGATGACTTATTTTTATTTTTAGTAAAAGGGTCACATGTCAAAAATACAGTTGCAGCTTACCAGAACGCATTCATGAATTTCAAACAAATTAAGAAAGCAGAGCTCAGTAATGCAAATAAAATACTTTTTTGGAGAGTGTGACATTTCTGAAATAACATCTTTCAGACTCACAAGGGAACAAGTGCCACACACGGAAGAGGATGTGGAGAAGTTTGAACAAGGGTCTCTCCCACCAGAAGACCATCCCAACCAGTTTGGAGAAGCATATATGTAATATTCAAAAGGTCTTCCTGTTTGGGGTGCTGAATTTACTCTCTTGGGATTTTTTTTGTTGTTGTTTTAAAACACTCCCCAAACATCTACAATTCTTCATCCCATTTCTATACATGTCTTAACATCGTAACACTTGTTAATTACTCTATAAACAGCTGAAACATTTGCTACTGATTCTGTAGAGTAACTTTAAGAGTAATAACTTCAGATACATTTTCTGATACCTATTTCAGAGATATTCATCAATCTCCTGAAATTAAGAGTAGAAAAGAGAAAACTACGCAATGTATGTGAAGCTGGGAGTAATCCTGTCATCACTTCCTATTGACTGAGAGTAAATCAAAAGACAAGAATAGACTGAAAACACGATCTTTTTTTTTAGTGATTTTTTTTGCTGACCCACAATGTGAAGTCTTCAGGCTTGTTCTTCACCTCTAATCACAGTTGAGCCTCACTGGGGACAACATCAGGGGTGAAGAATTTAAAAGCAGCAATAATCCTATAGAAAAGTTGGCTAAAGAAAGAAATGGATCAAATGATTGTGTACTGACTCATCTTTTGACAAGTTAATTGATATATAACAGGATATCTAAAAATAAGTCTACAAAGAAGGTTTGGGATTTAACAGGGTCAACTCTGAATGCCTAAGAAAGTTCACACAACTGATAGGACTCCATTGAGCTCAAGAATATAGAGAAATAACTTAAAAGGTTGAAACTGCTTGGAATGAAAGTGAGAGAAACACAGCAACTGTGTGTGATAAAAAACACTTCAAAGAAGATATTAGGAGTCAGCAAAAAACTTACAAGGATGGAAAGAGAGACTGATTAACAAGGTAAGCCATGTCTCCTAATTTAGCCACACAGTAGAAATAGTACCTGAGCTCAATCCTTCAAAGGAAAACAGAATGAACAGTGAAAGGCTCTTTTTCACCTAAGCAGAAGAGAATGAGGAAAATAAAGAGAATGACTAGTTATGGATTTTCTTGTTCTTATATAGATTCAATGAAAAGCTAACTCTGCATAGCCCCAAACCTGGGCAAACGTCCCATTTTCTCATAAGAATAATGACATGCAGACAGGAGCATTTCCAGCATACTGAAAGAACCAGAAGATGAAAATACAAATTCAGTGGCAGGTTTTTTAATGAAACCTATAAATTAATGGGAACTAAAGTTTTCCCATTATACCAGTTAGCTTCATAAATCTTTAACTGAAAACTTTGTTCTTTGTGCACCCCAGACCATCATTGCTAAAGCAAAAATAACACTGGAGAATACTAAACATAGGACCTTTTTTTTGAGAAAGAAGTGACGAACACATATTCATGTGATTTTGACACTGAATACAGCAGACTTTGGAAGAGGCAGTAATCGAGGGCATGGCGGTAGAATTCAAGTGGGTTAAAAAGAAATATATTCTCATTACTACTAGACCACCTGAGAAAAATAATGTGTTTTCTTAGTCAGACAAAGACAATATAGTGCAACTAATACATCTAGATTTAAATTGAGCACCTGATAATGTCCTATAGGAAACTGTTATTTAAAAGGCAGACAATGAGGAATAATATGACAATACATTATAATATGGATAGAAAACTGTTTATGGGAGGTGCTACAAGAGCCTATACTGAAAAAAAAGCAGGTCGCAAGATGGAGAAACGTTACTAATAGTATTTCTCAGGAACCACTCTTGGGATTTATTCTGCTTAATATATTCATTAGCAACCTTGGTTCAAGGACTAGATTATGAAATGCAAAGATGACACAGTTATCAGCATGGAAGAGGACAAGACTGTCACACAGGAAGAATGAGATGACCTTGTGAGTCAGAAAACTCTATGGGATGAAATTTAAAAGCAAAAAGTGCAACATCATGACAAGACAAACTAATGACAAGGATTTCTGCTTTTAAACTGGAGGTTCATCAATTGTAAGAAATGGAGGAGAAGAAAGCTGGTCGATAGAATGATTATGAGGTACCAACGTGTTGCAGCTGCACAAAGGTCTGGGATTTCTGGGATGTGTAAGACATTTTCAGTCGACTCAGAGAAGGACTAGTCAGATCTCATACGAAACAGTGTGGAGATTCCTGATCACCTGTATTCAAAACGCTACCTGCATGTGTGTCCAAAAAAGAGTTTCTAAGGGGATTATGAGAATGGGAAAATAAACTTCATGAAAAGAAGCAAGGAAACCTTGGCCCTTTCAGCCTAGTTAAACAAAGACTGAGAATATATATAATCATGTTTTATTATTATTGCTACCATATATAAGCTTACTATGCTTAGATTTTTCTCATGGCTAGCTCTAAATATAGACAGAATACAAAAGTATTAAATAGCCATATAGAAGCTAAGTCTGATCCATTAGGGCAGAGGAGACCCAGACAGGACCCATAAGTGCCTGACAACCCTGACTGCACACAGAGTCAGGATCTAGCTTTTACTCTTGAGCCCAAGTGTTTACCTGCCTACTACCATGAAATCAAAAAACGCACACCTGCAGACTGTGGACTGAAGCTGGTTCCAAGAGGGAGCAAGGCAGGAGAGAGCACCAACAAAGCAAACAACAAACATTCATATACACATATAGTAACAATAAGCATCTCACGGCAGCTGAAGAGTTACTGAGTCCAAAATGGGAACTCCTCACCTCTATATGATTTTTAGTGGATCAACATTCCTGTAAGCAACAGCATGGATTATGTGATGCAACAAAACTCTTTCACATAGAAACATATATCCCCTCTATGGCTAATATGAGATTTGTCTTAGTAACCTGTTCACCCACCAAGTGTCACCTCTTTGGCTAATGGTTTAGATCAAAGGAAAGAACACACCTCATAATGCACATAACCAACTGTGTAATGCTGCTCAGTGGGGAAATATCCCTCCTGTAACACTGCAGTGATTACCTTATGCCTTGAAGCATGAGAGCTGATGATCTTTATCTTACCTTTCATAACTACAAATGCTACTGCTGGTCATAAAATTATCCAAGCACTTCAAAAATTCAGCCACAATATTTGATTTGATGACCCTCTGCACTAGGGACTAGCACAAGCTCACTAGGCATTCAATGTCTGGCAAGTCATTTGTTTTAAATTACACTTTTATTTTCATATTGTGGAACAGCATTAGAATAACCTTCTGAATAAATTTCACTACAGTCTTCATAAAAAATTGTGAGCAGCTAAATCAAACCTTGCTTAAGGGCTTGACTGTGACTTCAACTTATGCTGTATGTCATAATAAATCCACTCTTGCAGTACATGTCAACACCTTCCCACCCAGAGCAGGTGGACTAAAAATGTGGAGAATGCACAGAGACAATATCCCACTTCCCCAGCTTTCCACAGAGGAGCCAGCCCAGCCCTCACTATTTGCTGCAGGTGTGTCACCACTTCCTTGCTGCTTGCAAAATCCTGCAACACAGGAACAAGGTCTCAGGGAGAGAGAGGTTCCTGGGCCACACCACCTTCTGTGATAATCCTTAGCTATTCAAGTTTAAGCAGCACTTCTTGTTCAGACAAGTGCCAAAAGGTACAGTTTAGCCTCAAGTCCTTTCATTTTAATTCCATTACCTTGGATACTTAGGTGTGAAGAATACCAATATCTTCATTTTAAGAAGAAATCCCCACATCTTTTTCTTTAATAAGACACAATACTAACCAAGACTCATGTCTGAAGAAAATGCCCTTCTTTTTTTTGGGAAAAAACACCAAAACAAAACTTTTTTTCAGGCAGCTCAGAAGAAAAAAAAAAAGACTCATTTATTAAACAGCAAGTAGCTCACTCATCCTCCTACCCACTTCTCCCCACATACACACACGCACGTGTGCGCTCACAGGCTGTTCTTCTGCTTTACATCCCAGAACTTAACAAGGGAAAAAGGACAGATTGCAAACAAAATTAAAGCAGGTATTCTCAACAAGCAAATCACATGTCTGAAAATTCATTTCTTAGTAAGATTATGTAAGCAAAGCCAGCTTGGCTCACTCACACTTGCATACCAGTTAACAGAACAGCTTCTAAAAAGGAGGAAGACTGGGGGAGAAGGGATGGGAGGTTTATATATTTACTGACTAACAAGAGTGAAGCTAAGTCAGAAACTTATTTATTCAAAAGTAATGATGTTTCAGAAAAAAAAGGACATTTTAACCCAAAAATCAAACCAGTCCATGTAGAATATTCCATAAAACAAGCATCTGTCAAAGTGATCAAAAAGACACCATTTCTTCACCAGTAGTAACATATTTAAGAGGTTGCTTGCTAGCAAACTGCCATGGCAACCGCAATAGCACCTAGGGTACAGCATTCTCCTGAAAAACAAAACACCTTCTCCTGAGAAATAAAATAATTTTGCAAAGGTGCAACCAAAAAGTCATTTTTAAACAAGATAGTAACTTTAGTGACTGCAGAGTCACTGAACTCCAAAATCAGGCCCCCATCAACTCTATTTCTTTACCCAACAACATCCATATTAAGCCCAGCTGTGATTATACACCACAGCAGAATACATGCTTTAAACATATACCAGTCATTCTCCACTTCTATATCTAATTTTATTTAGAATGGCACAACTGTAGGACAATCCAATGCTTTTTGAAAAGTAGTCAGCAATACTAGATGCCGTTTGTTTCAAAAGCAGAGTTAAAATGGGCCACAATGAAATGGTCAAAAACAGTTTCTAGCCAAGGCACTGAGGTTAACACTCCTTAAAAAAACAGCCAGGAGGGGGCATGTGTCTCATTTCCTAACTGCAAACGTAGCTTAAACCGAAAAACGTAAACTTGTACCCAGACTTCTCTCTGCAATTTAAAATATTATACCCAGAAATAGCCTAGCCCAATCTATTTATCAAGGGACAGAGGAAGGAAAATAAAAAGCAAAATACAAGCTATAGATCTCTGTGCGTGTAAGAATATTTTTACACAATGGAAAAAATAAAAAGACTGAAAATACTGCTTTTGATGTCAAATTGACCAACAGCGCACATGCCTTAGCTCAGCTCTTTTCCACAGCAGACTGCATGTAGTGATTAAGTCAACAACTTTTGAAAAAAAGCAATTCAAAATTCTGAAAACTAACTTTATGTAATGCATTATTTTTGAGTGCATTCTATCTCAACTCTCATTTTTAGAAGACTTATTATATTATTATACACCACCACTGGCAGGGGAGGAGGGGAGAGGGTTGAAACACATCACTCTAAGACAGCTTCCCTTCCCTTTCCTGGCTTTCCTTCTGTTCTCCATTCTCAAGGCTAAAGGAGAAAGAAATTACACAGATCATCTCAAGCAACAAAAGGGAAAATACTGAAGATAAATAATACTGCTGACAATGAGAGACACCAATTACATTCTTTTTCTGGTACCAGAGAAGCTTCCAGTGCTTTTAACTCGCAATTTATGAATGTCACTGACTGACATTCAACTTTTGTGTTTCTAGCAGACTCACTTATTGTCATGCTAACATTTTATTAAGCTGCTTTTTTTTCTTTTCCCCCCCTTTAACCTTAACTTTAAAACCTTGCCTGGAATCACTGTGCAGGCTGATAGCATTAATAACACACTGGAACACAATAGATGAAACATTATTAGTGATCCCCACCTTCCACTTTATTTTATGAGATGTTTGTTTGTTTGTTTTGAAAATGTGAAACAATAATTTGTTCTAACTATGCATTCAGGAATAACATTCATTTATAATGGATAAAATATTTCTCGGTCTTTTTTCTTCCCTAGGTCTTCAACTTACTTGAAAACCACAGTTTTACATACTATTAGACACTTGCTATTAACAGGTACCATACATGAAAGATGATTAATATATACAATTACTGTGTTGACTGAACCTCTTATCACTGTGTCAAACACCTACAATTAAATAAAATGTTTTCTTTCAACCATATTTTAGTATGCAATTCTTGAATCAAGCGTTCATCAATGCTTTGAATTTTTTATTTAATTTATAAATGAAAAAAGCTTAAGCCACATACAACAGTGAACACTGAACTGGTGCAAAAAAACATATTTAAATCAACCGCTTTTTAGGCATTCTGAACAAAGATTTTTTTTTCACATATAGCCCAACTTCTGTTTAACTTGCAGCTGTGCTATCTGCCTCACACATTATTAAAAGTGTGTGGCATCTACAATCAATAGCACTTGCTTACATAGAAGACGTAAGATTTTTTTTTTATTTTATTTTAACAATGCAGTACAGCAAAGCTCCGAATACAAACCAACTGCTGTAAGGACTTTCTCCGAGACTGACAGTCACAACTGACAGTCCAGTCAGCCATCAATATGCAGAAGGATCTTTACCCATCTTCACCAGTATCTTGAGTTAATCTACTTAAATTCCTCTTAGCACAATGCTTAAAATTCCAAACTGCTCACATGTGTGAACTTAAGCTAAGAACTGATAATACTGATGACAGATACAACGTTGTTCAACAATAACTTAAAGAGCACAAGGGAAGTAAATTAAGATACAGCTTCTTCATAGTATAAAGATGGCTCCAATTTTCTCTGCACCACTACAAAAGAAGGTTTTATAGTAAGAGCTACAGCAGCTAGTAGGAGTTGCAAGCTATTCTAAGTTTCACGTACAAAAGAGTTTTCTAATGCCGAAGTTCAGAAAGTCAAGATCCCACAAAGCTGAAAATTTTGAAGATAATATCTTCATTCAACAGAAACATCTTCAAAGTGTTTAACGGTCATAAAGTGCAAAGGTACAGACTGGTGAAGCACTTCATGTTTTCAACTTTAAGCACCTGAGTAGTTCCAGCTAACTCAATGGGACTACTGACAAGATTAAAAGCTAAACCAAGGCTGACTTAGCTGGCTGAACTGGGACACAGGAGTCAGACACTGAAGCAATGACTCAGTTACATGGGCTGAGCATCCACCTTCATAACTCCTCCAAAGGATGCAGTGATCACCTGGACATTTACACAGCAATGGACACAGTCAATACAAAAAATATTCTGAGGTGAGTATGAACAGTTATCTGGAAGCCCTAGCACAGTAGTTACTTTAGTCATGACGGGATGTGGGGCATTTTAGCCCTGCTCCTCTTTCATTTGTCACTAAAGACTCCAGAGTTATTTCAAGACACTAACAGATTAGCTAACACTCTAAGGATTTCTTGTGACATACATCATGTTCCAAAAGAAATTCTGAACTGTGTGTGAAGTCTGCGTTTGTTTTACTAATCAAACTAAATATTATTAAGCACTGTTTCCACAGGGTTCATCCTGACTCTCACATTATTCTATGCTTTCACCTGGATGATGAAGTAAAGACTATACAGAGAACACTTGCCAACAGTGCTAACCTGTCAGGAATTACAAGAATGTTGGTGGACATAAGAATTCAAAGCTGTCTTGACAAAATGGAGAAATAATTTTTTTTAAAATAGAATACACCTACACAGAGATAATAAACTACACTGATACTGGGTGGGAGCAACAAATGAGATTGATTATTTTTCCAGCAAAACAGCTGACAAAACAAATAAAAAAGCCTCACGTCATACACAACAGTTAAAAAGGACTATTCCATACTTCATTGCAGCAGCCTTTTATGTATTTGAAGATTGTTACGATGTGTCCTCCTCATCAATAGCCTACCACCACCAGCTCTTTCAATGAAGACTATGTTATCTTAACATCTGCTTATTCTTTGGACTTCTTCCAGTAAATCCAAATCTGACATGTAGTGTCCAAATCTGGAGGAAATGCTCCAAGTGATGTGTGGCAATGCTGAGGGGAGCAAAAAGATTTATTACGTTTTGTACTTCTTTCACTGTGGAGCTTGCCTGATTTTGCAACAGTATGATACTGACTCATTGGACCCTCAGATGTAACGCTGACTCTCTAGACCCTCCTTTTTTATCTGCTTTGAACCATCCTATTAAATTAGGATTGAGACTGCAGCACAGAATAAGTATTAGAAAAGGTCTTCTAATGGTAAGAGCACCAAAGCAGAAGACTTCCAAGTGCAAGCTGTAGAGTTCCCATCTCTAGAGGTTTTTTTAAGACAAGGTCACGCAAATATCTGCCAGGAATTGTTTTTGTTAAACTAATCCATTGCTGAGCAAGCAAAATGTACTATACTGATCTCTCAGGCCAGTTTCCTATCTTTCAGCACTGGCTTTTCCTGTAAAAGCATAAGTGGAGATACAAAAATATAGGAAGGAAATTACAAGTGAGACCAATTACTGTTACTGTTCACTCTCACAGCTACAAAGCTCTGCCAGTCCATCTGAGCATTCTCAGCCTAAACAGGGGATGATCATACTCACAATCAGCTCTTGAAATCTTGTACAACTCATGAAAGTTTAACCTGAACATACTAAAGGATAAGCAAAAAGGGAAGTAGCAGCATGGACCTGAAAAAGTGCATTTAAGAACATAAAACACTGACAGCTTTTTTTCCCTTCCACACAAAATTCTCTCTTTAAATTCCCCTTGAAGAAGATCCACAAATAGCCTTTTGGGGTAATAATTACAAGAAATTATGAGGAACTGTATTCAGTTCCTCAGGACCTGACTTCAACACCAAGACATCTTTGATGTGTGGGTGGAACATCTACTGGCATTTTCACAACTCTCAGATCTCATTACAGAGGTGAAGCCACACAAGTAGTGGAGTAGGTGCTAATTTGTGAGAACAGCTACAAAATCTTAGGTACTGGTGTGGATTCTGCTTAGACATTGTTCTAATGGGTAAAACACAGTATAGACAAGAGCTCTGCGCTGTGAAATTGTCCCCAATACTCTATTACATATGATCCACCAAAATCTGGAATGACTTCTAAAAGACCTTGGATCTCTGTAGGTGGTAAAGAATAGCACTTTTAAATCCAGCTCTTGAAACTTGGCATTAAGAAAAGAGTATTCTGTTCTCAAAGGAAATAAAAGAATTCAAACGACCAAGCTTATAAACACTCTGAGCCAAACAATTTTCAATTTTACTTTTTGAATTTTTTTCAAGTTAGGATATAAAGTTACTCAGCCTTTAATGAAGACAGTAAATGAAGCATGAGCCATAAAACAGCTGAATATTATAGAAGTCTGATGAAATTAAAATTCTTTTTTTCTAACATAATACCACATTCCAGTGTCTTCTGTTTCAACATGAAGTTTCTACTTTCTGGTTTTTGCTGGTTCTAATACCACCAATCATCTATCCACGATCATACTATCAACACAGGTAATTAAAACATTGCCTTTTCACACAAGAAATGCCAGGGCACCCACAGATACAAATTTCTAGTTTTCTGTCATGTTGTGGTTTTTCCCTTTGTCTAGGTGGGGCCTCACTTGTGAATATTTAAATCCAAAGATTAAGGACAGCAGTCAAGTATTGCACAGGGCATTTCCTTAACTTCTGCACAGAGAAAGCACCTGGTCTTTATGTACTTATTTCTTACTACCTTCTTCTTTCACTAATATCAGTAGAGATGATGGGTTACAAAGTTTTCAAGGATGTTACTACAGGCATCAAAAATTAAGCTGGCAAGCACATGAGCAATCTTTCAGTTGGTCACCACTCATTCATCTAAGTGATTCATCACTCAAATATAATCTGGAGGTCTCCCACCTGTCCTTAAAATTTCTCCAAATGTTACCACAAATTCTACAAGAAATTATGCTGTAACTTTTAGAATGTCGTGATCTTATGTTGTGCACCTAAATTAAGATCTTAAACTAGGACTATTCTCAAGGTAGATTTGTCTCTCATGCGGAGAAAACTGTCTGTGCATCAGTTTGTAATATGAGCACAAACATAAATCGCATCTATTGAATTTACTTATTGATATATATGTTAATAAAATCTTTCTGCTGGATTGAGTGACCTGTTCAATAGACAACTTGTCTCATAAAAGGCTTGGCATGCTTCATCTTAGTTTCCTCATCCTTAAGGATATAGACACTGATTCACCTTCCTAAACTAGTACCCACATTTTGTTCTTTGTGCTGAGCTGGCCAAAAGAAGTACTACACTGTGCTATCTTTAAATAATTATTGCAAGTGTTTATTCCTTAGGCTATTAATAAGGACAATTCATCTCTTACGCACACAATCTTTCCAAATATTATAATTATTTAGTCAAATAACATCGAGGTAGACATAGAGAATGCTTGGGTCCAAACTGCTATTTTAGAGGTCACCGCTCCCATGTAACTATCACTAGCTCCTTAAGATGTATAGGTGTCCGGTTCCTAGACCAAAATCTGTAACCCTGAGGTAGATACCCAGGGTCCATGTATAAGAGTAGGGCAATTCACAGCATAGGAATCACCTCAGTGAGCCTGCTGAGCAGGAAGCTGCCCATGTTAGTTGATGAAAAAAATGTAATTGCAAGGGTTTAGCTCAAATCCCACCTTAGAGGTGGGCTTAGAGGCCTCACTCCATTCAGCAGGGAGACACTTACCTCCACCTCACATTTTCCCAAGAATATAGGCACAATGGGACAAAGTGTGTAGGCTCCTAATTCCTACTTAAGCACTTAAAACACCCATTAAAGTCATGAGAATTTAAGGATTTAAATTGAAGATTAAGAGCTGAAGCATCTTTAGGGATTGATCCTCTCTGTTTCTCTCTCTCAAAAGGCGACAACCTTCTTTTTCTCTCTTTTTTTTTTTTTTTCTTTCTCCAATAGACAGGGGAGAAAAAAGCAGCTTCTTCCCTTTGTGCAACAGCCCAACCATTAAATGCGTTCAGACACATTGAGCATCCAGGTCACTCCTCCACTTTAGAGGATTCACACTGCCATTTCCCTGGCCACCATCCCAACAATCAGAGCAAACTTGTCTGCAGGTGAAGTTCGAACTGGGTTTATGTTTGCTCATAAAAAGATTCATCAGGAGAGAGTGAAATTTCCCTGCTAAGGCCAATGGTCAAGGCACTTACCAAGGCAAGGGAAAAGGACTGACAGCTGGTCTCTAACGTGAGATTTGTACATTTTCTTTACACTGCAGTCATTTTCATCACGTGCTATAACTGATGCACTATTTGACCACAAGAAAAACTCGACTATTTTCTCCTCCTCATATAGCATATGCTTATTTAACTATACCACAGCATTTACTGGATACAAAAAGTTTGGTCCTAAGAAGGTTGTGAGCCCTTTCATCCCTTGCAGAAACAAACACAGAGAGATTGCTTAGCTGAGGAACCTAAAAAAAAAACTTTTCTATATTTGTTTTTTCAATCTAGACCCACATGTTTCAAAATACCAGAATAACACACTCATGATGAGAGAAAGAAACATAACAAAACTGAGAAAGACTTCATTCCAACGGTCACATCAGGGAACTCTCAGTAGACAAGTCCTGTTATGATTTTAATAGTTGATTACTCTATATTGCATTCCCACAAAAACATAATTTGCTGACCTTAAAGCAGTATTTCACGTGACTTTTAAGTTCAGTCAAACTAACATTCAATGACCCAGGCTGTCACCTGAGATATGCAAATTACTGTCATTTGAAGTGTCATAATAACTCTTAGATAACTTGATTCAAGTCTGCCTTACTGACTCAGAAGAGCCATGCTCGGGTTTTTTAATCATGTGTCGTGTTTTGAGCCTGGAGGGAAACTCAGCACCACACAGCTCATCCCTTCCCTCCTCAGGCCTGGGAAGGAGAGAATAAAGCAAAAGGCTTGGGAATCGGGATAAGGACAGGGTGGGATGTCTCACTTAGTATGGTCACAGGAAAAAGATAGACTCCTTAGGGGAAGAAAAAGAACATCAATTTAATTCAGACACTAACACCACCACCACTTAACAAACAGAGCAGGACAGTGAGAAGCATTACGACATCTTAAAAACACCTTCCCCCACCCCTCCCTTCTTCCCAGGCTCAGTTTTGCTCCTGATATCTCTGCCTCCTCCTCCACCATCAGCGCAGGGGGCAGATGACGGGGTGGGTTACGGTCAGTCCACCGCTTTTTCCTCCTTGGGGAGGGGGACTCCTCGCACTCTTCCCCTGCTCCAGCATGGTGTCCCTCTCACGGGAGACAGTCCTCCACGAACATTCTCCGACATGAGTCTTTCCCACGGGACGCAACTCTTCCTGAGCTGCTCCAGCGTGGGTCGCTCACACATGCTGCAATCCTCCCAGTGCTGAACTACTACAGTGGGGGCTTCCCTCAGAGTCCCGGCCTCCTTCGGGCACAGCCACCTGCTCCAGCATGGGGCCCTCCATGGGCTGCAGGTCAGCATTTGCTCCACCGTGGACCTCCATGGGCTGCAAGGGCACAGCCTGTCCTCTCACTACAGGCTGCAGGGGGGTCTCTGCTCCAACGCACCTGCCCCCTTTCCTCCTCTTTTCTTTCACTGACCTCGGTGTTAGCATAGCTGTCCTCCCTGCAACTCCTCCTCACAACTTCAACTCCACTTCTCAGGTTCCCCTTCTTCAATATGTTATCACAGAGGTGCTGCCACCATTGCTAACTGGCTCAGCCTTGGTGCAGAGGCGGGTCCGACTTGGAGCCAGGGGAGCTTCAAGAAGCTTCTCACAGGGACCACAGCTGTATCCCCCTCCCCTGCCACCAAAAACCCCACCACACACACACAAATTGAACACATTCCACCCACTGTCTCTGTGAATCACATATTTAAGAATTGTCCTTAAAATTCACATTCATTACATAAGACAATATTCACAAACTTCACTCACATCAACACAAAAAACAAAAACCCAAAACAAAACCCAAAAAACTTCCCCACAACAAAATAAAAATAACATTATCAAAATACCAAAGCACAATCCACAAAATCCACCCTCATGCCTTCACCGCAATTACAATAGAAATTCCCATGATCATTCTGCTAACAGGGTTTGGTTCGTGTTTCACCCATTACCTCTCCCAATTATTATCTTTATCTTGTCACATTTCTCAAGCTCCGTGTTGGGTGCCAAAAAGGACTGTCATGGTCTGAACCCAGCTGGCAGCCAAACACCACTCAGCCACTCATTCACCCTCCCCCTCCTGGGGGATGGGGGAAGGAATTGGAGGGGTGAAGGGAAACTCGTAGATTGAGATAAAACCAATTTAATAATTGAAATAAAATAAAACAGAAAGTACAAACAGGTAACGCACAATGCGACTGCTCACCATCCACTGACTGATACCCAGCCCGTTCCCAGCCAGTGATCCTGAAATATCAAGGTCCTGAAACTGCCATCCTGGAAGCAAGAGAGAACCCCCTCCTTCCCGGCTGCCCCTCCTTTATATACTGAGCGTGATGTTACATGATATGGAATATTTCATCGGCCAGTTTGGGTCCGGTGCTCTGGCCGTGCTCCCTCCCAGCTTCTTGTGCACCTGCGCACGGGCAGGACATGGGGAGTTGGAAAGTCCTTGATCTCTTAGCAACAGCTGAAAACATCAGCATATTATCAACATTCTTCTGGTACCAAATCTCACACTGAATCCAAAACACAGCACTATTCTAGCTACTAAGAAAAAATTAACTATCCCAGCCAAAACCAGAACATCATACCAAATAGCTCATCCAGTGTTTACCTAATTTTTTGTCAGGAAAAAAATGCAGTGGCCTATTATACTCGTAAGTATAGTTTTCTTTTATAAGAATGTATCATTTATTCTGCACGCACTGCATTTTTTCATCTGCTTTGTCAACAGCAGAGAAGGGATTTATTTTTTTTAATCTGTTGGCTGCGAGCACTGCTCCTGTCCCTATAGCAATTGGCAAGTCGCTGTATCATTACTGCTTTGTGAAGTTGACTCCAGGTACCCTGGGAGACGCGTTCTTGGGATCCAGCATGTAGGGAACTGTGGCAACACAACAATGCTGGGCCCCAGCAATCAGCTGCTGCTTTTGTGGGACCACACTGAGCTCTGGTTCCACTAGAAGTGGAATTTAAGGAGCCCACGGAGAGACTAGGAAGACTTTTCAGTAACTTTGAAAAATAAGACATTAGTAAAATGTCAGTGCACAGACGATGGAAAAAATCATGATAAAAGGCCTGGAAAAGTATTTGTATTCTGCTTAAGCCACTTGTAAATAGCTCTTCAATTCTCACACCATGCCCACCTAGAGACAGTAAGGCAAGCACAGTTAAAAGCAGAATGTTTAACTACTCACTTCTAGTTCTAGGGCCAGTGACTAAAACTGCAGGCCTACGCTTTAGAGAAAATATATGCTGATCACAGGATACAGCAAAGTTCTCAGAAATCTCAGCTAAAATCATGAAGCGTATCAGAAAAATAATAACTGATGGAGAGTTTACATAGCTAACCTGTCCAAATAACAGTGAGAGCCAGGGGTTTGCATCAAGTTTGATGAGAGATGTCGAAAAAAACATGACTGGCACCTTTTGAAAGGAAAGATACCATTTACAGTAAATGACAATTTAGTAAACAATGCAATGAAAGCAGGGGGTGAGTAACCAGGCTTTGCTCAAATGTGAAGACACAGACTCTCAGTACGATAAAATACTGGAAAGGAGCAAACAAGAAAACCCAAATGTGTCCTGTATCAGTAAGTTCCATGCAGTTCAAGTGTACTTAATGCCTCCTCGACACACAGTTTGGCTAGTGCAGTTTTGACAGCATTCCCATTGTATGCTTTTCATGCAAAAATTAATTACTTCTATCTGTCAGGCATCATAAGGTCTATTACACTAAAATGAGGTTTTGTTTGTTTGTTTCTCTGATGTTTTAATTATTGCAACATGATTACAACAGACGATACAACAGCCTAAAGGTACAGATGTAGCTAACATCTAAAATATACTAGTGTATAAATATGTATGAGTATGCATGCAGCTATGGACGATGCTTCTTTTCATAAATCAGCAACTCACATAATCAAAGCTTAGAACACTTTTTCTAGTACCTTCACATTTAGTTTATTAACATCCTTGAAGACTGCTCCTCATACCAACAAAGTGACTTTGAGGTAATGAATAAACATCACTCATTCTTTTACGGGGGTAAAAAAGGTGATGGAGGGAAACGCATGAAACTTGGTGTGAGGTACTTGTAGTCATTAAACGGAAACGCACAACACAAACTGTGAAGAACATAATGATTTGATCATACACTAACATTTATCCTCGTGCTTACATCTCACTATTCACATATCATTCAAGCCAACCACGATGGTAAAATATTTTAAAAGTTGGCTTTTAAATACAGAGGAATATAAGAACAGAACGCTGCATTTAAGACAAAATTCATCTGAACTCTTCAGGCAATGTTCAGTTCAATACTTCACAGCTGCAACCCAAGCATAATCCCTGCCTCACTATTTATTGAGGACTCTGCTCTGGGGTTCTCTTGCACTACAGTGCTAGATACTCACAGGAAAAAGCTCCTAAAACTTTTAATAAGCCATACTTCATCCATGCGTATACTATCATGTCAGCACACAATCATGAGCCATCTCATGAGCAAAAAAGTTAACCCGCATACTGACTACTGAGCTGAACACCAGAGCCCAAAAATGTTAGAGAAAGCAAGAAGCTGGGTGCTGCAGAGGACTCATCCCAAATCGAACCAATGGTGCTTCTCATATCAGAAAAGTCACCAGAAGTGTAACAGGGAACAGCTTTCAGCTCTAGCTTCTTCCCCAGTAGCCAACCAGGACGAACCAACACATGGAAAGGACATACCAAACAGTACTTAGCAGCCCTACTCAGCAATTTTTTCACTTCTATCACGTGAAGCTACACAAGTCAATGTGTGAGTCCAAGTTCACATTATTTAGACTCAATAAAAGATTTAATCATACCTTCTCTATACTTTCCTTGACTGATTTGCCATTTTCTACCAAATTTGTTTTCAAGGGCTATCATGTACTCTTCCTATTTTACGTATAATCACTCTTTTGGTGCCAAGAGGTTGATTCCCAACTAGAATTAAATCATGACAGTCACCTTTGACAATTCATTACATTTAAAAAAAAAAAAAAAAAAAAACAAAACAAAAACCAAGCAGAGTCACTTAGTCTCTCACACTGCACTCAAGATTAGTTTTGCATTAACAGTATCACCCCAAGCATAACATCCCCTTCAAAACCTCCTTGGAATAATCCTTTTTCGTGATGCCTAAAAGCCCTGACAAATGGTTCAGCTAAAGGTGTACTTCAATGAGTTCCACATTTTTGCCTTTTTTCAGCTGTCTCTGATTTCCTGTTGTTATCTCCTGACAGTGTTTGACATGGGGCAGTATGCCACACTGCAGCTCTCCCTCGGGTGGAAAGGAGCCACTGCTACCTTCAAGTGCCTGCCAGCCCTGTGGAGCAGGGCAGAGGGGAAACCCCTGCTGAGACCTCATCTTAACCTGGGCATCACAGACTTCTTCACTTGGGGGTAAAGTCTTCTGTAGAGGCTGACAGCTCTTGCTGAAGTAAGAACTTACTGCAACTTCCTACTTTTCAGAGAGAGATGCCTCAGCCTTACTTTCATCACCACAACCAATGTCAACAGAATTATTCTAGGTTTACAAAAATACATTTTAAAGCGGAAAGTATCCACTTAAAAAAGCAGGATTTTACTTGAGCAAAAAGGAAGCTGTTCTAGGACTGCAGCTTCAAACCACATTCCCACATTTTTTTCCTCCCACTTAAAACACGGTCTCTTGTCTTACACTTAGGTTATAAAGCCTCCTGGAAAACGAATCCTATTTTTATCATACATCTGAATAACACCTATCACAGTGATAGACTGTATCCAGAAACATAAGTCCCAGACACTGTAGAAATAAAAGCAGTCATAAGCATATGTAACTCCTCTATCTTTAGATCTTCCCATGCCATGTGGTATATACACGCACTTACTGATATCTAATCATGAGTAAGAAAAAAATCCCACGACTACAATGGCATTCTACAGCTACCTTAAAACTGCAGTGGCATTTCTTAAGGACGGCTAACTATAAAACTAGAAAAAACAAAACACTGAAACTTTAGTGGCACACCACAAGCACACTGATTCAGGTTAAGTTAATTTTATATATACTTATATACATATACAGGCTATATCCTGTAGGTATATGGTAGACATATATACCTACAGGATATGTGGTAGGTATATATGCCTACCATAACATCACGTTATTCCTACAATTCAGCTAAACATTACACAGCAGTTCAGTCCTGCTGTTGGTTAAACAACTGCAACAAAAATATATTCTCAATTTTTTCAAGAAGCAAAGCATTTTTTTCTTTATACAGCCAAGCAACAATCTAATATGCCCCACTACATAAAACCAATCTATGATAAGACATACAACTGACATACGTTCAAACAAAATTCCCCTAGGGTTTAAACGCATCCCCGATCAGGAATATCAGAATAGCATCTGATGCTGCTGCAGTTAAGACAGCCCTAACTCAGTTTATCCCCTGTAGCTCCAAACAGTTTAACAGATGATACAGTCTTTTTGTCTATGGGTCAAAATATCTCCTTATTGCTATATATATTTTTCAAGAAATAACAGTGCCAGCTTTATGCTAGTTGTTGGATACTTATTTTGATGTCACAACAGAAAAAATTCAGTATCTTCGCTTCAACTTAATATTCTTTTCCAAGACTTAAGTCAAAGAAATTGCACCAATCAGTGAGGTTATAGATTCAGCAGATTTTTTTTCAACTAATGCAATTTAAAAGGGAATAGACAGCTCATGCCCCCTGTATCCTTAAATCAGAATGATGGTATAATACTCCCATCCCAACTCTCCAGTCCCAGAAGAACCATCTCAGTCTCCTTTAAGTTTTTCCTCTGAAGGATGGGGAGTTATCAACTGTAACAGAAACTCATGCAAGTTAAAATAAAGAAAATACTTTACTACAAATGGGTTGCTTTTCCCTCAAGATTTCTGATTTTCTTGCAGTTTCTAACTTTGACACTTTCTGTCTGTCTCAAGTTTTCTCAGCAGCACCAATTCCTGAGAATTCAATATGCCTACTGATTTCACAGGGGTCAGATTAAGGCTGTGAAGAAAATGAGGGAGAAGTTCTCTGTTGTGGTAGTACCATTAAAGGAAGAGTTCTCAAGTCAGTCACTTTAGAATTAATTAAAATGCAGGAAAAACTACTGGGGAATAATTTATATTCAAAAGGGATTATGACTAATGCTAAAATGTTTACAAAATCAATGGGAATCTAGCACAAAACAGATATAGCTCAGGGGAATTCATATTGATCAGATTCCTGTGTAGTCCAAAATACAGTTCTCTTTTCCATGTCCCTCATTAGTTCATTTCAACATATAGGTGAATTGCAAAATAGATGTAACTGAGCTCCAGCTATTTATATCGTGTTAACTAAGAAAAAAAGAATTCTGCTCACCTGAACCAGAAATTCATTTGTTTCCAAATGTTTAATGAGAGAGGATAGTTTGGTCCACCTCCACATTCATCATCTGTTGCACATTAATGAATATCCAATAGTGCCAATAGTAACAAAGAAACAACTGACAGAATCTGTTAGCACTCAGACTTAGTTGCCACCTTCCCCATGTACCCACGACACAAAACCAAGTACTCCTGGCAACCACAACAGTGCATGTCAAAAGCTGTATGTCTTTATAACTCCAGTGTTTTGTAGGCTTTTAGTTAGGACAGCACTGACAGTAAAAGCAGCAAGGTGCTAATTACTAAAAGGTATGTTGGTGCACTGCAGCTGTTGTGTTGTCAAGCATCAGCTGCCCTACCAGTCACAAAGGTGTGTCATGTTTTAGCCAAATTTAATATTACTGTTTGTACAGAAAAATCGTTAGATGAAAACCACACATAGTGGCAGTGCCAGGCTCTGAATTGATTCTCGTAGAACAGAAAGACTGGAAATTGTGCCTTACATTCTTTCACAAACTGAATGCACTTCAGATTGCTGCTGACCTTTTCACAATAGCACTGATTCAGCTAGCTAGACTGAAAGCCAAAAAGCAAATAAAGTCACCTAAGGGGTAACAGGGTAAAGCAAGCTCCAGAACAGAGCAAAAGGCCTGACCTGCAAAGGTTAATGTCACTTGTGCCCAAGTAAATGGAGGAAACATTTCATTACCAACATAGTGGTTCTTAAATAGAATCACAGAATGGTTGGTTGGGAAGGGACCTTAACGATCATCTCGTTCCAGCCCCCTGCCACGGGCAGGGACACCTTCCACTAGACCAGGTTGCTCAAAGCCCCATCCAACCTGGCCTTGAACCCTTCCAGGGAGGGGGCAGCCACAGCTTCTCTGGGCAACCTGTGCCAGTGCCTCACCACCCTCACAGTAAAGAATTTCTTCCTTACATCTAATCCAAATCTACCATCTTTCAGTTTAAAACTGTTACCCCTTGTCCCATCACTACACTCCCTGATAAAGAGTCCCTCCCCAGCTTTCCTTTAAGTCCTGGAAGGCTCCTCTAAGGTCTCCCCAGAGCCTTCTCTTCTCCAGACTGAACACCCCCAACTCTCTCAGCCTGTCCTCAGAGGGGAGGTGCTCCAATCCCCCAAACATCTTTGTGGCCTCCTCTGCACCCACTCAAATAGGTCCATGTCCTTCTTATGTTGGTGCCCCCAGAGCTGGACACAGTACTGCAGGTGTGGTCTCACAAGAGCAGAGTAGAGGGGGAGAATCCCCTCCCTCGACCTGCTGGCCACACTTCTCTTGATGCAGCCCAGGATGCAGTTGGCTTTCTGAGCTGCAAGGGTATGTTGCTGGCTCATAGTCACCAACATCCCCAAGTCCTTGTCTGCAGGGCTGCTCTCAAGCCACTCACGCTTGCCCAATTTCCCTTTTTGTCAGTTAAAGTACGACACAAGTCCATATAAGTACTGCAAAATTCTTTCTGCCTAAGGAACTCACAATAGAAAACAAAGCCCATATTCTAGCGGTAAGGACGAGCATCAGGGAGAGAAAATAATCAGGATTGTTCCTACTCCTGGAAACAGAAATGCATCAGCAGCAATTTCAGGCTGCCATAGCATCCTATGTAAGCCAACTACCAGCATAGTCATGACATCACGAAGTACTGAATCAATTCTGCACAAAACTGATTTTTACTGCCTTACGGATGGGGGACTGGAAAGCAAGGAAAGACAGGCCTGAGCGATCTGCTACCGAGGAAACAGAAAAAGTGGAAAAGGCAACAGCTACTTCTGGAACATCCACCACGACGACAGGCCCTACTTTATAATCTCTTCCCCGGGCAGAGGAAGCACCACTAAGCCCTGCGTCTTGGCTCCAACACATAGAAAACAAAGAGTAAGAGCATGGTCAACCTGCCATGATGGAGGTCTGCTGCCTTGGGAAACCGCCTCCATTGCCTACGCCTCGAGCCAGCCCTGAGGCAAGCAGCAATTTTTCAGTGCAAACTCTTTGCAAATTAGATCTTCTCTCTTTTTGCAAAACACAGCATGTCTCTGAGCTAACACTAACTCACATTCATGTCTGAAGATGCTACTGTGTATTCATATAATTATCTCAGCACTAATAGCTACCAGTATGCACAGACGCATTCTCTGGTGAAAGCTTGAAGGGAAAATATGAGTCATAAGAATTAGGGAAACAAAATAATGAAAATGAAGATGAGAGGTAAACAATCCTAAGGAAGATGAGAGATAAAAAGGAATTTTTGCATTGCCAATTTCATCCTAATCATTTTCAAGCACTTTCTTAAGCCTGTAAGTAGAGAGAAAATAATTTTCTACTACTGAAACACAGTTATCCCTACAGGGACAACTGGTATGAGGCACAGACAGCTTCAGTGAGGGAGTTTAGGACAAGATATAAACACAGCAACATCTTCAACACAACCAATAAAAAAAAAATTAGGTTAATAAAGTGCAATTAATCAGAAACTATCAATAGCGAGAAGGAAAACTGAGATGTCTAATCTAGAAATTAAAGGAAGAAATTAAAAGAAAGTGCAAAGAAGAACAGACAGTGAAAAAATTTCTACAACACCCAAAGGGTATTTTGGAATTTACTCTTTAGATATGAAGAACAGATACACTAACTGAAAAAAATGGTAAGGTAACTTTCTGGAAAAAAATTTGAATACTAAAAATATTGTAAGAGTCAGCAAATCAATAGGAAACTAACATCAATGTAAGAGTTATCTTTGTAGATGCTGTCCATGCTTTTCTACTAATTTCAATTACTTTAATCAAAGTCTCTTTCTAACTTTTTTAAACTGTTTTCTTCAGCCTCCACAAAAACACAGGTATGAAGCAGCAGATTATTAAATAGAGGTAGATGTCTCAGAAAAATGCACTTTTGGAGAGATTCTTCAGAGGTAGCTACCTACCTAAATGAAATTGATTTGTCTGTCAAAAATCTTACAGACTAAGAGGAATTATTTTTCTAAAAATTAAATATGTACATGAATATTTTATAGAATGGCTTTCCTCAGCTGTCAATAATATTTAGTAAAAAAAAAAAACAAAACAAAAAAACCCAACTTATTTCTTGCTATATAAGCAGTTTGCTTAGTTCTCTTCACTTACTTCAGCCAATTTTGTGGTATTATTGTGCTGTCCCTTACCAATTACCTTCATCCAGTAAATCTCACAATACCCCAGCAAGACAACAAAGGATTTTGTTAACACTATCACCCCAGTTTCCAGACAACAAACCAAAACAGAGAAACCTGCACAGATATATACCAGGAAACAGATGGATCCTACATCCATGAAGGCTCAGGTAAAGCTCCTTTTCTAACTGGGACAGTGCAGTTGGAGAAAACAGTCTTATTCTCAGTTTCATTTCAACTACAGCTCCTCATGCAGTACAATAAGAAAATAATACATTGCTCTTTTTCTTATTTAAATTTATAAATGTGTTTCCATAAATGAATTACATTGAAAAAACAGGGAATTGATTTATTATTTGAAAATAAAACTTAATACAAATATATAAAACAAATATATCTCTATTTCATTTGTGAGCAGAAAGAGATATATTAAAATTTCTCTACACCTGTGTAACCCTACTACATCTGGATAATGTCAGAAACTCAATGCCTCTTAATAAATTCAGAATAGATAGCACTTCATACAGACACACCCTGTACAATCGACGTACAACTCAATTCCAAATTAATCTGAACAGAAGCCATAAGGAGAAATGCCAGAAAAGGATGCAAAATATGCATGCTGAAATCCTAAAAAGAAAGTAGAGAGTTAAGCATATAGCAAAGCCTTAGGTTAGCAATAATGTCTCTTGCAATTATTTCTTAACTCTTGTACTTTGTTTTTATATGCACATTAGTTTTGAATACCCAGAACCGTATCAGTAAGTCGCTTACTAAATCTTGCGGGAAAAAATGTATCAATATAAACGGACATTTGTCATGGATTTAGAGAATCTTGTACTTTTAGAACCAATTTTGTTTTTCCATCTACTGGAAACAAAATATATACACGTAAGGAAAAAGGCAACAGATAATATTTACTGGAATAGCCCCCAGTTATGCTATCACCAAGGGCAAAACACATTTTCTATTAAAATAGTAAAAAATAAATATTTTTATGAGAAATCAGATGATCTTTCCATTTAGGTTGGGGTTTTTTTGACTGAAGGATAAAAACTTAATTTCATTCGGTAGTTTCCAAAAAAAATTAACAGTTGTGGGGAGAAGGGGATAGTTGTTTGGTTTGTTGCCCTTTTTTTGGTTTTATTTCACAACTAACTTTAGGTAGAGCAAAGCCTTTAATTTTAATCATACACTTGATTAACATCTGCTAAATGTCCTTCTCTGGATGCAGCAAAGCTGCTGTATTTGTGGCCTATATTATGGACCCTGTACACCATAAGTTTCCTGGCTCCCCAAAGCCCTAGTCTTTCATTTTCACCATCTTTGTAGCAGCATTCATCTCTGTTACCTTCTCCCAGGATGCAGTGCTGAAGCTTCGTCGCCAGGCAAAGTGCCACTGTGTCCCACAGGATCCCTACCTGCTTAGAGCTCAGCATCTGTTCAAGAAGCACCAGAGCCTGAGACCCACTTGTACAGAAGCAGCTGAAACTGCTTAAAGGGTTAAAAAAATTTTTTTTTTTTAAATTTCTTTGACACACCACAGCAATGAGAACAGTTCCTGATGAGTTTAATGCTATTTTTTTCCAAGATCCCTAACATTTATACACAAACCTGAACAACATTATTTTCTACACATACTTCACTGCATCCATTACCTCACTAGGCTGAGATCAGAGTCCTCTAAGTCCTTCACATGGGTCCTCTAGTGAATCAAGACTTTTCCTGTGTTCCCAAAATTGATGGGGGGGATGGGGGATGTTCATTTCAGTTTGTAATAGATCTTGCTGTAGGACAAGTGCACATCCTTCCCTCTTCTGACCTGCCCATGACAACCTTATACTTATATTTAGACAGCCTTGAACGTGGATCTGCTGTTCTATTAGCATATTGCCAGCACAGACATTGAAGCAGGTAGATGACATCATTTACAACATGCATTTTCGCATGGTCACAGTGAAGCCAAATACAACAGGTTATCCAAAAATTGGCTCTGAGAACTTCCATTTGGACAAGGGATTCCATGCCCCCAAAGTCATTCTTTAATAGCAATGGAGAGACAACTTGAGCATCAAAACCACACATCAAATTTCTTTCAAGTAGCTGAAAAAATGTTTACAAGTACCAGCATTTAAAAGACATTACCTTTTTCTCATTTCAAGACTTACAACTATGCAAAACAGTTTCCATCTCTGCATTCCCAAGCACCGCAAAAGGTAGCCACAGAGAGTCAACAATACCTAATGTCCCTCCAGCACTCTCAACGCAAAACACAGTACAGGATAAGAGATAATAGAATCACAAAAAAAAAACTTATGTTGGAAGTTGCCTCTGGAGGTTTTCCATTCCAAACCCCTTTTGAACTTCACAGGCCCTCGAGAAAGATGCTATTCTGTCGGATTCTGGGTAACTAAAGGCTTTTGTGCTGCAGTAGGAAAACACCATTTTGCATATATGCATACACAGACATATGTCATTTTTAGAACAATTCTAGTTAGGCTCCAGATTTTGAAAAGGGCAAAACCTCAACACCTCAACCTCTAAGTGTTAAGAGCTAAGTGTGCAATTTTTAGCAACATGTATAAAAGTACTGGTAGGCAGCTTCCATTCAAGTCTAAGCAAAACTTCCTCATTATACGCAAATATTTCTCGGCATTTTACAGTCCAGCTCAACCACAAGCAAACTTCTGATCACCACTACAAGAGCAACTCAAGATTTCTTTTCTTTGCTTTGCTGCAAACACTTCCCTGGTCTAAACTGCCACAACTCCAATAAAAACTGTTCCAAATTTTTCTCTTCTTCATTGATGTCAGCAGAAATGTGACAGGAGCTATACTATGTCATAACTTGAGAAAAATTTTGGCAATATCAGAATCAATATAAGGTCTTAATGAGTAAAGAGCAGCAAGAGCTCCTTCTGCTCACAAGGAGTAGCACATACATATCATGTCACCATTTATTGAATGGATTTCTCCCTCTTTCAGTGCTGAAACATGCAATGGGAACAATTTGCTATAAGGGTTGCTATAGCATAAAGATAATGGTATCCATGATAAGATGCTGACCCAGAAAGAACATACAATAATTCTTCCTCCTACTTGTTAGCTTTTATTCAGATTCTGCCACAATTAGTAGCCAACAACATGTCACTGGGCTTTTCTTTAACCCATCTAAAAATGAGATAAAAGTTCTATTTGTAAAAAGTAGTTAGAAGTGAAAGTGCAGTTTAGGAGTCACTCATAAACTCTAAGTCACCTCCTAGAAAGGCTGGCCTAAAGACAGGCAGTCCGTTCCGTCTCTGCTCCTACCCACCCCTCCTCCACAAAGTCAAAAATACACAAATGCACCCTGCCCCCAAATCTGAAACGTGCGCACAAAGAATCAGAATCACAGAATCACAGAATCATCTAGGTTGGAAAAGGCCTTGAAGATCATCTAGTCCAATCATAAACCTAACACTGACCGTTCTCAAGATCATGGAGGCTGAGCACAAATACAGATTGGAGAGATAGCGAAGTGCTTGAAGACAGACGGTGAACTAGGCCAGTATTGTTTCATTTTGTGTTAGAAATGATCAGTCTCTTCTTGGCAAATGACAAAAGGTAAAAAGCAATGCTTTATATGTGAGATGTCAAATTACGTCCAATACAGTTCTGAAGAATGCAACCCTAACATTTAAGAGCATTTGTTGAAGGGGCGACAGCATCCCAAATCCCTCCATGTGTACGAAAATCTCAACAGCCTTAGAGCAGGATTTTCATTGCCATTCTGAAGGGGTGGAGAGGTTCTTTTCCTTTAATAGCAATGATTATAAACTATTCAAATGCAAGTTACTAACATAAGAACTGACAGTTGCAAGGCTGAATTTCTTTGGAGCCATAATTATTTATGACACCTTATTACAACAACTCCAAAACATATGGTTACCTTATTAGAAATTAAAATTTATTTTCATATAAATCTCAGCATGACATTACACCAAAAGAACTAAAGTTACTCCAGGGGATGGCACATTATTTCACTTCCCAGGGTTTGGTAGTTGGAACATGAATTTAAACAAATTTCCTTATAAATATAAAAGCAGTTTTGATAACACAGATAAATACATCCAGAGCCATATAAGGCATAAACATAATTTTCCAACAAGCTCCTCAATCTTCTTAGTATAAAAATTTTAACATTTTGTTTGACAACTTTCTGTCCACTAGCAAGTATATCATCTTGGCCTTTTAATGTATGCACTTACTTGGCAAGGGGAGGTTCTATTTTGGTTTTAATTCAGTCTCCTCCACTAGCAGCTCACAGCCCAAGGAAACTGCAGTCTCATTTATTAAAGTCCATAAACTCACAAAATGCAGGAGATTGACTGACAAGTGCCTGCCTTGTGATTATGAAACAGAGTTCATGTAATGGTTAAGGCAGCAATTTAAAATACAAAGTCTTTCTCTATGAAAACAGTAAGCAGGACAAATGTATTGTTTGAATCATAATCACCAACAGAAGGGACTTCCACCGATACACAGGATTACATACATCAGTGGAAGTTTAAAATTGACGCTGTCAGGTAACTGAAGTCTTAAAAAGTAGTGTGTTTCAAAGAAACTCTGAACTTTTTAAAAAAAACCCAACCTGGCATCAAGTCAAGTGTTTATTAGAAGGGGGTGGGGGAGTTGTTTGTTTGGGTTTTTTGGCATAGGGGGTGGGTTGGGGGGGGGCGGGTAAGTCTCCATGTGAGGACTTGGTTCCAACTGAAACGCTGCCAGCGAGGTAGTCTTTGCAGCAGACATGATGATCTTGACTGGAACATTTTCAGATTCTTCTCCTGCCCTCCTCTTTACTATGGTTTCAGCATAGAGAAAAATTCAATGCATTTGCAAGGAACATAGTCATTTCCCATCAACATTTTCTTAACTTTAGGTAATTTCTTGAAGTATCCAGTATGCATATATGTACAGCTGTGCAGCACAGAACATGTTTATTATAGTATACAGTGACTGACTGCGGGAAATATGGACATCTTGTGAGGCAGGTTTTTTGAGAACAGAAGGATTATCATTAAAAGCTGACCCAGAAGTCAAGTCAACGGACACCATCCAAAACCACAGGCATACATCACTGCCACACAGAAGGTTTATATGATACCACATAATGTTAATGTTGCCTCCCAAGCCACAACGCAGTGAAATTAGAACAGCTGCAATGAAATAACTACAGAGGAGGAGGGAAAAATTCAACAAAATTCAACTTATTTTACACAGCAAGAAAAACATCAGCTGTGGAAACTCAGTGGACTGCCAGCAGACTTTTACTCTGAAGGCCATATGCAGGACTGGGTTTATTCTTTTTCTGCTTAAACTGCTCCTGAAAAGCTCTGCACACTAAACAGCTACTTACATACAGGATGTGATGAATCAAAGGATTACACATTAGAGGTAAGATTTATGAAGCGCTCTCATCTTCAGAACCATAACAGAAGCCACATTGTATGATGAAAAATATTCTTGTTCCTCTGTGTTTTGTAACAGAAGTAAACTTTTATTGTTGTTTTTCATTAAAGCATGCTGATAGCAAGGTCTTTGCATTTGGAACTAAATCATTAATCTTAAAAGGCTAATTTTTCCTGATTTCTGTGACAATGGAAAAAACACCTTTTTTCCTCTGCATTTTGCAATTACTTTCTCTATATAACTTTCAGAAAACATTTTCTGACTAAACCTACATTAATGTATCTTCAGAACAGAATTTTTCAACATATTTATGTACCTATCTTTCAGTAAAGAACTTCCTGACTACATGTGACATCAAGTTCAAAGGAAAAGAAACAGAAAGCAGTAAAAGACCACTGTATGTGTCTGGAACATTCAAATTAGAAGGAAATTAAACATGATTTTATTGTTAAAATAACTAGCAGCAGAATGCTAGGGTTCCAAGCTTACTCTCTCTCAGCTTGAGAGCTTGATAGCCTGATGTACATAAGTTAACCAACACTCCTGTGTTGGGAAATAATATTGTTCTACAGATCTAAGATAAGTAAGAATGGGATCTCTTGCTTCACAAGCTCAAATACCGAGACAAATAACTTGCAGAGCTCTAAATCAAAATACATAAAACAGACAAAAAAAAAAAAAAAAAAAGAGGAGGAAGAAAAATATTAGCCTTTGAATTTTATTGTCAGGTGAGTGAGATACAAAGCTTTATCTAGTCTGTCTTCAGAGGTCTTGGCCTGAAAGCAGAGCTCCCACTCTGTCCTGGAGATGTCTCTAACCCTAATGGCACCACCTGCCTGCAGCTCTCCTGGTGCCATGTGCAGTAGCAGGCTGTCGGAGAGGGAGACTGGATGCCTGGCAAAGGAGCAGAAGCTACAGGAGACCATGGCACGGTGGTACGGCACACCATGGTATGGTGGTATGGCACACCAAGCAGACAGCTGGCCTGGTCTGTCCACGCTGCATGCTTCGGGCCATGCTCAGGGGCAAACGAGTACTCAGTCTTCTCCCAAGGCTTTCATTCATCTTCATGCCATCTCCCTAAAATCTGTCAGCCCAGTTAAATCATCATAACTCTTCCTTATGCTATAAAAGGAGCAAGTTTTTCTGAATTTGGCTAGTATTTCATAGCTTACATGACATTTTTTGAAATGAACAATAATTTGTTAACAACAAATTAAAATAACATGCTTGGAGCACAGAAGGGAAGGAGTGACTTAGTCAAGTTGCTTCTGAATGAAAGTCACAAGTGGCTATGAAGCATTCTACCAGGACAAAAAATGGGAATATTTTTCACAAATATTAAGACATTTAATTCATTAACTCCTTAAGTTGGAGTAACAGCACTAAGGTGACCTCAATGGTCAGGTTTTGTAAGGAAACTAACTCTACTGCCTGAATTAATCTCAGAAATATATTCTTCACAGATCTTCTCCTGTCACTATTAACCAATGCAACTTTACCAGTAAAGGAGAGAAAAGAAAAAAAAACAATATGAGGCATTCTCAACACTCCATTCAGCCTCAGAACATTTGGCCTCTTTGAGGGCAAAGCAGATGCACCCAAGATATGTTGTCCTAATCACTGCCTAACAGACTGCTTCTGCCAGAGAAGGTGTTTGGGTTTTTTATATTCTCGTAAAATAGCTTTATTTTGTTACCTGCTCCTAAAAGACCAACTCAGGTTCACACAGCCTGTTTACAGTCTCTATATCAACAGCTGGAAGACATCCTAGAGAGCATGTGTCATCCTAATTAGGTATATATGGAAAGCACATCCTACAATATAATCATACAATGAGAATATTAATCTTGTAGGTCCACTTTAGACAATGGATCCTTGGTCCACATTATCACAGGAACATTCTCTGGTGACACTGGTTAAGCACATGCTGTGTAACATGACAAGACATCTCGTGGTATGCTACTGTATCACTTCTACGAGATGTTTCTTGGGGGCACAAAGTAATTGTGTATGAAGGACTGAAGGTTAATAGTAATTTTCTTGTTTCGTGCACTCATGTCAGTGGAGAAGAGGCATTTATCCTAACTGTGAGATTCAGATTTAAACAGCTCTCACAATGAATCAGAGAGCAGCAACAATTAGGTAACGACCACTTTTGCACCAACATAACTTTACAGATAGAAAAGGGCTGTTAATGTTTCAAGCTAAAAAGGTAATAAAGAATGCAGAACTGAAATGTGGCAGGAAAAAATTATTCTGCTTTTGCTCTTCACTGTGAAATATATAGCAGAAAATTCTGTATATATAATATATAACACCAATTTTTTTTCAGAAGAGATGGCTCTCTGCCTGTTAGCATCTAGGAAGTGGGGATAATCATGCTAGCAACAAGCCTGACTTTCAGCTGATTTGGTGTGATTTTTCCTACTTCATCTCTGAGCCTCAGACTCTCCATTTGCTGACACTTTCCTGTCTCTTAGCTTACATTATGCAGACTGTCCTATTAGTATTTGTGAAGTAGTCACAGACTGTGGAGTTTTTGGTCTTTGAAGAAGCACAGAGTATTTGCAGGTCTGTCGTACGCATCACATAACACGTCTGGAAGAATCAGCATGAGACTCAAATGAAATCCCCATTTTGGTCCTGGTTTTGCCACCGAACTGCTGAGTCATCTGTAACTCTCACGCATGCAAATTTCAGCCCTCAACACAAGTGCTCACACGTCATGTGCTAAAAAGTCATAGCTGCAAGCGTGTACCCACTGCTACAACTTGAATGCTTGCATCCTTCAGACACTGGACTTGCTAGCTACTTGTGCAGTTCCCAGAATTTATCCATGCATAGGTGACAGAGACGAATGGACACTGATTCAACACTTGTGCCCAAGTATCCCCATCAGTAGTTAAATCTCAGTCAACACGATTAATAGAAATATCTCTATACGTATCTCTGCAAATGATGAATGCTCTAATTATGTCTCATATGTGCAAGACAAGTAGGCAAATGTCAGACAAGTAGGCAGATGTCAAAAAAACAACCCTGACTTTTCTGTTTTTAAGTGAAATACAATGCTTTTACAGAACTCAGAGAACCTCCACATATCTCCTTCATTCATGACAAGCTTCATTTACTTGTTTGTTTTCAGAAACTGTCTTTCCTAAACACATCTATGTTATTTCAAAAACGGAACACATATAGTGAATGGTTATTCTATATGTGTATTTTGACATGAGGAGCTGCTAACTACTTGAAAAGTAGTTACTGAGAATGAATAGTAAAAGCCTCTCAGGTTTTATTTATTTTACAAATGTGCTGATGCCAACTCTCTGACAACAGTTAGAATCTTTTTAATTTTTTTCCGCCGTACTGCAAATGTGAATATGAATTCTTAAAAAAAAGATACAAATACATGTCAAAAAGCAAAGCGGATGAAAATACAATTCTTCAAAAATCTTACAAGATCAAAATGATGCCATAAGGTCCAGCAAGATAAAACTGCATGAATAAGAATGAGCAGAAATAACAGTAAGAAAATAAGTAAGGCAAAATAATACCATCCATTAGAATTCACACACGCAAGTCCTTCAAATACACTGGAAGAGATGAGAAATCTGGAAACCTCCAAGTTAATGATCTGGAGCACTCTGAACTAAGGTGTCACTTACCAGCACATGTCACAAGTATGAAACAGTTTAACCTTGCCATCTCAGAGGAAATGGTAATCTTACATGTCTTTTAAGTTTAAAGGCTTAGGAATGATGAAGACAAATTCAGAACTATAGCTGAGAACAGTATCTTCCTTGCTTCTACAGGTGTCTTGTAAGTTTACTACTTGCTGTTCAGGTGTTTTGCAGATTTAACTCTTACACAGTACACACAGAAATCCAAAACTCCACCAAAAAAAAAAAAATCCACCCCTATACTATACCAACATCCTGCCAAATTGTACCTTCAGATACTTGCCTTTGACATAATTTATTTAAATCACAGCTTCACCATGCATTTGAGAATGTTATACAGCCAACTATGAAATGTTTCTTTTTAGCTGATTAAACACATAGATGAGAGAAACGAAGTTAGAGAGGCATAGAAAGAAATTTTGCAGAAAGCTGTTCTGAGGAGCAAAAGGAAGCTCTTCACAGGGCTGAGAGGAGTCAGCTAATCGATTCGTCAGTCTGCAGTTCCCCTTCTCTTCCCTACTCATAACTACTCTCCAGCTAGGAAATTTATAATTTCACAACACACAGAAAGCACGTCTCTCATCTATCCCATGGTCTCAGGCAGCAAAAGCAGTTGTGTTCGGTTCCCTCATGTTTCACCTACATGCACAAAACTCAGAGATTTGATTTGCGCTTTAATGCAACACAGACCAGGTATGCTGCAATTCCTGGTAATTTCTTCAAAAAGAGTTCTTTCTCCACCACTATCAGTAATGCACTGCCAACATCTCCAAAATTATTTGAGTCAAATTGTTTAAATTTTTTCCATAGAGGAAAAAAGGGGCAGTCTGCTACTAGGTGAATAAAAACACTAAGCACTGATTTTATTTAGAACAGCAAAGAAGAACAAATACTGGATTCTGTATCGTAGCTGCTGAAGAGCCTTGATACTGTCTTCTGATTTCTGAGTATTCCTTGCAGTACCTACAAAGCAGCTCTTCTCACAGTTTTTTGTACAAGAAGATTTTTCTATATACAGTATATCTGCTGCCTAACCTTTAAGAAGAAATGTGTATTTTCCCAGTCATTGAAAGTACATATATAGGATGACTCAAGTTTTTGTTTGTAGACAACTGACATAGGATTTATAGTTGCAATTTACTGAACAGCTTTATAAACTGCTATTTAAAGCAGTCCTGTTCACATACACTAAAAAGTCTTTTTATGAAAGCGAGATTATTTAAGCCCAGTCCATGCATGTCTTTTTATTCTTTCATCCTGCCTTCCAATTCTTACAGTATATTTTAACAGCTTGTCAAAAATGCCACCTCCCTTCCATCACCAGTACTACTGGAAAGAGAATCTAGGGAAATATTTTTTACAAAGTAGTTCCAAAACTTCCTACAATGGCCAGAAGATTAAATATTGCACCCTGATGTACAAAAGCATAAAAAAAACCCAAAACAACAAAAAACCACACCCACAATGCAAAGGCAGGAAGGAATGTGGTATATGGCGATTCATCAATTTAGTTTTTAATAAGTACATCATAGCTACAAATAACAGCAAGCTCTAGGAAGCACTGAGAAGCAAAAAGAATAATGCCCCATTGCATTCATTCCTGTGATGGAATAATACATCAACAGAAGTACCTCAGCTACACTCTTCTAAGAAATAGGTCTCTCTTGTATCATAGGAAAACCATTTCTGTAAAGTACCTGGCCCACAGAAGTACTTCAGGAAGGACTGTGGATCATCATTTCTATATTCAAGCCTCAGCCCACCTCCACACTTACCTTTCTCACAAATGTCAGCAGAATTCCCACTTACTAAATTAATGCATCTTATAAAAATGTTGTTCTCCAAAAAACATTTTAGAAGGAAGGTGCTATTGTGTGAAAAATAATGTTTTAAAAATTCTAACGACAGCATGACCACCACCAGTTGTGGCAAGGCACAACTTCAACAATAACGTATGCCCACAGATAGGTAATCTGAATGGTCCAGCACCCCTTGTAATCTTCAATCCATATTTATGAACGCACAAAGGGCCCTTGCGATGTTCGCCATCATGAAACTGAACTTTGCAATTAAATTAATTCATCAATCATTTATTTAATGCTATGTTTCTGAGTAGGTTGTTAATGGGACAGGTCTTTGAATATTTTGTTTACCTTCACAATACGCAGAGTCCCCTTGGACAGACAGATAACCATTCTTGCACTCACAAGTAGCTTTTGTGTTCCAGTTTTTGCACTCTGAATTTTCACCACATCTGTGTCCCTCTGCACAGAAGTTATGGCCTGAAATACAAGGAACATGCAACCTGGTATTAAAACATGTTCATTTCAGATATTCAAGTTTAATATTTACATTGACTGTATTACTCTGAAAAACTTTGGCATGCTACATCCCAGAAATTCTCTCTATAAACCTATCTGGTGCACACAGGCTTTTTGGATTCCTCCATCAATCCATTCTCAGCAAAACCATTTCATTCAAAAATGTATTTGTATGACTAGTTGTAGTCAGGAGAAAAGACAACTTCAAAGCAGGAAGCCATGACAATACATTAGTCTTCTACTGAACCCACGTAGGATAAAATGCCACCTTATCTCCAATAGCCAAGAAGTGTAATACTAACTTACACTAAAAGGATAACAAAGTTTAATATAAAAAAACTCCTTTACAGTTCTCTTATTATGCATAATCAAGCATGCTTTTGAAAGAGCAAAAATGACACGTTGCATTAGAACACAAAACTTTATGGGTAGTCAAAACAACCTCATGCACTGCCTTGTAATTCTGTCATCAAAAACTAGCTGGATTGTTTCTACAGTTTATAATTAATCCATGCGTCATGTTTTGTAAGGGAGAATTTTTATTAATCTCTCCTTTTTCCTTGACACAAATTCTGAGTAGCTTCTTTGTGAACAGTTTCTTTTATTCCATACAAAGTCATTTCTACAAATATGATGAACTTTTCCACTTTCTTCTATAAAGGCACAACTGGCTGAAGTTCTTTCTTCCTGATTTTCAGTATTTCTCAAAGATGTGTCAAAATCTCTCTCTGCTGAAGTCTAAAGTCAAAGTAATTGCAACTTTATCTCTTTAAAGGCACTCTGGAACACTGGGAATACTGTAGGAGATAACGAAATACCTTCCAGAATCTGACAACTGGGAATTTTTTTTCCCCCATTGGTGTATTTTTGATGGATTTTTTGCTATTAATATCCAAGAATCAATTTCTATTTGCCTGAGATATATAAACAGTCATTTTGGTAATTCTTATCTTTTTCTGGATTTTCTTTCCTAGAAGGAGGGAAACCAACGAAATCCAGACATACCATCAGCTACTTGTATTCCAACTTGCACTTACATGAATACAAGAATAGTTTCTGCCAATTCTGCCCAGTCATAAAGGAGCAAACTAAAAGTTCTAGTTCACTGATTCTAAACTTAGACCTGACATCCCCTAAAGACAGCTAAGAAAAAGATGACCTGGACTTCTAAGATCTAAATGTCAGATTCAGATCTTTGTTCATATCCCTTGCTTTGATATTCTTTAAGGAACTTCAGAAGGCTTTAGCTTATACCAAATATAGTTTTCATCTACAGTAAGCAAATTTTCATAGGGCTATCCCGAAGCTGTTCACTGGGAGGTTTTTTTATTTGTTTCTAAACATGCACTTCAGTCATCTAGTAATTTAAAACTCAGGTTTTGTCATTTTAGTGCACTCCAACTTTATGAATCTGATCATCTAACATCGGGTTGTGAGGTCATTTTTTAAAAAATGTGACTCTTGTTAGCAAGGAGGACGCTTTCTCAGTGTCAACATCCAACTCTACACTTAAACTTCAGATTAATTTTATTAACAACCAAGGTAAGTTCCTTGTGCTCAGCTGGCTCATTCTTTCATTGTAGTCCAGCTTGCAAAAAAGAACCAACTCCACTAATGAAAATTGCAGATATCCCTTCTAGTCTTCATTCATTTCACAGTCTGGTAAAAACCACTCAAGTATCCCAGATACAGCCTTGTCAAGCCTGGGTACATTTTATACTGGTAAAAAAGGGCGCAGTTACATTCCTTTAGCCATTTATGCAATCACAGTATTTGACTTATCATTTTTGCCTTTGTAATTATAATCAAAGCTGAACACTGGAACCCTTCTCCCCAGACTTACCCATTCAGCATCTAATTTACACTCCCCAAGCAGGATTACTATTCTGTTGGCATTCTAGATAATACCCAAGAGACAAGTCTTATAACATTTTCTTTGTCACTGTTTCCCCTAAGACTATGACATCCTAGTCTAGGATGCTTCTTTATAATAATAATAATTCTCCAACTCATACACAGTATTAGTTTTATATTTGATTATTATTGGTGAATACTACTACTCAGAACCCATGTAACATATCAGTGTATTAAGCTAGGTACTATAAAAATACTACATTTTAATGTAGTGTGAATTGTTACTACTGTCTTAGGATATTTTTTAAAATTTATTTATTTATGTTTCTCTTTCATCCAAAGCTGTAAAAAATATTTCACCTTTCTCAGCATGTTTTAGTTACAATAGTCCTTATACAACATTCTACATCAAAAAACTTTGTTTCTAGGCTCTTTTTATCCCAGGGAGTCAACATTTTACCTTGTGATCAGTTCACGGCCAATTTAACACACTTAGCCAAAGGGGTGGCTTCTCATGGTTAACTTTCATCATAAGTCCCAAGTCCCAGATCAGCCACTCTTCTCTAATAGCACTTTCTCCCAAGCACAAGCTGCTGATTAGTTTTCAATATCACACCATAGCCCTACAAATTTTTCACTATTTGCCACCTCAGAAATCATCAGTAGATATGATGACTACCCTAACTATCCATTTTGTACTGCTAGAGCTGTCACCTTTTTTAAAAAATTCTCTGGAAAAAAACTGTATTGCTTTTGTTCCCTTGTTATCATCTCAAATATGAACTGTCGCCATTCAGAATCAGATTCTTTCTTATGTTTTCAAGCTTGAAGGCTGTTAAAAGAACATAGAAGAAAATAAGTAACACTCCAGTTCTGTAACTTGCATAATTAGAGGCTCTAAAGAACTTTTCATTGTTCTCCTCTCATTAGGAATACACAATGATAGAACACCTACTACATCTCTAGATTGCCTTGGCATTTATTATTATAAGACCTGTGAAACACTGTTTCCTGCCTTTTAAAAATGCTGACTAAAAGTGACCCAACTTCAATCTCAGAAAACTTGTTCAATACCTCTCTAAGTGGAAAGTGAAAGCCATTCCTGTTAAGACCATGCATGGTGCTACGACACGGTATGTCACCAAGCTTTTACAAAACAAATATAATTTAAGGTTAACCAGCAGAAAAAAAAACCACCGTACTTGACGGTACAGAAGAGTAAGGGTTCACTGTGCCTCTGTCAGAGTAGACATACCATTGATTGGATCAGAGGCTTTACCATGTACTTTTCTTTTGCAGTGAAGACTCATATTTAGCACTTCAAAAGAGCCAAGAGGTGCATACCAAGGAAGGGTGGCTCTTGCATTTCTTAGACCCTGGTCTGCCTTTTCCCCAGCTGGGGTTTTGGAGGCAAGAAAGGAATAAAATGCTATCTACTCTGTCTTAGCTCTTATTGGGTCTGAGTGCTTTTCCGGCTCTTCTGGCAAATAAAAGGCCACCTCATACTAGGACTGTAACATGAAGAAATAAGCTAGCTGCATTCTTCGCACATTCAACACCTAATTTAGCTAAATATTTTCGTTCATTCCTATTCAACAAAACAGTCAGGAATACACCCAGGGCCCCTGACTGCAACAATCACACTTATATTCCTGACTAAACAGGGACAGACTTAAGCACTGATTTAAACATCAATCTATTCACGGGAGCAATTACTTATCCCCAAGCAAGCAGAATGGAAAAAAATGCAAACATCTGATTTTTATTAATTCTTTGGTGTGAAATGGATTATAGGGTTCCTTTAAAATACCTACACAGATGGCAAAACCACCCACTGATACTGCAGCGGGATCTCTGAATCTCAGCCATGGGTGGCAGCGAGTAGAGGGCATACATTCTGATTGCCCAGGTGAAAATAACTGAATTACTGAGACTTCAGAATATTCAGCAAAGTCTTATCTGAGACAGTCAGCTCTTCTCTAAATATAAGAAATGGCTTAAAATAGAATCATCACATCTGAGCAAGCAGGCAATTGGAGAGGATTTGACAGAAGCACACAAAATCTTAAATAGTTCTGATAATCTAAACTAATTTCAGGCCAACACAGATGACAAGGCAAGTGAGCATGAATTAAAATTACAGATAAACACATTCAGAACAGATGTCAGAAACCATTTTCCCCACACATACACACATAGCCATAAATGTGCACAACAGCCCTTCAAAGTCATTCAAGATGTTCAAGATACAATTCAGTCCTACCAACAGGGGAATTAAATATTGAAGAGTGTGTTTAGATTTTTGATGGGCCTGATGACCTCTGCTCCTTCCCCAAACATTTCTGATAACATTACTCTCTTCCTTTATCAAGGCTGCTGAAACATTTGTTCCAATTTTTCTTAAGAACATATTTGTATCTTTTTACTTCTTTCTTCTGACTGTAGAATGACCATTAATAAATGTTCTAAAACAATCATGAAAAAGATCAGATTTCATGCTAGCAGATATAAAACTATCACTTCTGCAGCATCGGGAACTGCGCAACTGGGTAGGGCTTAGTGGTCTCAAGTCAGATTATCTAAAATTAAACATTTATTCCATTTTGGGACAGCTGAACATTGCTCTTATTTTTCTCAGCTTCTTGACATCTTCAGGTTCCAGTTCCCAGAACCCACTTTTCCAGAGCAGCATGCTAAGCTACTTTGTGCTGTCATCTAGTTTCCTAAGCACCTAACATATTTGGTAAATTGGCTTAATTATTGATTGAAGAATATAAGAACTCATTCAAGACTACAGCTGGAATCAACATCTCTTATATCCATATCTCTTCTACTTTTTTTATGGGCAACACTGATGTGCCTCATTTTTCTGAGGGTTTCCTTATAACATCTGTAACGCCTTCTGTACTTCTTACAATATCCGTAGCTGTTCCCTTCAAAACAGTAAAACCCCTGTACTCTTGCTGTTCAAGAAGCTACCCTTCAGCAATCCACATTTCATGTTTCAGAGGCTCCTAAAAAGAACGCTGACGGTGCTTCCATTAATAGCATTAGCAATGTTCAAAAGGTCCAAGGTAATTTCAACCTCAAAATCTTTACTATTGTTATGATTTAACCCCACAGTTACTACATAAATGTGTAAAGTAAATCTGGGGGACAAGTCATAGGAAAAGTCATAAAATTTGCACTAGCAATTATGCCCCTTCGTGATCTGAATCTGTTTTTAATGAGTCATGAGCAATGAAGCACTTTGAACAGCAGCTTTTACGCCTTCAGAGGCTCTGGTCCCAGAACTCAGTGGTCTGACATAAAACTCAGTAGCTTCATAAATCCTTTCAAGCTGCTATACCAATGTACACCTTATTACATACTGCTTATTTGTGCACATTAGAATAATGGTATGGCACAGCCTAACAAGCTTATATTTTTTTTTTCAGATATAAAGCTCTTCTAAATCCTAAGTAACATTATAACTATGTTTAGAAATAAACTAATTCATATTTATCAACCTCCATTAAATCTTAATATATCTAAAACCTTGAAATAACTCATACCTCACAGCAGTGAATGAGGAACATTCGATTTCTGAAAAAGCAAAACTCAGTTTCACAGCTAGACAGGGAGAGATGAGAAACATGGTAACTGAAGAGCCTTCTCATCCTCTAATTGAAAGAATAAAAAACTCCTTAAAACAAAGCAATACAAATAAGGGTGGCAGAAGCCCCATTTTTAGACTTAAATGATGTTCCCTGCCATAAAACGCACACTTCAGCCCATCAGTAGGATTCTCCACTTCCTGCTAACCAGCATCAGCAGCCAATCTAAATCCATCAGGCAAACCATATTACAGGACAGCAAATAAAAACTACTTTCTCCAGAAACCTAACAGTGCTCACTACTTCATTATTTCCTCACACTCTCTCTTTTAAGGAGAGCATGACTGAAACTGCTAGGGCTGTTAAGGCTATTCTTACATACTAAAATTGTGAGCACAACAACATAAAAATTCTCTCATGAAACTTTATTTGAATCACTCATTCAAAAGAGAAAAAATTCACTCTTTCAAAATTATACACTGTCTTTGGCGAGGAGAAAAATGGCTAAAGGGAACAATAAAACACTTTTATGACACTATTTTTGATATTAGATTTGTCCCTGGGCTATAAAATATGTAACAGGCATGCTGTAAGAAAAATGAGTGAGTCTCAAAAAAAAAAATACTAAAAAATACATTTTATTACACAATGATTCTCTGTAAAATTTTAAAATTAACCAGAATTTCTATAAGCCTAAAAAGTGAGCTTAATTATACCACATTGTCCTGCTGAAAAGTACAAAATAGCACGTAGTTTAAGCAGACATTTATATTGAAGCACACAGATGAAGGGAAAAACTAGGTATACTCTACCTGACATTCAAGGATAGATTCTATATACAGATCTGATGAGGTCCATTTTTGCATTCAGGTACAACAAATCACAAAAATAGCTGTCATTGTACAGCACAGTTCTTCCATACTATGCCTGCCTTGCTGTACACCTTATACAATCGTTTTACTGAAATCTTGAAATTGGATTTTAGCAATATATTACCTTTTGCCATACTATAAACTCACGTAGCAAACCTGAAGAAGAAAAGGTACTATTTACTGTCTTTACTTTTGTAACCATTTATAAACAATAATGACTATCTAGGAAGCCCGCCAGCTGTGTACATTACAGTGTTCAACTCGGTCCTTTGCTGACTCACAATTTCCATGACCATAAACACCACAGATTTATTTTTTGCCTTGCATACCCTATTTTATTTTAGGCACTTATCTATTATTGTGGTAGGTATTACAGAGATCCCTGAAGAGGGTACAATCTCATACCACAGCACCATGAAGTTTCCGTATTTCTCTGATTTTTTTCCTTCTGTTGATCCCCCACATTTATCCCTTCATTAAATGCAAATTCCTTTGCTGCAGCTAGAAAAGCACAAGCTGCAAACCTCCTACCCTTACCCAATTCATCAAAAGGTATTCTATAATTCTACAGAACATGAAAGTCAGTGGAAGTTTTCTGTTTCCACAGCTAGATACTAAAGAAAGCACAAACAGATACAAAACCAGAACCTACAAGTCACTAGTATGCACTGATAAACATTACATAGAATTATTGTTCTCATTTAACATTATTAGTAAATGCTTACTGATCATCCTGTTGACTAACTAAAGGCCTAGCTAAGGGCTAATGCAAAGAATTATCTGTATCATCATACATACAATGTGAAATTTGCACGTGATGTGCAAACGATCCATGTGGGCTTCCAGTAAATGCTCTGATTACTCAGGACAATATTTACTACAATATTTCTTCCTCACTACTTTTGTTTGAACAATAAAAGCTGCATACAGTCTCTGAAAGAGGTCATTATTGCAAAACAGAGAAGCGCTCTATCCTTTCCCAGTAAAGGGCACATTGGCACAGGACAGGACCAGAAACTATGGCCTGCTTGCCGTATCAGAAGGCACCTGTTTGCATGACAAAGCCCATACTAATATGGAATTCTGAACAAATTTCTATTTTTAACACCAGCACTCTACATACGATAAAATTATACACTACCACTGTGGGTTGCGTGCAACTGAAGCAAAAGCGTCAAGCAGCATATATTCTACTTCAAGAGATAAAAAGCAATTTAGGAGCATGAACTTCAATTTATGCCTTTGTAAAGTTGACAAAATTAATCATATCTTTAAGCATAATTTTCAAAAGAATTTTAAAAAGCAAAGATGAAATACAAGAGGAGGTGGTACTGTTTTAGCAGTCAGCTAAAGCAGAACTGAGGTGGAAGCTTAATGTATCCATCTGAAAGCACCATGTATCCAAATTCATAGGAAGTGAAAGTACAATTCTTTCTTTTGCTTCTAGAGACCATCACATAAGTATACATATTCATGCTGTTTTATAAATAATAAAAACGGTTTGGGGATGAATATCTAAAAAGAGTACCTATCATTAACAATAATATAGAGCTGAATAATTACAGAACTTGTCTTTCATCAACTTCTAAGCTTTCAGATTTCTAACGCTTTCAAGAAACGAAGATAATTTTTTCAGTACTGCAGTACATCAAACTGGGCCATCTGTTAAGAAGTATCATTAAGACATCGAGCCCTCTGAGGGACAAAGAAGCAGCATTTAGTGTTTGCTTAAGTAGTTACAGATGTTTCTAGAAACTGTTTAAAAAAATAAATGTGCATATTCTTAGACCATGATCCAAGCAAGCAGTCTCAAACGTGCTGGCCCCTGCAACCACATGCATATGCTTGCAAGTTCAAGGCCTTTGTAAATATTTAACTATGCATATTTATTAAGTAATATTTACTGGCTAAGAGAGAGATTCAGAGCCCCTTCATTGGCATCTACAATGACACTGGAGGAATTTACACACAGGCAAGACAAGTAGTCCAGCAGGTCCCAATAACCATCTAAGCCTGGCAATGTCTAATGCTCATTTGGCACACCTCTTGCTTGAGATTTCTAAAGTGCATCACTAAAGGCTCACACTCAAGTCCTGCTCTGAGACACCAGGCTCCCCTTAAGCTCAGCTGAGACTCAGCACCAAGGGAGAGGTGTGGAACAGAGGTACAATACACAGCGAATAATTATTCTAACACCTTTCACCCAAGAACTCACTGATGACAACACACTTAAAGAAGCTTGTTCAAGTTCTCTAGCCTTACAATACCTCATTTAAGGGGATTTCCTCAACTAAGATTTTAGCTATGGCTTGTTCAGTCTGGTCCAAATTGCAACCAGGATTCACCAGGGCTGAAAGGGAGCAAGCGAGAGGAACCTGTATCTCCACACCACACTGCAAGGAGGAAAAACGGGGTTCCGGGCTCTAGGGTTATTTTTTCATTTTTATTCTGTAATTGCCCAGCTTAATTCATAAATGAGTCCTGAGAGAGCTTAGATCTAAATCAACCTCCAAATACTGGAATCTTAACATTATTATTGTGATTTTAAAATAGAGAGCTTAAAAAAGCTTTTCCAAAACCCTGTACATTCAGTGCAGTTGTAAGATTAAGCAACATAAATTATCTTTTTCAAAGGTAACTTCTTCCTAACGGGAATTCTTAAGAGATATTGGGCCCTTTCTCTCCCAACTCCTCCTTTTCTCCCTCACCCTCTCTAATTCAGAGCAATTACAGCTGTGTAACTGGTAAGTATTCTACCCAAAGGAATATCACAAACTGGTTTTACATGAACACTAATTATAGACTCAAGGTTTATAGAGGTAGCTAATATCTCATTAAAAAGTAACTGCTCCTTCCAGTGTATCCCCTTCATTGAACCACCAATTTATATTTCTTCCAAACATGCATAGTCTGTGGCTTACCTCTACAAACACTGCAGCATTGGTTCTCTGGAAGAACGTGATCTTTTTCTGAGCAGTTCAATGGTGGACAAGTCTCTGTTACTTTTACTAAAACTCCATTCTGAAAATAAACAACATTTTAAAAAATAACTGATGAAAGCATGTGTAATGGCAATGATGACATAATTTTCAATCTGTAACTCTGGTAATCTCTAGTAACAATACAGGTAAACTAGCAAGCAGCAAGTTAAATTCATTCTTTATGACATCGTTATGACACCATAACATCAAAACTAAAGTAATCTACTTGGACATTTCTACGCCCAGAGTTGAAGGAAAGGGGAAAAGCAAAGCAGGGAAAACAAACACACACACAAACACACCAAAAACCAAAACAAAAACCAAAACAAAAAAGACACCCCTGCCAAAAAAAACCCAAACCACTGAAAACACCAAACACCTGAAAAAAGGGAAAAAAAGAAAAAGAAAAAAGGGAAAACCATAATAAAAAGAAAAAAGGCACTTAAGCTTAAAATTCTATAGCAGTTTTTCCAAATGCTTTATTTCCAAGTATAGTTGTTTTCCTTTCAAGTATTTGAGGGAGTTAAAGCATTTCACTCCAGGTTTTTATTAAAGACAGTCTTACCTGCTTTATACAAGTCAGAGTTTTACTCCTCTTATTTCATATTCTATGTAACTCACTGACAAATTATTCAACTCAAACAAACACAGCAGATAGAAGACCGACGTTTTCAGGTGTAATGTGTTGTTCTGCTGTGTCCATTTCATTCTTTAGAATGAATTACTCATGACCTAATTTCCAAAATTTAAGTCCTTCAAAGGTATGGCAAAGCAAAAATCCCATCTTGAGGAATCCATATAGAAACTGCCGTATAAAATGTAAATCAAGGTCAAGATATTTCTATGATTTTGATTTCTGCTAGATTTAGAGTAAGACTGTGTATAGGATGTTTAGATGCTGGCAGAAATTTTCTAAAATAATAAAGACAGAGCCTTTCTGGGGAGATTTTACACCAAGTTTTACTCCACCATCTTCCCATCTAGGAAATCAGTTTCACCATCCCTCCAGACCAAACAGCTGTCTTGCTCTTCAGTTAGCTGTTTCTTAACATCTTGTCCCAAAATAGCTTCCTCTTTTCCCTTGTCCCCCTCCAGCCTTCCCCATACCATAACTTATTTCTTCGGCATCCCTTCTGCAGCTATGCCATCACTGTGAACTGGCCAGTGGATCAGAGGTTAACAACCAGGATTTTCACTCAGTAGGAGCTACAGTAACTCTCACACAGGACTGTCCACACCTGAGTAATCCCATTTTCCAAAGGGCTGTGAAACTCCACTAAGAAAGCAGGCAGCCTGCTATATTGTGATACACCTTTTTAATATAAATCTAGCCCCCACTCCTCCCAAAATATTTTTCATGATGTCTCAGATGGTGGAACAAAAAGATCGAACAAGAATTTCTCTTTCTTCAAAGAAATAAATTACATTTTCTATCATGACTGCAGAGAAAAGTTTAAAAATATGATCCAAACACATCTAGGGCTGAGAAAACAGAGGAAAACCAATACTAAAAAAAAGACAAAATATGTTATTAAAGCCACCATTCTCATAATCTGAGGGATCAGATCCATGACTTTGAACTGAGGATATTGAAAATGCTTATGTGTCTACACTGTATGAACAAACACCCCTATATAGAGTCACGCATGCTAGCCAGAATCTTGCTTTCATAACTACAAGACACTGTGCCACACCATGCCGAAAGACTAGCTCAGGTGCCAGAACCAGTTGAGGTAAAACTCTGTGCTGGTAATTAGCCTCACCAGCCATGCTGCACTGATTCAGCTGTGTTGCTTCAGGCTCCAGAATTAGCTCTCACAGCATCAAGCTGCCCTACACAGCTATGAACATGGAAACGCCTGCTGAGTCAACAAGGTGCACATGAAGCATGAGGTGCCCAGCAGCTAGCGGGACTTACAATCGAGAAGTGCAGCAGACCTAGGGAATGCAAAACTGACCGTTCTACAATCACTTGAGATTGCAATCTTAAAGCTAAGCAGGGACAAGTCTCTTCTTTCATTTCCCAATTGTCTTTAGTGGCAAGCTACATTAGTTGCTGTCATGAAAAATAATATTAAAAAACCCACAAGTATCATATTTTCTTTTTTTTTAAAAAAAAAAAAAGCAGCTCCCTACAGCATCACATACAGCATGCATCATTGAAGCAAGTGCCCACACAAGAGCAGTGAAGTTAATGGAGATATCAGGTCTCCTTCTGATCTCACTTCCGTAAGTGAAAGGGAGGAATCCCCCACGGTTGCCTGTGTCACTGCAGCAGCAAAGGTGATAAAAGAATCAGACACACTGAGCCGTCATTTACTATCACATTATCAAGCTACCAGCTGGAAAAGCTCTGACTATAACTCATCGCCTATTCAAGCTCAGACAAGACAACTGCAGCAGAAAGGGTACAGTATGTCAACATATGGGCAAAAAGCATTGACTGACGATAAAACTGGGCAAAAAGATGGCAAGAAATCAAGAAATTGTATGAAAGTCAAATCAGTTATAGGGATGAGTCAAAAAGCTAAACACAAATTCAATCCAAGCTCACACCTTCTTTAATGAATCATAAGGAGATTAAAAAACCCACAAATTGAGAATTCCATTAATTTAACGACAGTAAAATTTTATTTCCCTAAATTTCCCATTTTCTACAGAATTTGCATCTGCAATTAAGTTTTAAAACAATTAAAATACTTCCATGTTGAGTATTCTTTGGATTAAAATCAATTTGTTATAAACTAGTACAGATCCAATTATAAGAATTATCATCATTAGATTTCAGATTTTATCCATTCAGATAAGTAAGAATAATTCACGCTTCAGAATTATTGCTTCAGGCAGCCTTAGAAAAATTACTAACTTTTTATACTCAATTCACATATGTAGTCATCGAATGTGGACAAAAGTAGATGTCAAAAAGACGTTCTTCTGAAATAAATAGGTCAAGCTCCAACTGTGACATAAAACCCACAAAGAATGAGATCTGGAGTCAAACATTTACAAGATGATTAAATGTCTTGTAATTACAAAGGTAAGTACATAAAAAAAGAATTGGCTATAAGCCTAATCAGTGACATGCAGTGAAAATCTGAACCACAAACAGCTCATCTCAGATGATCAGCTTTGGAAAGTAATAGCAAGATGTCAGATAAGGTTATTTTGGGGTTTTATTGCTGTTTGTGGGGTTTTTTTCCCCTCTTGTTTTAACCGTTATTGATCATCCTTTCAGGAGAAAGTTCCAAATGCATCCTTAGCTGTCACTCTAGGAACCACATTCTTCCTTGTGAAAAACTTTTTAGTCAAGCTTCCTGAAAGTCCATGGAGCCCTGTCCATCTTTCCAGCATTTGTACAGCACTCTGACTTCCCGCTCCCAGTGTTAATGAAGAGGAATTTCTTCTTGTACCCTTTGCTGTTGAACACATCATCTGTTATGAACAGACATCGTGTGATTCACTGGCATTAACCCACAAGTCAGCTAATCAGCAGTAAACTCCCAATCCTGCAAAAGTTACAGAATTCTTTCCATTGACTTCAAATGAGCCTCATCACCATATTGGTGAAATCCACAAACAGAAATAGTCAATTACTGAATGCAGAAAGGTGCAGTTTTCTAAAGCACAAACACACCACAGGCTGGAAAAAGGGGTCAACAGGAACCTCAAGGAGTTTAACAAGGAGAAGTGCAAAGCCCTGCACTTGCGGAGGAACAACCGCACGCACCAGTGTGTGCTGAGGTCACCCAGCTAGAAAGCAGCTTTGCAGAAAAAGACCTGGGGTTCCTGGCAGACACCAACTTGAAGATGAGCCAGCCATGTACTCTTGCAGCAAAAAAGGCTAAATATAACTTGGGCTGCATTAGGCAAAGTATTGCCGGCAGGTCAAGGGAGGTGATCCTTCCCCTCTGCTCAGCACTGGTGTGCTGGGTTTGTGTGTGTGTGTGTGTGGTGGGGTTTTGGCAGGAGGGGAGGGGGCTACAGCCATGGCCCCTGTGAGAAGCTTCTCAGAGCTCCCCCGGCTCCAAGTCGGACTCGCCTCTGGCCAAAGCCGAGCCAATTAGTGATGGTGGCTGCACCTCTGCGATAACATATTTAAGGAGAACCTAGGAGGAGGAGTTGGAGTTGTGAGGAGGAGTTGCAGGGAGAACAGCTATGCAAACACCGAGGTCGGTGGAAGAAAAGAAGAGGAAGGGGGGGAGATGCGTTGGAGCAGAGACCCCCCCCCTGCAGCCCATGGTGAGGTTGCAGCCCATGGAGGTCACTGGGGGAGCAGATGCCAACCTGCAGCCCATGGAGGGCCCCACGTCAGAGCAGGTGACTGTGCCCAAAGAAGGCCAGGACTCTATGGGAAGAAGTCCCCACTGTTGTAGTTTGGTACAGGGAGGATTGCAAAATGCAGAGGGTGGGGAACCTCCACTGAAGCATCTCAGAAAGAGTTGCATCACGTGGGAAGGACACACGCCAGATAAAGTTCGTGGAGGACTATCTCCCATGAGAGGGACACCATTCTGGAGCAGGGGAAGAGTGCGAGGAGTCCCCACCCTGAGGAGGAAGGAGCAGCAGGACTGACCACACCTCCCATTCTCTTCCCCTCTGCACCACTCAGGTGGAGAAGGTAGAGAAACTGGGGGTAAAACTGAGCCCGGGAAGAAGGGAGGGGTGAGGTAAGGTGTTTTTAAGATGTGTTAATGCTTTTCACTGTCCTACTCTGTAAGTGATGTTGTTAGCATCTGAATTAAATTCATGTTTTTGTTCTTACCCTGAGGAGTCTGTCTTTTGCCTGTGACCATAATGGGTGAGTCATCCCACTCTGTCCTTATCTCAATTACTGAGCTTTTACTTTATTTCTCCTTCCCAGTCCTGAGGGGGGAAGGGGTGAGTGAGCAGCTGAGTGGTGCTCAGTTTCTCTCTGGGCTCAAACCACAGACAGCTGGTGAGGCCACACCTGCAGTGCTGGGTCCAGTTCTGGCCTCCCCATTATGTGAGGGAGATGGAACAACTGGAGACAGACCAGCCATAGACCATGCGGATAAGTAAGGGACTGGAGCATGTCACATGAGGAAAGGCTGAAAGCTGGGACTGTTTAGCCTGGAGAGGAGAACACTCAGGGGAATCTTACCAATGCATATAAATACTTGAAGGGAGGGTGCAAAGAAGACAGACCCGGGCTCCTTTCAGTGGTGCCCAGTGACAGGACCAGAGGCAATGGACACAAACTGAAACACAGGAGGGTCTGTCTGAACACCAGGAAACACTTCTTCAGTGTGAGGATGACCAAGCACCAGCAAAGGTTGCCCAAGGAGATTGTGAAGTCTCCATCCTTGGAGATATTCAAAAGCTGTCTGGACATGTTCTGGGCAACGGGCTCTAGGTGGCCCTGGTCAAGTAGGGGAGTTAGACAAGATGACCTCCAGAGGTCCCTTCCAACCACAACCATTCTGTGACTCTTAGAAACACCTGGGCATTAATTTTGTCATTTTGTCATTGTAGATTAATCTAGACAGTGTTTGTGGGCAGGATTCCAGCTGGGAATGGCTGTCCATCAGTAACATCTGTGCTTATGGTTAAGAGAATGTGCATCATAAATATGTTTTTAGTCTGGATTAGTTTTCAGAATTTAAAAAAACCTGCTCACAGCCTGATAAAGAAAATCTTTGATCTATCTGGATCCATCAGTATTATTATTTTTTCATTAGATGGAAAAAATATAAAAGTTAAAAGCCTCTTAAGCTTGGATCAGTACCAATGCAAAGAATAACTATCTTCAAATAAAAATTGAAATGTGAAATTTTAACTTTATCTTTTTAACATTACCCCACCTACAAATACATCCTCCTTTACAGACACAAGAGCTACTCCTCGAGATTTTTATGTCAACTTTATCAACACTAATAAATTGACAGTTGATGTCCACCCTCTATTGTATTCCTTTGTGGATCAACAGCTTTTGAAACTTGATGTCTGTTTTTCAAATCTGGAAAATTAAACCATATTAAATTTTTTACAGTCCTTTCCCTAGCACAAAGTCCTTCCCCTTTATTCATACAACACCTTGTGCACCAGTAGACCCACACTGAATAAAAAACAATGACTACAGCCACAGTTTGATTCATCACCATTCATCCTTCATCTAGTGAGTATTCCTAATTGAGGCAGTCAATAAGTAGTTGTTTTGCTTACAGCTTTAAGAGGTCATGCTGAAGACACACTGAATGAACTTTCTGTCTGGAGGCACATCATCTCACAAAAGCAGAGGTAAGCACCCACTTAAAAACTCCCCCAAGTCAGAATGACAAGCTTTGCCAGTGAGGTTTAATGTCTTCTTGAAACACAGCTGTGGAAATACCTTTTTTTTTTCCCCAGACATGGACCCATTTTTTTCATGGTATCGCATCCACAGATGCTGTTTCAAATACTTATCAATACTCTCCATTAAGATATAAGTAATACAAACTGCAACATTACTGCAATTAGCATTGTTTAAGTAAAATGCAAAAGCTCTTTTTACTACTATTTTAGTCATTTCTAAAATGACAGATATTTGATGGTCAGTATTTGCTTTTAATCTTCATGAATGTATTATCATACTCATGACAATGAATAGAAAACTCTTATTTATAGCACAGAGATGTTCCACAGACGTAATTCAGATCACTCTCTCTGGTTTCACTTTAATGTGAAAATCCTCCTGTTCTCATCTTATTTCATACAGGCATTTTCCTTTCCAAACAAACATTCTGTGTCATATTATAAATAACAGGCACCTTAGTCTGTCTTCAAGGCAACGACCTTGCCCACGTATTTGTATATACAATGTTGAGCACCTCTATACAGCTAAACACTAACAACAGCAAAGTAATTCTGCATAACAAGCTGCTTTCACAACATCTGCAACCAGTTATTGTCCATTTCCATTAGTGAACATAAAATTGCTACTCTGTACACTCAGCCACAAGCACAATAACTAGATCATTGTAATCTTTTCCAAATGTTTTTCATAATTGTTCTAGCATACTGATCTGTCAATAACATTTATAAGCCTCCCATTTATCACCTTCCCCCTCTACGAATTCAGCAAGATGTAAAGCCAAAAATACTTGAAAACTACATGTGAGAGCAAATATGTTTAAAATAGCTGTGCCTTTCTGAAGTGATAAATCATATTTAAAGCACACACATACAACAAATACACATCTCAGCAGAGCAATGGGCCTTTTGTAATCATCTACTACTCCTCTCTCCTCCTTCTAAGGCTAGTCTTGACAACAGCTGGTTTCTGCCACACTTACACACCACATAGCACTCATATATTCACTAACACTCCCTGAACATTCCTATCATTTACAGCCTCCGTTTACTGTGTTCTTACATACTGACTGTAGTTGTCTAAGTGTTATGAACTTGCCAAGAAAGACTCCAGTCCAGTCCAATACTTCATCATCTACCTCAAATATTGGCAGGGCTACACATAGTCTAAACAATACTAGAGAAAATCTAGACTAACTCAGACTATAAGACATTGCTTCAAATTTTAGCAATTTGGATGAAATTAGTAACTGGGTCAAGATGCTGTTGCATTTTTCTAGAGCTCAGGAAAGCAGAGATGAAAGAGAAAACATCCCTCCAAGTCATTTTGCCTGTGTTTTTATTACCCTGCAAGGGTCGCATTCCTGCCTTGTTTTCATATTTGTGGCTTTCACTGACTTCAAGGTCACCTTTTCAAGACAACAGATGTCACATTTGCATGAAGAAAGCCTAAAGAAATGCACTAACTTATTGTCACTTCTGAACACCACACATACTTTTAAAATCAGGAAAAGTTGATACAACTGAAACTTACTCGACATTCCCTGCAGCTCTTGGTTAATACTCGTTGACCTTCTGCTAGCACTTTGCCTCCATAGATACACTTTGCTGTAATTTGAGAGGAGAAGGAGGGACATTAAAAATAAAGACATTAAATCACTATTTAAGTAGTAAACAAATGCAAGGTATAACACAAAAGTAAAACCAGTATTCACATACACTGAAAAAATATGAATATGTTAAAAATACGATGCCTTTTGCTTTCATCAGAAGTCAGTATTATATATAATTACAAACAAAACAGCTAACAATAAACTCATTTTAAGAGCAAGTAGTATTTTTACCCAAACTAAAGAGAAGGAGTAAGAGCATAAGACAATATGTACTGGACCAAATTCAGTAGTATTCAATAGAAAATATCTTCATTACTGACATTCCATAGATTAGCTACACTATTTGTGTTACTAGAGGTCTTCATGACTCACTACAAGAACATTTATGGAGTTCCCCCGTAAATGGAGACATTTATTAGCGTACTGTTCAAGACAATAATACAAGCACAGATTTCAATTAAATCTTCATATTTTTTGTGTGCACAAAGGTGAACTCTTCAACTTGCTGGAGCACTGCAAAAATGGATTAGATGCAGCGAATGACTGTACTGAATCAACAAACTGTAAAAAACTATTTCAGAAAAATAAAGCACACATGAAATAAGCACATTTCCTAGCAAACTGAAAGCTCCTACTAAAAAAAAAAAATCTTGTCTGAAGTTTTGATCCTTCTTCTTAAGATGAGCAGCTCCACAACCAAACCAACAGACTAGAACACATGGGCACTCCTCATGGAGTTTCAAGGCAAACAACTAGCTTAAGCTTAGGACTACTGCCACCGTGAAGGAGGTAACCTCCAGCAAGGCCACAGCAGCATACTGCTCAGTCAAGTATTACCATAACTATCACAGTCCTCCTGGAACTAGATGTCTAAATTTCAATTCCAGAGGAGGACAGTAAATGCATTAATTAAAGAGAATAGTTCAACTATTATGATCTTACACGAATCAAGCATCCATCGTAAAGGCACTCCACGTTACTAACAAGATCAATGCTAAACAACTTTTTGTTGTGGTGTTCCAGCTCTCTGCACTCGACCAGTAACAGTTTGACCCATGACACTGAAAGGATATCTAAAACATATGAATCCTATGTTGCAATTGAACAAAGCTTTAAAAGTTTTCTGAGTCAAGGCTAATGCACAGTGAAGTTCAAAGTACTTGGTTCTCAAAAAAATGTCACAGATATCTAGTAAATGTTTTACCTCAATTTCTCTCCTGAATACCCAGGTAAAGGAACCAGGCACTTACAGGTGCATGTGAGTACCCCTCACGGGTGATACCAATAGGGGTAGTATTCCACAGAAGCAACTGTCATAGACACTTTGATTCGCCAGTTTTAAATATAAAGGACTAATAGATCAATTTTCATAAGCTTTCAGACATAAATCTGCTTGTAAGGACTTTTTGTTTAAACTTACACTCCTGAAAATGCTCATTTCTTTTAAAAAAAAAAGTAAAAAAAAAGAATGCTTAGAGTTTTTACAAGTACTCAGTTTTCATTATCAACACTGCATAGTAAAAACAGGCTTCTTCCTTTTGGTATCCTAGTTTTCTTCACTCTTCTAAAGCTGCCCTAGTTTTTATGCCTGAGTTGTTGTGATCTCACTTATGAAGAAAACTTCAGGTCAGGAAGCTTTGTTTAAACTAGGAATCCCAGTAACTATTTCTGTGAGAAGATGAATTGGAGAAATTTCCTTTTTCTTTCTGTCTATTCGCCTGACATTTTACATTTACATTTAACAAAAGAATGGACGCACCAGAAAGCAAGTTAACATACAAATGAGAACAATAATGAGATTTTAAAACAAAATTATAGCCTTTTGTCAAATATTAGTTGAAAGGCTAACAAAAGATGGCAGGGATCAAAACAGAACAGCCTCATTTTTAAAACCCTTAACATATCAGATGTTAGCGCTGCTTTGTTCGTTAACCCTCAGCTAAGACAGGAAACTGTTCAATAATCCAGCCATTCAATAATCCCTAGGGACAGCAAATTATAACTGATGATTCTATCAGAGCTAAATAGGAAAAGCATGGAGAAATTAACACCTGCAGTGCAGCTCTTTGGAAAGCCTCCACAATTACTACTATCTACCCAAAAGTCACTGACTGTGGCCCTAGCACATCATTCTGTCAAGGAGCTGGCATTTACAATCAATTTCAATCAACCTCCATACATCTCTTCCCATTGACTGACACGCTGAGTTCTTGTCAGAATAACGAGTCAAGTTTGTGCCAATCACTGACAAAAGGCAAGTTTGATTGTTCATCTTCCCATTACAAATAACAGGAACACAGTTTACTCACGGGGATATACGTTGAAACTACAATTTTGTGCCTTACAATTCCTTTGTGTCAGATTTTGACCATTGTACATACATGCATGTCAGCAAAGGAGTGTCAAGAGAAGCATACAGTTTTGTGGAAGAACATTCTAGACTCGGAACGTTACAAATAAAAACATTTTGAGTCAAAAAATACAGGCCAACGTGGCCATTTTACCACCCAAGTGCTCTGTTCACAAACATCTTTTAGTAAGCAGGATACGCATGCCGACATATAGCTGAGAAAGATGAGATGACGAGTAAATGAGAGTAAGTGCAAGATCACTGCTAAAGGACATTTGTGCATGGGACTAATAAATTCAATGACTGAAGAAGGGTGACGGAATGCTAGAAAAAGTGTTATTATTTTCCTAATAAATCTTAAAATAATTCAACATCCCTATCTTAATGAATTATTGAAAAACTATGCATGAAGTTTCCTAGTCTCCAAGAACAGAGGAAGAAAAAAAGAAAAGGTAATTTGTGATTCTTAAGGTAAGACTGGCATCAGTATTCAGCTAAAATTTCTGTATACGAATTGTCTTTGTCTCTTGTACTACTATTAGGACAACAAATACTGAATATTCCTTCCAGAAATGTTACTTACAGCTTTTATTTCCAGAAGAAACTGAGAGCTGACAATAGCACTGATCACAAAATATACTTTTTTGTCTTTCTTCTCATGAATTTATTTTGAAATTCATTACAGCAAACTATCACTCCACACAGTGATACTAACCGAGGGTCTGAAATTCTGTCATGTTTATTTTAAAGAACACCACCTTCCAAGCCAAAATAAAAGATATCCAAAAAGGTAACAGCTCAGTTTATTACTCATCACTACGGAAGTTCGGACCATAGGCCTGATGCTCCTCAACATCAACAGGAGATACAAGCTGAAGCCAAATAAGGCTTCACAGCGCCAAACAAGTACATGAATAATTTTACACTGACGATAGGTGAAAAGAGAATCTTGGAAATTTGCAATGCTTGTTCATTTCTCAGCAGTTATTTGTTTCCTTCTGAAATCAACTTTGCCACTGAGACTCATGTTACCTGAATTACCAGGACCTATGGAAGTCATAAAATGCGCCTGCTTTCAGGACAAGCTTAACTCTGCTTAGAGGGTAAAACTAAAAGGTCCGTGTGATGTACTTACCCTTGCATATTTTGCAGCACTGACTTTCCACGTGCACTGGGAGAGCATCAGCAGGACAATCAAGAGGGGGACAGGACATCCTTCGGCACTCCACAACTCCACTCTAAGCAAAGGTTTTTAACACAAAATTCAACTACAACTGTTGCTATTAGTGAGTATTTTATACAAAACATAGAAGACCAAAAACTATTTAAGTAAATGAAAATAGCATTGTGGATTACAGAACCATCCTTCAGCAAGAAGTTTAATCCTGTCCAACTACGAACTTGAATCAAAATGCATCTGAAGGTAAACCACCCCATTTTGATAGATATTACTGGTTTTACCCCACTTTCCCTGAGCAAAGCATGTTAAGTGGAAAACATAAGCCCATATTTACAAGAACATAAGCACCACTTTCTGTAGGCTGTGCCAATCATCTTTGAGATTTTTAACAATCAGTTTTCTATTTTCTTGAGCAAACAAAGACTCTCTTCAGATATTTATCAAATAATTTCAACGAGACAAGATTTACATACTAATTCTCTTCTGTTCCTCGTTTTTTCAGAGTGATAAACACTGAAAACAGAATCTGCATGTTGTTACCATGCAAGATGCAACTAAGCATCTATGAATACTATTAAGATAATGCTTCCTTTCTGAAAAAATTACTGCAGTGAAAACAATTCCAAACCAAACACAGACAATGCCACACTTCCACCCCAAAACCGTTAAGTCCTCACAGATATAATTAGGACAAATAAGAAAGCAATGTCAAGGGAAAGCAGAATTTATTTATGAAGCTTGCATATAACCAATGTCAAATTTTTATTTATTTATTTTACCAATGTCCCTCCCTATTGTTCATACTGCCACTAGATGCATACTGAAAACATAGTAATTGTCAGAGTTAACATTATGTATTCAAGGATCATTTTCACATTTTAATTAGGTCCTACTCCTTAAACTCTTTAGAAATTCTTACTTTGCATGTGCAATTCCTGCAGTGATCATCTTCAACCCATGAGTCTTTGTCTCTATAGATCAATCCATTTACTTGACAAGTCTTCTCACAATGACAGTCTTCCAATTGACTCAGTCTTGTTTCTGCATAATTTAACTACAAATGAAAGTAACTTGATGAGATTTCTGCAATTCAAACACACGGTTTAAAAAAGCAAATATGAGAAAGCAGTATACTTATTTTTAGCCGAACCAAGTTTGACTACAACCTTCGAAACACTGAACCAGGATGTCAGCAGGTATAAACTAACCCTACTCCTCAGACTTTGATGGAGCTATCCATGCTAACTGACAACAGTTTTTGACTCAATCAACTGTCTCTTGTACTGTAACAAACTCCACTAAGAGCCCTCCGGGAACGTCCAGGCACTACCAAAAATACACAGACTATAATTGGGGGTTTTTTTTAAAAAAAAAAAAAAAAAAAATATCTTAATTGTTCATCAGCCTGATTATAAATCTAAAAGCACGAAGATTGGCAAGCTCACTTTCTCTAATCATCCCCATCTCATCATTGTTAAGCATCAGCCACTTCAGAAAGGTCTTAACCTTATAAGAGCAAGCAAGATTTAGAGGGGAAAGAAAGCATTTTAAATCAGTGTAGAACAAAATATTCCCAGACTGTGATTAATGGAGAAGCCATGCTCCTGGAGTAAACCCTGGGGTGGTGGCTTAGCTCTTAACACTCCTTGCTGTTCCCAGTACAGCCCCAATTCCAGCTACTAAAATGTGTATCAAGAAGCTAAAACTGATGCATCCTTTCCAAGTATTACATCTGCATGCTAGCAATTGCTGTTTACTGACGAGATGCTATGCAATAAGTGCTTATTCATGTAGCAGCAGCAAAGCACAAGGCTTTTTGGAAACACCCTCTCCTAAGCCGTATCACAGACCTCCCCTTCATACAAGGTACCATCTTACCATCCTCCAGAGAGGAACAACCCCTGTCTATGCACACCTTGTACCCAGTGCCATCATCTCTAATCCGTAAAACCACTCAAAAAGACTTTCCCATTTACTAATACTAAAAATAATGAAATATGTAAATAGAGACAATATTTAGAAGTAAATATTTGCTTTCTTCAGGCCCCAGAACTGCCATTGCTCTAACAACTGGTGCCAGTTGGATAAGAGTTTCTCAAGGTCTTGATTTTTTACATTCACATTTGTCTTATGCATATAATCATCACACTGAAGCCATTGTAAATAGCAAGGCTACCAAAATCTGGAACAAGACAAGATGGATGCATACTCTATTGTGCTATAAACATGATGCTATTATCCTACATTATAGGTTGCTACATTTTAACAGCAGCAAATTTTATTAAAAAAAGAAATGCACAGTGCTATAGTATTTTTTACATAACGCCATACACCTGAATTTCATATATTCCCATCCTCTAAAATTCCACCCGCTTTCAATGAATGTATTCTAATATGTCCTTTTTCACTCCTGCCAGTAAAAGAGCAACTTATTTAGGGGGAAGAAAAAGAAAGTAAATACTAGGCCAATTTCTGCGGTTTCTTTTTTCCTCTGCAGTCCTCATGAGAGAAAGCACTGAATAAAAGCTCTTCATTTTTTAAGTTGTTATTCTGGGATTGATACTCATCTCCCCCAGATTCAGCATGATCTGGTGACTTCAAAACCACTTTTCACATTCTAGAGGCAAAACTATCCTCTTACTGAGCTGCTTGTTTTCAGCACAAACCCTTTTCAGGTCATTATATTTAGTCATTATATTTACAGTATATAAAATATATTCAGTCTCGTTAAAACAGTGTTTGTCTTACACTTCTACTTTATTTACGTATCTTGTATTTCATTTTTTTAAATGAACATTCCCATATAAATGGACCATATAAATTCTAGAGAGAAAGGACTTCAGAAATATCCAGATTTGGAAGTGGCACTTGACATTGTCTTTTGTCTGTCCTAGAAATTATTCCCTAGAGAAAGAAGAAAGCTCTAAAAGAAGTTTCAATTTATTAACTTTTTTTGTCATTTGCAATATCCTGATAAAATTTATTTACTTAAAAATTGTTTACCTCCTGTTCTAAGAAATATCTTTAAATACAGCAAATAAGTCAAGTAGATCACTACAAGGAAGGCATACAACAACAAACCCTCCAAAACACAGAAATCAATTAATGTATCACAGCCCACAGAATCTGTCCAGAAACAACATTAAACTGTTAGCTGCTATACTAGAGTGACCAGAAACATTCAGTTTGTTTCTAAACTTCAATCCTTAGTTGAAAGACTTCTATTGAGCTTAATAAAACAACTAATTCCTTAAATTCAGCTGAAATATCCTTCCAAATGATGCCAAATGCACACAACTAGATTTACTGAACATTTAAAACATCCGTAAAAAATTCTCAAGCTTCAAACATTTGAATAAATGAATAAACTAATGAGGGAGAAGCAGCCCACACCATACCAAGCACTTTCCATATACTAACCACACCCTAAATTCTTAACCTTCAGGAATATTTGGCTAGCTATTATTCACAAAACTTATTTAACACTTTCCTTGCTTCTCCTCTGCCCATACAAAAAACTGAAAGATGACAGACTTCTGTTAAAAATGTATTGTTTCTGGCAAAATGAATAGCAAAAATATTGTTATTCATAAAAGTATTCATGCCCATATAAATCCATGATATAAACAAGCCAGATTAACTAGTCCATCAATGAACTCGAGCACTTGATTTTTCTTGGTTTAAGTCAAGCTTCAACCTTTCTGACCTCAACCGAGGAAAGATTCAGCAGAAAGTTTTGTGCTGGGAGTCCTCACTAACAAGCACATCTGAATACAAAGCACACCCAAGTGCAGGCCCATAATTTACTGAAAAGAAATTACATTCCACTCAAAGAAGTGCAGGAGATGCCCATACTGATTTCAGTAGGTGGTTAAAGTTGCATGAATTATTTTAGCCATTATATTTAAAGAGGAGCTAACAGTATTCCAGCATGGCAGTTGGGAATGCTGAAATACAACATGATCCTTTTCTCCTGCAGCAAATTAACATTTTAGCCAGATTTCTCACACTCTGACCTATGGTGTCTCTCTATTTAAGGAGACAAGATTAAATCAATCAAACATATATACTGTAAAGATTCAGAATTAATTCAAATTACAATAAAAACAAAATAGGCTTAAAAAGGTAGCATTTATTCATCTTTAAAAGCTACGTCTTCACAAGACATAGGTAAGAAAATAACATAATGGTGGTTAGCTTGTTACAGGTCATGATCAAATGCTCCTGTACACTCCATGACAATCTGCTATAGACAATGCTCTGCTGGGCCCCTTATACAACCTCCATGTCCCATCCTGGGCCAGCACTAGACTCATGGGACCCTGAGGTAAAGCCCAAGCAAGAGAGTACTATCTCCTCCTGCCTACATACTGCATAATTTGCACTGCTACCAAAATGATTAGAGTTTTACGTTGTATAATCTGCACATACGCATTCATTGCAAACAACATTCACTGGTCTATTCAGCGCTGTAATACAGCTGTAACCAAACACAGATTGAGGGAAGAAACTGAAATCCTAGATACAGCAGAGCCTAAAAGCAACAATTGGACATCAAACCACAGGGCCCACTTTTCCAAAACGTCACGTTCATGCTCTGCATCTCTTGGTGCAGGACAGGAGCTGGGGTTCATTGTTCACATACATTAGCAAGCCATTCTCTGACCACCTGCCCTGCTAAGCGGGATCTCTGCAGGCAGCTGCACAGCCCTTCTAATCCTTGCTCTTTACCTTGCCATATATCATCCCCATATGATATACTTATATCTACATTAGTAACACTTGTGGCTATTGTGGCCAGGACTGAAAAGGCAGATACAAACCTTAATGCTTCCCTCCAGTCCCTCTATTTTTAACTTACATTTGTCTACCAAATTAACTCCCTTTCCTGCTGCATGCATTTTTCCGGGACAACAGTATTTCTGTAACAACTGCAACAAAACAATCAGTTCACTGCTATAACAGAAAACGAACTCACAGTAAAGCATTATCCCAGTACCACTTTACGGAAGCACAGTCTTTGCAGCACAAATACTGTGTTATTTGCTTCCCCTCATAAAGTACTAGCAAGCAAAAATATAATTAACAGCAGAGAAAGCAAGTTACTCGGTACGGTGTGTAATTGGAACTTGCTCATAACCACCAGCAGGGCTCAAAATAATTGCCTCTCTCTCACAGTACAAGCAGCAAACTGAACTAAAAACTTCACATTTCACATTCGGAGTCAGCCTGTCCAAAGCATGTCAGCTGAGTAAGTGGATTGTCAGTATAATGCCCACACTCTCTAAAAACAGTTTCCCCTTTCCTAATAGGAAGGAAAAGAACACTTAAAGGCAGCACAGTAAAAAGTTTAATGCTTTCATGCTAATAGCACTACTATGCAAATCCTAGTTTTGAAATTCCCGTTCGGTAACTACACTGAGATTAAAGGCATCTACAGGTTGGTTGTAGTTGCATTTAAATCTATAAGTAAATAACACATAAGTGCTGTTTCAGATGAGACAATTAATTGCCCTTTACCAACATTACTGCCCTTTCACCAACACTGACCTCAAAAAGAGTTCACAGGTTGCCCTTTAACACACATGAGGGGGTTCAATCACCTCTAAAACACAGCTTCCCATCCCAAAACTTCATCACAGTCTTAGCTGAAGGACCTTGGCTAACACAGAGGTTGACTGTGTATCGTGGGAGTCAAGTCTAAATAAAATCCCCAAAATCCTAAACAAAAAAACCCACTACAGCTTCCCATTCCTCCTATTCACAATCTAAACCAAGGCGAGGGGGGGGGGGGGTGTTAAAAAAAAAAAAAAAAAAAAAAAAACCAGCACACACCACACCAGCTGGAACTGGGTTAACTTTTACACTGGTAAAAGCCATTGATCAAAGGTGATGTCAAGATCGTCACAGCCAGCAGCTTCACAGGCATTCCCATTTTGATGGCTCATTTCAGTTCCCAGGAAGGAGACTATGCCAGTCCTGAAGACTTCACAGGATTTCCCACAGGCAAACACACACCCTTCGACAGCATCACATGGTGAGGAAATTGCTAAGGGATTTCACTCCTTTGTTTCTCTATTTCTCCCTCAGCATGAAAAAGGAAATCATGCTAAGGCTTCTTATAAAAAAATCAGACCCTGGGCATTTTGTCACTATCTTACAAATAATAAGGCAGACAATAGAAACTGTATAAGGCTTAAGTGACATCTGTGAAGCTATAGCCATAAGGCCAAGGCAGATAGGGCTACTGGCAGAAGCAAAAAAAAAAAATGGCTCTACCATGAAAATGTAGAATAATTGCAAAAGGAATAAATACTTTCATGTTGGTCTTAGCACAGAAGGAATGGGCAACTGACAAAGCAGCTTAGGTACCTACTTTTGCAGTCATTTTTGCCAGGAGTTCTTGCAAATCCATGATTCCTTGCACCAGACTTAAGAAATCACTGCAGGTTGGGCATGCTCAATAAAGGAAGAGTAAAAAGAAACAGAAAGGAAGAGAAGGAAAGACACATTAACCCATAAATAATCAACAGTATATCAGACTTGATTTATCTGAACATAAAATGCAATCTGTTTACACAGAATTTTTGCTTTCTGGAAGTCTGCACATGCAAAAATTACAAGCCTGAAAATATTATTTTTATAACAAAATTAATTTGTATGAAAAATCTAAAACAGAATAAAGAAATTGCTACTTACTGCGATTCAGATTAGGACACTGTGTTATATATCCATTAGGTATAAAGATGACTTTCACATCTTGAATAACACCCTTTGAAAAAGAAGAGAAAACTGGTAATACAGATTGTAAACATTCACTTAGATCTGTACAAGCTGTTTCACAAGTCATTTCTTAAGTGGGTACAAAAAATTGACAAGCTTACTCATGAGGAAAATAACTGAAGATGGACAAAATACAACTCCTCCTCCTATCTTCCTGTGTGTTTGGATATTAATTTTCATAAAACACAGAAATAATACTGCTTTGTCTTTTGCAATCACCAAATATAAGCTGCTTAAATGTCTTAAAATGGGATGAGACTGGTGAAAAAGCAGTGAAATAATATCCATTATTCAAGCCTATGACACACTTTTCCAAAAGACAAAAAGAAAACACAGCGATACTCTTTAGTGATTTAGGCAAATAAGACTGTGAAATCAAACATTATGAAAAGAGATGTATATAGTGCAAGAGGTAAGTGAGAGTTTACCCTTCAGTTGTTTGGTTTAATTTAGCCTACTAGCTTTGTATCTCAACAGGCAGTTCATGTAATCGTGCTATCAGTTAGAATTAAATCAAATCCTCTTTCTGATCCAGACAGATGGAAAGATGCCCTGTGCAGGACTGGCAGAAGTCAGGACTCCAAGGTCAGAGCCAGCTAGTGCAGGTTGTATGAGGCCGGGGAACTGAACCTGGCAGGACAGGAGAGAGGAAGGTCCAAAAGGTGCAGTGCCAGCTGCATCCTCTGTTGTCCCTGACTTGCAAGGATATCCCTGACAGAAGCAGCAGACACAAAGGGTTGCCCCGTATCCCTGCACACCTGGGCCTGAAGAACTCTAGATCCTTCAAATAGCCTAGAAAATGCCAAAGCTTGTGTTTGCTCTTTTAAGCTCAGTACAAAGCTCTCGCTCCATCTTTATGTAACGTACTTACTCCACAAGATCCACTAACTTTAATAACATCATGGTCACTCAGGGAGAGGAGCAAGGAAAAACAAGGGACTTCTAGTGCTGCTATCTGCACTTTCCCTGACTATTAATTGGATGTTGTGACATGGCTCTATCTCCTCCCAGACACAGAAGAATTTCTTTAATTTGAAAGGAAATTTATCATTGTGACAGTTATCTAATTAAATTACTGATTTGTAAGACTATATTTTAATTTTCAGTTAAATTGCAATAGAGTGAATTTTGCAGACTGAGGACATAGTCACTTGCTCAAAATGTTGAACTCCATCCATAAATAAAATATAGGCCTCAGATAGTCCTTGAAGCCTGGCAAGTACAGTAAGTAACATTTAACATTTATGTGTTTATTTGATAAAACAACAGAAGGTAATCAGCAAGCACAGTTTCCTGCTTACTGTTCCATGCTCAAATATTAACTGAAAATATTAATAGACATAACCAGATCACACTGTCTTTCTTGCAGAAGTATATACATTTATTAACCTTTTCATCTATGAGAATAATGAAATCATCATAATAATGAGAAGTAATACTGTCACTGGAAATGGAACATCCTGAAAGCCTAGCAGTCATCAGCAAGAAATTAGAAGGTGAGGCACAAAAATATATTTCAGTGCTTAAGCCCCTCCAGTGAAAAGCTCAACCAAGAGTAAATGAGATTACAAAGTTTCACCAGAGCATATCACACAGCTAATAAGCCATCATCCAGAGAGAAGTGATGTCTTCCTCAGCCTTTTTTTTAAAACTTCATATTAAACTTCTGTTATGTTTGTTGCATCAGAGCCCCACCGCTCAATTGTCTTTGGGGTAGATATGCATTTAAATACAACCTGAAGAGGAAACACAATTATTTTTTGTGTCTTAATTTCTGGCTACATGAAAGCATGTTACCATGGAAAAACGTATGAACTTCAAGTCACCAATATAGATGCCTTCTAAGTCTATAAACCCTCTGAAACAGAATTAATACGATCAAATATAGAAGTAAACCTTCAAAGAGCAGAAATTTTGCTGATGTATTTTTTTAATAGAAAGACTTCATTATAGCAAACAGTTATTAGAACCGTAATTATTGTGATACATATGAACAAACTTGGGATATTCCTCCTTCAGCATTAAGTCTAGGTTGCCAAGAGCTTTCTACAACCACAGCCAGAAGGAGAATGAGGCATGCCCAGCTCCCCAGGGGAAGCCCAGGGCCTTGGTTCACTTTGGCACAGGGTGGCGTTCTTCAGTCACATTCTGTGAAAGGACGTCAGGATTCAGCCTTGACAGGGAGATGTCAGTGGTCAAAGCCTTCCTAGTTTTTCCCTTCCCAAGCAGGCATCACCTTTATGTTATCATTAAAACATTTAGCTAGTTACAACCAAAGCTTTAGTTCAGCATCAGGACTCACTAGCTTGAAGAGCCTTCATCTGTGCAGGCAGATTACCAGCTATAAGATTAAATTCAGGCCTGTAGCACTAAGTATCAAGCCCATCCCATGAGGATGCAATACAAAAGCCCTGTTTATTGCACTTCTCATGTCTTTATTAAATAGAGGACTCCTCCCACGTTCTGTGAAAAGGCTCATATATTCCATGAGCTCTCGACTTCTGCATTTTTATTTCCTCCACTGCCTTTCACCCTCTTTAAAACCTACTTCTCCCATAGAAATAATGCATCGGCCAGGGCTAGTGAAAGGCTTTTCACGGAGGCACCAGCAGATGTGCCCAAAACCCTGTGTCTCAGCAATGCTATGCCAACACCACGAGATCTCCAGCAGATCAGCACTGTGCTCCTCTCCACGGGGCAGGCATGCCCCATGCCAGGTGCCTGAAGAGCCACCCCAGCTGTATTTACCTCACCTTAGTCTGTACCACACCGAGACCAAAATGACTACAGAGGCCCAAGTAAGATATGATGCTGTGCAGTAAAAATACCAACATACTTCTCAAGCACCTACTATACAACGCCCAGACAAAGCAGCAGGATCAATAGAGCCTGCTAGAGCAGATATGAAAATTACCATCTTTTGACATGAATCACCTAGTCAGCAATGCATTAATAAGCTTGTTTCTGCAGCAGCTCTTTGGATGGAGCCTTAGGGGGAAGGGTTATCCCCAGCAATGAAATGAATTTTGCAGGTAATTCTGATGCTGACAGAAATCAGATCCATCCTAGAGTAAGGGTTCCCTGGATGTCTGGTATCACACTCTTCCTCCTTTCAGTTGCAGTTACTTCGGTTTCCTAATCTGATTATAACGGTATTCTCTAGCCCTAAACCAAATCTTGTGTTTGGGCCCCACAAAGAAACCTGAAGGATCAGCATGTATTTTTCAAAGGAACTAATTCATGAGATTCCCTTTAAAGCAGACAGACAAAGCTATCTTAAGTCTGCTCTACATTAGCACATGCCACTGCTGGGCTAAAACCATTCCATCTTGTCTGAACTCCAAATGCTTGGCCGTAGCAGGTAAGTTACAACTAGTAAGAGATACTAGTTGTAAGTGGTGAGACTTCAATTCCCTTGATTAGGCCATAGAGCGCTTCATTCCCCAGCAAGGCCACAGACACAGCAGGGCTACTTGTGGAATAATCACTGTAAGTAAGGATGTGGAACAAAAGCATAAATAAGAAAAATTGCAGCAACTGGCTACAGAATAGCATATGAATATCATATCCATTCCTTCCTCATCTGATCTACTGAAGAATTATGACCTAAAACAGGCATGAGAATATGGTCCAAAATGTGCTTTAGTGCTATTCATTTATGGAGAGACACAGCAGTTGATTAACTACCACTGAAGTTAAGAAAATTTTTGGAACAGCAAACATGATGCTTAGAACAGTACCCAGTGCTTGTTGTTACATACATTATCATGGCTCCAACACACATAGAAAAATGTTATTTCTTTTTTATTGCTCTTATTTCCCTGCAGATCTCTGTTTACATTAAGGAAAATAGATCTATTTTATTATATGCTAAAACAGTGAAACAAATTGCACTGAAAAAGAAAGGGAGGTCCTGCTGAGCATGTAAATATATGGAAAGAGATGTGTACTCTTTACAAACTGGCAAAATCCCAAGTTTTTGCAATGAGTAACATAAAAAAAAAGTAAGATTTCTGAAACTCTCAAGCGGGATTAAAAAAATATAACCAATTATATTTCTGCCCTGAAGAAAGTTAGTAAAATATTCAAGCATGCATAAAGCAAAGGAAGGCACTTGTCGGCTTTCATTATGATCAATAAAAACTGTCAGCTCATTAGCATATCATTAGCTACCCTGCTGTTTCCAAAGTGTTAACGTGTAGAAATATTAATTTACAAACATATAATATCGCGGAGTTCTGAGGCTCTGACTGCCTGCATAAAATAAGAATTTAAGATGGGCGAATCCAATATAACTTCTTTTTTTCCTATGTAGCTATAAACATATGTTTACCATCTGTGGAATTATGGGAAGCAGCTGAGGTAAAAAAACAACAGCTGTAGAATGAAATAATACTATCAATTTCACTTCACAGTGACAGCTCAGCTGCTGGAGGATGACATGTACTCTAGGTTCAGAACAACTCTCGGACAGTCATTTAAGTTAAAAGTTAGCTCTTACCTCTGCTTCACAGAATTGTTAGTTGCTACAACAATCTTACCATAAATAGTTTCAGGATAAAATAATTGTCCTAGTTTGTTGAAATCTAGGGACTTTGAGTAGAGGTCCTCAGAAAAACAGCAACTTATAAAATTGTCTCATGAACTGACAGCTTCAAAGGGAAACTGAGTGGGTGGTAAATCACCCTGGCAACAAATGCACACCAATATTGAAGATAGGCAGATTGGCCTATCCGCTATACTCTCTCACTGATAAACACTTGCACTGTGACTTGTGATCCAAAACTGAAAGAAATATCAGAAAACTTTCTGTAGCTTGCTTACAAAATAAAAGAATTAATTTTCAGGTGGAGGGGGTGTTTTTCATCTGCTGGTGGATTTTGTTGGTTCAGCAATTCAGCCTCAACTGGAAAATCATATAGCCCCACCCAGGGGTCATAAAAAGCTGAAAGTAAACATATAGAAGAGGGCTTTTCAAGTTGTAGGTCATTTCTCTGTCCTTTGCCATTTCGGAAATACATTGCCATTACTTGAATCCTCTTTTTGCTCTGAGAAGTTCCTCACACCCATACTGGCCTACTCAATGATGATGTCTTGGGGAGCCTCACAAATGGAAGACAGGCTTTCCAGCTAGAAGGTAGGAGCAGCCTGAGTCCTGCCAGCCAGCCAGCCTTTTAGCCTGGGCCATTTGGAACCAATGGAAGCTCCAAAGGACAAAGAAGCTCTTGAACAAAACTCAGTGACCCACTATTCACTCTCTGTTGAGAAACACACTGACACACTTAGTTGAGAAAAATAAAAAGGAAGTTACTCCAGGAATAGAAAAACCTTCTGTTTTGCAGCAAGGCAAATGCACTGCACACAACAGCTAGTATCCACCAAAGCCAGAAGGACCACAGGCCAGAAGATGAAAGTCAAAAATAGACTGACACTGCCTGTGCAGTCTCACTCTGTCCCCAGGAGTGGCAAGCCAGAGCACAGCAGGTAGACAAAACCTAAAGTAAAGAAACCAAGCAAAACCCCCAAATACTGGGCACTGTAGTCAGTGACTATGATACTCTGCCTTGCAGGAAGAGACCCTTTTCTCCAAGTGCTGGACCTGCCTCAAATGCCAAGTCCACAGTTTCTACTACAATTCATAAAATTAGATTTCAGGAGTGTAAGACAACTTACCAGAAATGTATTGTTGACTATTTATTAATTTTATTCTTCATGTGCCATTTCATATCTGCTTACCTTAAAGAAACCATGTTTCCTGTTTCTCTGTCCCAGCCATAAATTGCTTTCAGGTGTCAAATTCGTTTCTGGGGGATCAACGATGCGTTCATAAATCCTGTAGAGGGAACACACTGCTGTTACTTGAATCCGCTTTCTCCTATGAAAACTTCCTAGTCAAAATTAGTTAACAATAGAAGATGGAAAATAGAACAAAAAACAAAAAAGTTTTCATTCAACCAAGTATTTATCATTGATAGTTACGAAGGTATAACTTTCAAAGCAAAAAAAAAAAAAACCCAAAACACCCAAACACAGAAAAAAACTATTAAAAACACTAACATACGAAGACTGCACAAGATTGAAACTCCCCTTGTGCAACTGTGCAGCACTAGGCTAAAGAAACACAAAGCCAAAACCTACCATAGTAGGGAAAACAGTCAAATGGGACCATCCTAGCCTAGGGGTGTCCTTCAAACTCATCTACCCGTTCTGGAGAAAAAGTGCAGTCACACACAAGATCCAACGAGAGAAACAACCCTTTGGGATTTTCAGACTGTTTAGAATTTTGAGTAGACTTCACAAAGAAACTTTATTCCACCCCTACTCCCATGGCCTCTTTGTCTCTACATTTGTGTCATTCATCCTTCCTTGCACCCACTTCTCCCCTGTTTGCTGCTGTTACTGAATTCACTGGGCTTGCACGCTCACATGTGCTGCCACTACTGCACATCCAGCTTGGCCCTGTCACAGGTCTGGTACAGAACGGGACCTCTTTGTATATGTTTGGTACCTAGCACAACAGGGTCATTTTCTTGGTTATTCTTCAAGGAACTAGAAGTAATAGCAATAAGAAATAACAGTGACAACAAGTAACGTCAGGTCCATAAGCAAACTTTATGTACTGCATAAACTTGCACATGAATGCAGTCATCTACATACCAAATTTCTAAAATTAATTCATGAAAAATTGCTGTAACAGCATTTTTAAATTCACAAAAATAAGTTTTAAAAGGTTTGGCTTGGGGTTTTTTATTTATTTTTAGGAAAGCTGTAATGAAGTTTCCTTAACACCTTTTTCAGGAACTGAGACCACTACAATGACACTATCATTTTAGAACATGAAAAATTCACGACCAAAGATACTGACCCTGGACTCTCATATTGCCATGTCACATCTGTGGAAGCCATGAACTTATTGCTTCATAACAAAAACAACAAGCTTAATAAGGATTATTGAGAATATGATGAAATATATTTCCATTACTGTCCAGCTCACAGAAAGTATGTATTGCTGTGCAATCACACCAATGTGACAGCCAATATAAAAGACAGAATGTGTCAAGACCCACAGCTTAAAAGGGTGAAATTATCTGTATGTTTAAAAGGGGTGAAATTATTTTTCTTCCTTCTTTAAAGCTATGCCTTTAAAATGAACATGAAAAATGAACACCAAAGAAAAAAATACAAGTCAATCAGCACAACTCATTGCAGTTATCTCTTCCTATTTACACCTCAAGTGTTTCTAGCACAGGCTCACCAAGTGTAATCATTGATTTTTGTGTTGTAAGTTGCCAGAGGTATTGAGTTTGCATGGCAAGGTTTTAGTGGCAGAGGGACTACAAGGGTGGTTTCTGTGAGAAGATGTTAGAAGCTTCTCCTATGTCTGATGGAGCCAGTGACAGCCGGCTCCAGGACAGACCCACCACTGGCCAAAACCAAGCCCATCAGCGATGGTGCTAGCACCTCTGGGATAATGTATTTGAGAAGGGGGGAAAACAACCTGCTGCATGACAGCAGCTTGAGAGAGGAGTAAGAGTATGAGAGAGAACCTCTACAGACCCTAAGGTCAGTGAAGAAGGAGGGCGGGGAGGAGGTGCTCCAGGCACCAGAGCAGAGATTCCCCTGAGCCCCTGGTGAGGCAGCTGTGCCCTGCACCCAGGGAGGCCCACAGGGGAGCAGAGACACACCTGCAGCCCGTGGGGGACCCCACCGCCGGAGTAGGGGGATGCTCAAGGGAAGCAGTGACCCCATGGGAAGCCTGTGCTGGAGTAGGCTCCTGGCAGGACCCATGGCCCTGTGGAGAGAGGAGCCCAGGCTGGAGCAGGTTTGCTGGCAGGACTGGTGACCCCACGGGGGACCCACGCTGGAGCAGTTTGTGAAGAACTGCAGCCCGTGGGAAGGACTCACATGGGAGAAGTTCATGGAGGACTGTGTCCTGGGGGAGGGACCACACGCTGGAGCAGGGGAAGAGTGTGAGAAGGAAAGAGCAGCAAAGACAACGTGTGATGAACTGACCACAACCCCCATTCCCCATCCCCCTGCGTCACTTGGGAGGAAGAGGTAGAGAAATCAGGAGTGAAGTTGAGCCCAGGAAGAAGGGAGGGGTGAGGGGAAGGTGTTTTTAAGATTTGGTCTTATTTCTCATTACCCTTCTCTGATTTGATCGGTAATAAATTAAACTAATTTCCCCAAGTGGAGTCTGTTTTGCCTGTGATGGTAACTGGTGAGTGATCTCTCCCTGTCTTTATCTTGACCCATGAGCCTTTTCTTTCCCCTGCCCAGTTGAGGAGGGGGAATGATAGAGTGGCTTTGGTGGGCACCTGGCATCCAGCTAAGATCAAACCACCACACCATGCTACTGGAAAACTCATACATTTGCAGAAGGCTAGAATAACCTCCCATTATTAAAGAACTTCAAGAAAGCTCTATAAAGTTTATGTCAAAGTACAAAGAGTCATATATTCCACCCACTTTTGCTTATCCAGAAAAGAAGAAACCAAATGGAAGCAATCTAAAAAACTAGAGGCAAACTTACTATTTCCTTAAAAAGAAGCAACAACAAAAATCTCAAACCTAACAACAAAATAGTTACATGAAAATTCCAGCTTAAGAATGTGAATACAGGAGTCAGAAGACTTCTAATACTCATTAATTTTATTGCTCAAGTTTATTATAGTTACTATGAGCCCTAATTCATCACATTTTATCAACATGATACATGCAAAGCTCTAGGAAATTTCTGCCTCCACTAGTTAACTACATCTTACTATCTATAAAATTGCCATGCTGAGCTGTTTTACCTGCTCAAACAGCAAAACAAGACGATATTCTTTTAAACCACCTTTTGAAAATTACAGGAATTTTGCATGCACCACCTCTATCAATATTTTAAAGTGTAAGTAGACCCCTTCTGCCGTACCTCATGCAATATTGAAGACTCACTCAAATGCAAAACTGCTGCAAAATGCTGAATGAGGAACAAAGAATTGACATGCTCCTTGAGAAAACTAATCACTGAATTGTACTATCACATTAGGAATTTCTCTTTGGATATGTAACACATCTTTATTCATGACTTAGGTTAATAATGTCCTCATCAGAAAATTTCTAATCTCATAAAAAGACTAGTCAATACTCCATAAAGAACTCCATTTCTGTTAACAGATAAAATGCCAATGCTGACCAGGTTCAACAACGCTACTTATTGAAGAATATTTGATTTTTATTCACCTGGCCTAGTTAAAGTTTATAAAGGAACTCTATAATATATGTCTGCAATTACATATAAAAACCCCGAAAACCTAACTGACATTATTATATGACAATTCAAGAATAGCAAGTAAGGAAGACAAATCAGAGACAGGCTAAAGCAGTTTATCTTGTCTTTTCTGATGATTTAACGAAGACTTTCAACCTATGTGGAAAAGGCTGTAGCGACCATCCTTCCAGAGTCTCTTCAGAAAGTGCCCTTCATAAGACACATGTTCAGGATTTCTGATATTCCTCTACTGTTCTACTCTAATTCCATTTCTGAAGCAGCAATTAACTTAAGGAATTAATTAAAGGTTGGTTTGTGCCTTATATGTCTAAGAGACGGGTTGGTTTTCTTCTCCATAGATCTGCCCATGGAGTAACAGGCTTAGGATTCAAGAGAAGGCATGAGATGTAGATCAGTCCTTGCTTATCTTTCTATGTAAAAATATGTTTTGGTTGACACTATTTGTTTTGCGAACAATGAGAGTTTATTCCTGTATACTGTTAAACATCAACAAAAAAGCCCCAGCAAGCATACGCACAGTTTATCGCTGCTCCTATAATGCCCTCTATACTCTTGAGAAATGAAAATGTCAAAAAGCACATCTGAATTCATAACAGTCAAAAAAAAAAAAAAGAAAAAGGAATCACAAGGAACATGGTTCACTCTATACTACTTGTCTAATGAAGAAGAATTTTTAAAATAAATAAATAAAACAAACAAGAGCCCTGCAACGCCTGACCAAAAGGGAAAGTGATACAAAAAAAAAAAAAAAAAAAAAAATCCAAGGGACATTTCCAGCAAGACTGGAAGCTGCTACATAATGGTAAAACAGCTATACAAAGAAAAACTGGAACTACGTGGAAGAAGTTTTTGAATCAATATGAGCAAAGAAACATGACAGAATTCCTAACTCTCAATCAGTGGGTTTAATAACATCAGGGAACAAAGCTTCACCAGCTACATGCATTGGCAGCTGATAGCCAGCAGAGCTGACTGACCTGCAGCTGGAGTACAGCCTGGGACGGGGCATGTCTCCTGGGCACCATGTTCATGGTTTAAGTCACAAGAACATCGTGGTGCAGCATTCTTAGAGCAGGTTTTTGAGGAGAGAGACCTCACAGGTATTGAAGACACCCTGTCCATACAAAATGGTTAAGGCAGCACTTGTGTAAATAGTTGGGAATATGGTTTCACCCAGACATTAGCATTACCCACACATGTATGCCACTTACAAATCTATCAAATATTACTGATTATTCCAGTGATGTTTCAGGGTTTTTCTACACTTAGACAAACCCATAAAGCATGAACATTTTGTCACATATCTCAAAGTACACTGAAAAAAGTTACTACTTAGAAGTTGCTTGTGAAGTGGAAAAAACCCTTGCTCTGCTCCCCTTCCTGTATTGGTTTTCTTTTAGAAGAAAAGAGGTGTTTTTCAGGCTGAAAAACTACTGTTGCTGAATAGACTCAAAAGGATTCTTCTTTTTTTACAGCTACATTAAGCTTCCACATCATTCTCATTCCCTTGCTTGGTTTTCTGGGCTGAGATGTGTCACCTTCCATGGCTTTATCCACACTTGACCAATACTTTGTATTTGGCATATGAATAGCTAAATTATATCTACTACACTTCCAGTTTATGAAGTGCTGGTCTAGAGCTCCTTGGAGATCAGTTTCCAATATATTTGGCTTTGATACCCACACAGAGAAATGTGCAATACACTTCACAAGAACAGAAATGCTTAGAAAGAGGACTCCAGGGAACTGTGGTCTCTAAAATTACTGCAGACTGAATAGCCCCTCCAGCATGAGGAGACCCAGGTCTCTAGGTTAATGGAAGCTCTACTCCATACTTCAGACTTTCAGATTTATGATTACTGGATTCACTTTCCAAGAGAAAGCTTGATTTGCCCCTACTTTATGCTGACATATTTCAAAGAAGCTAAACCATAAACCTGCAGTAATACAACCATGAACCAATTGTTCTTTCTTGAAATTTTCATGCTCAGAATACATTCACTAACCACTGATCCATTTTAGATAAACATAGTAAGAAAAACACCTGTTAATTGACAAAGACCCACGATATCCTTGTGTTTTGTATCTATATCTCTACCCTATCTGCACACTTTGATGTATTAAGCATTCTTATGCAATCCTCCAAAACACCTTTTTCAAGGACGCATTCCAAACAGGCATCTGTGACATAATGAATACAATGTGCAGAAAACAGAAAATCTATAAAATAATCAGTGGATTCCTGAAAGGAAGCACATCTAAAATATTTGCATGCAAATACACATACACACACCTTTTCTGTGTAGAGGAAGAGCCTCTCTAGAAATCAAGCTCTGTTGGACAAGGAGACAGTTCTCTTCCATGCACTCAATCTAAAATTACTTTTATGATCTTTGTAACATTCTGGTAAAATAGGGAAATATCCTCATTTTACATGTGTGCAAACTGAAACATAGAAAGACGCGCTGATTAACCAAGATTACAAAGAGAGTCAGGGAGGGACACTGCACAAGGTCTAAGCCACTAGACTGAGCACGACTGAGGTTTAACTGCCTCATGCACTTGGCCACATTCCCTCTGGAAAAAAGGTGACATGGAATTTGCTCTTGAAGAAGATTTCTTACACGCAACTTCAAGCAAAAGTTAACACTTGGAGCCTACTTCCACTTTTGTGGAGATGCAGCTCTACTTCATACATACAGTATTTGCCACGCCAGAAGCATTTTGGAAATAGCTGAAATATTTAGCAGAACATGAAAGTAAACTTTGTGTCTGTTCACATTAGAATACATCAGCCAACACGGACTGATCAGGAGATGCAACTGCCTAAAATTCTGAACAGTAAAATGGACTACAACAGTTACTACAATGCAGCGTACCAAATAATGAAATTTCCAAATTCTTTCAGGTCTAAACTATGAGTAGTTTACTAAAATAGGAACATGCCTTCTCAAATTTGCTGGCTAGATATGAACTGGAGAGATTTATTTTATTAGTAGTACAATTAAGAAACAAATAGCTGCAGTCTAAATATGATTGTGGCTGATGCACAGGAAACTCATTTCCCAATTCCTGGTCTCTGCTAATCCAAGAACAGGCTTTTTGCTTCCTGTTATGGCTGCCACACTTACTCTGTTGAAGGTATAAATTTCCATGTAGGGACCAGGTGTTGTATTCATAGCACCCAATTTTGGATATCTCAAAAGTTTATACTATAGTGGAGCATCCTCTAGCTTCATTTAACGAAGAGACATAAGTGTTTCTAGGGTGTGATTCATCTTCCAGTAAATGAATCACTCTCTGAAGGCACCTCCAATGACTGCACAGGAGCCCTTGCTGACATCAGGGTGAATCATCGAAGCAGATTTTTGCAATTCAAAACCTGATCCTCAAAACTGACATTCTCTTGCAACCATTCGTTACCCTGCATACATCCATCTGGATCCTCAGATCCTTTAAATAAACTGAAGGGTATGGAGAACTCCCACAAAATAAGGCACTGTTCAGGGCAAAGTCTTTGAAATAGCACTCTCAACTATTCTAATAGAAAGTCAGAGGAAAGAGGGAGGTTTCCCCCATTTTTTTTCATCTGTCTTTCTCCTAATCTAATTTGCAGAGGTGTTGATGACCTTGACCATTGTTACCATCTCCAGCTGGGGCAGTACATCTGAAATAGCAAATGTCAGGCCTCCTAACACAGCCCAAGATATAAAAATAATCAGCTGTTTCAGAAAGTTTGTCCAACATGTTTTCTGAATCCTAACTGCATAAAGAAACTGATGATTATACCAGTCCCTAACTTGAAGAGACAATATTGGCATTTGTCTTTATGTCTGTTCTTCCAAAGGGTTTAAGAACTGATTTTTAAAAAGAAATACTAGGATATCTCTACATATTTCTCTTTCAACCCATTTCCTATATGCTTCCCAATGAAAATGTGTCAATACCAACATGATTGGATTTTCTTGATAGTGTTTACAGATAGGATGCATTATTTGACATGCATTCAGTTCTGGAGCAACTTTAACTGAATTATTCATTCAGCTTCCAGTGTTCTGTTTCAGAAAAATAATCTTCCTGAGGGAAATTTTGATTTTTCCTGCTATCTCCTCTGTCATAGTATAGGAGTTCACAATCACTTAACAGAGGAAAGCAATTTAGATTAAAATCTCAGTTTTTGAGGGAAGCCTTTTGTTATTAAATTTTGAATATACAATAGTAACTGGCAACTATTTAATCAAAAGTTATTGTTCAGTCTGGGAGAAAAAAATAGGAGGTGTCCAGTAATAGGGTATGTTAGGTAAAAGACTCAAAAGTACATGCTTAGTTTTCAAGTTGTCTTCAAATTCAGTCACCCAAACGATTTCATTGATTTTCCTGTATAATCACAGAGATAAGGTTAATGTACTCTACTTTTCAGTTTAATTATTCCAACTACAAATCTAAATTTAAAAATAAAAATATATCTAAATAAAACTCTACAAGCAATCTCTTTTCATTCAAGAGAAAGGAAAATCAACTTTCAAGACCGTCTAACAAACAGGAGGAAATTAAAAAAATGCAAGAAAAGATGGTTAGAAGAGCATGTTTCACTGTCAGGTTTGGGGGTTTATCCTCCACACATAAATTGAATAAGGGTAAATTCACAGAGATATTATCTGCCTGTGTGGGGATTTCTTTACAAAACACATTAGGCTTTTCAGTTTCCTACAAACTTATCGATGAATTTTAGCAGTTGGGCATTAAACTAAAACCAATCATTGTTATTGTTTCTAAGTAGAAGACTGGACCCACTAAAGGATATGACATCGGCCACATGAATGGCAGAAATCCATCTTTCTCAGAGTACTACACCCATATGGTATCCTTCATCTGGAGATCCTGAACTAAATTCAAACACCTTTACAAACCAGGTCAATATTGTTAACTTTACTTTGCAAATTACAAACCTGATACAATTGGTTTCTGACAACAGTCTTAAAAGTGTCTAAGCCCTAGCCTAACAGCCTGTCTACAAGGCTGCAGTGTTTACCCACCTTCATATAACCAACATAGCACTTCTGAAAGTGCAAGAAACCTAGAAAATAGTTTGAGTCAGACTCTAGGCAGAAATAGAAATTTGGCCATTTGCTTAGGATTTTCAAGAGTTGTGGAAAAAAAAATTATAACAAACTATGATGTGATGTATCCAGAGCACTTTGCACTTTTCTGCACATGCACTATCCATAATTTTTTGGACAGAAATACAGGATTTTCAGTATCAAGCCAGCTATTTTGATACCCAAATGGTTATTGCTCATTTCAACTTTGACAGCTGTCCTGCTTTTGACTAAAACAGAGTTAATTTTCTTCAAAGCAGCTCATATGGTGCTATGTTTAGGATGTGTGATCAAAACAGTGTTGATAACACACCCATATTTTAGCTAATGCTGAGCATTGTTTGCACAGTGTCAAGGCCTTTTCTGTTTCCCAGACTGCCCTGCCAGCGAGTAGACTGGGGGTACACCCGAAGTTGGGAGGGGACACAGCCAGGACAGTTTATGCCAACGGACCTACGGGATATCCCACGCCCTATAACATTGTGCTCAGCAGTACAAACTGGGAGAAAGGAGAAAGAGGGGGACGGGTGTTTGGAGTTACAGAATTTGTATTCCCAAGTAACCGCTCTGTGAGATAAGCCCTGTTTTTCCTGGAAACAGCTAAACACCTGCCAGCCAATGGAAGGTAGTGAATTAAGTCCTTATTTTTCTTTGCTTGTGCACACAGCTTTTGCTTTACCTATTAAACTGTCTTTAACTCAGCTCACTTTCCCCACACACACACTTTCATCCTTTCAATTCTCTTCCCCATCCCACTGTGGGGTCAGCAGCTGTGCGGTGCTTAGCTACCTAACAGCATTAAACCACAGCAGCAACTTTTTGCTTTTAATAGTGTTTCTAAAACTCCATTTCGGCCTGGTAAATCCAAGGTAAATAGCATGTGGTTCATGGTCCTGGCACTGCCCATAAAACTTTCGCATATTGTACAGGTAGCAAGAGCACAAGAGGAATGTACTTGTCACTGTTCATGGTGAAGATGCCAACTTTTACCATATTCAGTCTGTTTGGCTACATCGGCGCTTAAGGTGGTGTCTGGGTAAAGAGAATGCATCCTCTCAAGTGCTGAGAGAGATGTCATCTACATACACAGACCTTTCTTACAAAAATTATTGTCCACAAGTCTTATAAATTAATTTGAATTTAGGTACTTCTCTTTAAACATCTCAATATATAGTGGAGAGCCACATACCTCAAATCCCACTTTTCAAATAAGTATGTGACTCACCAAATGTATTTTGACATCTTTTTACCACTTGTGAGCAGCTATCACTATCCAAGTACCTGAGCATAAAACACACAGCGGTAGATTTTTATGTGAGGCACACAAGTATCCACTACAGACAAGGAGACAAATCCACTTACAAATGAAGACAACACTAAAATTCACAGGGTCACTAAAAGGCACCCTTTAACCTCAGGAAGCTTTGAATCCGGTTCTAAACCAGAACAGTGAATAAAGCAAACTGTTAACAAGCTAAAAGCACAGCATGCTCACTTGTTACTATACCAAACATCATACCAAAAGCCCATCTCAGATGAATCAAATGTTCAGAGTACATCCCAGATGCCAAGTATCAGCAAACCAAGACTGAGAAATTAAAAACAGATTGTAGAAATAAGGGAGAAATTAACTCAATGAGTTCTTCCAAGATATAAAAAGAAGAAAAGCTCTTCTCCTACAAATTAAACAAGAAGCCCTTAGAGTGAGATGGATATGAGATTAGAAAAACTATATTAAAGTATCTATGAAACAAGTAGTAAACAATCAAGCCTATCTTACATCAGGAAGCAAGAGGGTAAAAACGTGCATCATAATAACAACACAAAGCAGCATTGGTACTTCAGGTCTTGCAGCAAAATTAACCCCAAAATAAAATTCTACCAGAACAAAGAGGTAAAACCATGGTTACATGGCTTATGTCATCTCCATTTTGTCATGGAAAAATAAAAATATCTAAAATTACTGTTGCTGTTTGTCACAAGAGATTTGTTGAGTGACAACTGGCAGTGCTGAAACTTTGCTTCTATTATATCTACCTGCATTTCACAGGGACATGCTGATCCCTGGCCCAAGAACTGTAGCACATGGGTCTTCACAACTGGCAATTACTGCAGAACTTGAAGCACAGTAAGCTTACAGCTTAGAAAGAGCCCCTTCACACAAAATATATGCGGCCTTCCTTTTCTGTCTCATGCTACTCTCAACCCCAAAGTCTCTTTACCTAGACAGGTGCAACTGCAAGAATCAGACTTTTGATTCCAACTCCTTCCTGCACTGCTAAAAAAATAAATTTAAAAGGAAGCCAGCCACAAGCAACCTTTCTACTAAACAGCTTCTTTCCCCCCCTCCAAAAAATCATCTGCTGAGAAGTTAATTGCCTTACAGTGTCTCTTGTCACAGGATCATCTCATCAAGGGGTTCATGTCATCACTAAATGATTTATCTATAATGATAAAATAATCTCATCCATGTTCCAGAGCCAGTTTCCTTTTGTGACTGAAGGTACCTGCAGGCTGAGGACCACAGGCTTTCCCTGTTAACACCCTGCCTTTGCTGCCACGCTCCCGCCCAGAGCCCTCCCATTAGTGTCTCAGCACAGTGCGATGGCCCTCGGCTCTCCTGCAGCTGCCACTCCTCCCAATTAGCCACCGTCTCTGTAACCCCACGGAGGGCTGACTCATTCAGCCTTCCTTAGTTCCTACCGCAGGTTCATCGGATAACTCACATCTCCATTTTCCCACAGTATTTTTCAACTGCCCATTTTAGCCTTGGTGGTTTGAAAGATAACATTGCACTCTCTCCATAATAACTAATTGGCCATGACTGAGGAGGTGTATGAAACATAGAGTAAACATAGAACAAGCCATTATAGTGGTTCTAAAATTAAGTTTTGATGGAAACTGCCAGGCAGACAGACAGAAAAGCACTCTCCAGGGACAGCACTCAGGTTTGGAGCTCATTTCTCACAACATCTGACACGCTCGGGAGGTGAGAGCATGGCTCACCTGAAGTCAATGAGAGTTTTCACTGCAGACTTCACTGGGGCCAGGATTTCACCCCAGGGATACTGCACAGCACATCTTTCAGTTGAGTTTAAGTTAAGTGGCTGGCATGACACGGAAGGATTCAGCTAGGGCTAACAAAGTCCTTCTAGTTGCATTAGTTGACAAAGTTTTAGTCGTTTGCTTTCACTTTTGACATGCTGAAGGGAATGCCACTAAAATTGCAGCTCAATTAAGTCATGCCGCTCCTGCTGATTCTTTCATTACTGACTGGTCTCAGATATGAAAACAACTTATAGGACTGGAAACTGCATGTTAACTTACTCCTATGCTGAGGATCAAACTATCATCTTTCACCTTACTGCTCCTTCAATGTATCATTACATTGGTAATACAGATCACAACAATGGTTTTACGTATCATTGAAATATTTAAACTAGAAGCAGTGGCCAATATCTGATTTTTTTTTTAAATAAAAAAAATAAAAACACCACCACCAAACAACGTATCAACCAGCTCACTAAACACTTACCCATGTAGAAATGGAGCACTTGCCAAGGCTTTGCATGACATGTGAAGCGAGAGAGAACACCACACTGCTGCTGCAGCAAGAACCCTGCCACCACCCAACACTCCAGAGCCATGACAGCCACACTCACAGCGTTTCCAAGCCTTGATACCTTCTACCTCTGAGCACCCCCACACCCAAGGGACAAAGTGACTGCTCCCGCACCACTGTCTGCCATTAAGAGTGTTGTAGATTTACTCTGTCACCCAGTGGCGGAATGATGGGCACTGTCAGGTTTTGGGTAGCAATACATGCAGTTAAGCAGTCTCCCCCTCCCTGCATTCAACTTGAGGATTTTGACAAGATTGTATTTCTAAAAAGAACTCCTTTTTGGGAATTACTGCTGTTCTACATCGTCAAAGAAAGACTCCCCAAATACTAAACCACTTCATAAAACTCTGGGCTGGTTTTCACAGACTTCAGGAGCCTCAGTCCTGTTTGTTCAGTCTCCCTCTCACACCCCACAGCACTCGGGAGGTTTCAGATCATTTGGAAAGACTCTGTACTGTTTGCTATATGGAGACTCAGATCTCAAGTCAGTTCCTGAATAGTTCAGAGGGGTTCTCATCTCCTCTTTGGCAAAGGTCCAATGCTTTTATAAAAGTATTTAACTAAAATTATACTACCATTTTTCAGTTCAGCTCCAGTATTACCCTATATTACTTCCAGTTCTAAACTCCATAGTTTAGATAACCACTTCAAACAGAAGAGTTAATTTATGTTTTGGATCTCAGTTAAACTGCCTGGCTGGAGCAAGATAATTGTTTTACAATCTGAAAGGAAAAAAAACTCAAAACATTTGCTCTTTCTGGTTGATTCTCAAATCACCACAATCACCTGTCTGTCCATATGACCCTCATCAGCACTCCAACAAATGAAAATAGAACCAAGTAACAGGAGATTTCCCCTGAAAAAATTCCACAGAAACAAATATTCAGATACATTTCAAACTATGCAGGCTAAATTTTCAGAGACTGCTCTTGTAAGTAATCACCTCAATTTAAGGGTTTATTGCTTTGACATTAAAAAAAAGTCTAAATGTATATTGGACCAATGTAAAAAACATTTGAGAATGGGATAATACACCTATTCACACACTTTAGGAAATGACTAAGTCATTTGAGGCTTGCCGGTCTTGATTTAAGATTATTTCCTCTACCATTATCCATCCTCTCTCTCTGACACACCCACAGCATACAAATACGATGAATGCAAGATGCCAATGGTAAAGCATAACACATTATTCCTGCTCTGTTCAAGTCATCAACCTGTCTATCAACATTTTCAGTTCACTGGCAAGGACTGCAAGTTCCCAGATCTAAATCAAAAAAAAAAAAAAAGAAAAAACACTGTTAAGTCTATATTCAGCAGTAGTCGGGCTTTGCAGCTACCAAACTTGGGCTCCACAGCTCACTAAGACTCCGGGGACTGCCACAAGCTCCTATTCAAGACCCTTAACTGAACCTCTGGAGGCTGACTTCTACTCTTTAGTAACGGACATCAGCAGGACCTAGATCAACTCCTGGGAGAAACCCAAAGTAGATGTCTGCTCCCCTCTGAGCAGGGGCTGGGTGAGGCCTCTGCTGCAGCCCAGCGCCCCGGGGACATGTGTAAGTGGTTGCTGCCTTCTGGGGGTGGTCAAAGGATCCAAGACAGGCAGGCACAGGTACTGATTGCTATAATTTGTTTTCTACAGTACTTTTTCAGCGCTTTCATAAATACTCACGGCCTTCTCTCAATTCTATCAATGCAGTATACAAAAAAAGTTCAACTGATTTTTCTAGGATGAAAAAAAATACATTTTCATCATAATTAGGGACTGGGTTAAGACATATCATCATTCAGTCTTTGGTCACACCCATACTACCATTCGGCTGATGCATAGCCATTCCATGAAAACCTCTGGCTATTAAAAACTTCTTTAAAAAAAAAAAAAATCTTTTCTCGAGTAATGCTGAACATATCCTGGACATTTCCTTGAAGCTTAACTGCAATAACTGTAATAATACAGGCCTGACAGCAACTGATGTAATATGCCAGCTGGAGATCTCTCTTATGCTAAAAAGTTTATAGCCTTTCTGTCAAATAAAAGGGACAATCGGTGGGTGAAAATTAACTTCCAATCCCCAATACTACCAATCTGAAGTTGGGTGCACCTGTAATGCACAATTATAGCACTCTACCCAAGTAACCATTTCTCTGACAGCTTCTGCTACAGCTTAAAAGAGCAGAGAAGCAATCTAGGTCACAAATTCATATTCAAATGTTGAGAGTAAATTACCTAGCTGCATAACATTTCCACCATGCCATCTTCTCTCTCAAAAGAAAGTGTTTTACATTAAGTAAAGCAGCGAATCCCTCTTTTAAATACATTCCTTAACCTTCTTTAAATTTATTACATTTTAATTAAAGTCATAGGACTTCATTTAGGTAAGCTGAAAACCTCAGGTTGTCAGCCAGAATATCTTATTTATAAGAACTTAGAAGTCTTGGATTCCCATACTTGGATTATGTTGCTTTAATTTATTTATTTTTCCAATTAAAAAGTTTTCACTGCTCATGCATTTTTTATTCCCTAATGCGCTAGTCTATCAGGAGAAACATAAAAGAAGCAGACAACATGTTTTTTCAGTTGGAGACTACTTCCTAGCCTGCTCCAGTTTTATAATCTATTCTCTTATGCTCTTACCAACCCCCTCCATCAAACAGCTACGAGTATCCATCAAAACCGCAGCCTGTATTCATAGTAAAAGGCACTCCAGCACATATTTTCACTGGAAAGCATTAATTTTTGCAGCAAAGTGCCTTTCTCCCTTTTATGCCTGCAGACAGAGTTCAAGTAAAGGAATACTGATACTGTCTGAACATGGGAGTACCTTTGTAGCAATATGGTTGATAATAAAAATATAAAGCAAGCACCTTTCACGCTTACCTCCCCAGATTAATTAGACACACTGAGAACAATTTGGAATTTATATTTCTTAAATAAGTTGCCAATAAATACATTATGATACAGTACCTGCCACCTCTAGGTTCCATGCTATTCCCCCACTCTTCTCTTCACACTGCTAAATGTAACATTTTTCCATGGTGTTACTGCTGTAGGGGGCAAGCATTGCAGTGGGCAGTCCGGTACCACGGGCAACATCACGGACTCTACAGCTGAAACTAATTCCCAGTGAAGACAAACACCAGCTCTTGTAGGCCTATGACAGTCTCCTGGGGTTGCAAATCTCCTGACAATGCAGCTATGAACAGCAGGACCCTTTACCTCTGCTCCCCTAAGAGGCCAAATCCTGGAAGGAGCATGGCAGAGTTTATTTCATTATATATTAACCCTTCAGTTCCACAGGTTATTTAAGGACCCTCTGAGAATGACAGTTGCTCTAGCTCAACCTAAACACTCACCAGAAAGCCCCTGACAACTCCCGAGAGTAGGGGAGCACAGATCCTATACATAACCAATATTTTGAAACAGGATTTGTTCACCACTAGTGGACTTGGCATTGGAGATAGAACAAAATTAAGAGCAGCGTACGTAATTTCCATGTTACTTTCAGCACAGGTTTTATTTGTGCATCGGTTGTACATTCATAATTAATGTAGTCTTTTCATTTTTCTAGGCTTTCAGAGCCTTACTAGAACGTTAAAAGCATGTTAGCAAGTACACCCGCTGCTTATTATGCCATTTGTCTGAGATGTATCCCTGGCTAGAGGTTACTGCCTATCACAGAATCATCTAGGTTGGAAAGGACATTGAAGATCATCTAGTCCAACCATTAATCTAGCACTGACAGTTCCCAACTACACCATATCCCTAAGTGCTATGTCAACTCGCCTCTTGAACACCTCCAGGGATGGGCACTCCACCACCTCCCTGGGCAGCCCATTCCAACGCCTAACAACCCATTCTGTAAAGAAATGCTTCCTAATATCTAGTCTAAACCTTCCCCGGTGCAACTTGAGGCCATTCCCTCTTGTCCTGTCACTTATTATTTGCTTAAAGAGACTCATCCCCAGCTCTCTGCACCCTCCTCTCAGGGAGTTGTAGAGGGCGATGAGGTCTCCCCTCAGCCTCCTCTTCTCCAGACTAAACCCCCCCAGTTCCCTCAGCCGCTCCCCATCAGACCTGTGCTCCAGACCCTGCACCAGCTTCGTTGCCCTTCTCTGGACACGCTCGAGTAATTCAATGTCCTTTTTGTAGTGAGGGGCCCAAAACTGAACACAGTGATCGACGGGCGGCCTCGACCAGGGCCAAGTACAGGGGTAAGATCCCTTCCCTGTCCCTGCTGGCCACGCTAGTTCTGATACAAGCCAGGATGCCATTGGCCTTCTTGGCCACCTGGGCACACTGCTGGCTCATGTTCAGCCGGCTGTCAATCAACACCCCCAGGTCCCTCTCTGACTGGCAGCTCTCCAGCCACTCCTCCCCAAGCCTGTAGCGCTGCTGGGGGTTGTTGTGGCCCAAGTCCAGCACCTGACATTTGGCCTTATTGAAACTCCTACAGTTGGCCTTAGTCCATCGCTCCAGCCTGTAATCTATCGCTCCTAGGCCCAGTGCAAAGACTCGCCAAGTCAGTGAGGGAGTCCAGTAACATTCAACAGGTTTTTAGTCTGGACTCTAATGTACCTTCCTGTGTCAGCAGCTCCAAGCTCTAGCATCAAGCTCCGCTACAATTCTCACTCCTTGTTCTTGGAGGAGCACCAAAAGGAGCAAATAAGATGCAGGAAGATCTGATTTCAAAAGGACGTGTACTTGTGCAAATCTACCTCCTTTGATGCGTATGCCTCCCCCGCCATATTACATCTCACTAGAACAGAGGTGATTGCACTGTTTTAAAGACAACTCTTAAAAGCACTAAAGGCTTTTACTAGTTCTCAAGTACTTTTCCCTAACCTATCCAGGTCTATAAAACAAAGTCAACTTTGCATTGGATCCAAAAGACAATCAAGTACCAAATGTCAAAGCAATTTTTGGGAAACAGAGTAATGTGGGTGATAAGGCTGGGAAGAATAAAAGTAGATTCAACTATCTGTTTACAAATTAAAAGTTTCATCTCCAATGCTTTCTGACCTACTGCAGTTTTTGGAGGGCAGAGACTAGCTTTGGGTATCAATACCAATCCTGTAGCAAAACTAGATTGTGGCTGGATATTTTTCCTAATGCAAACACTTGCAATACACTCTCAGATACAGATTAACTTTTAATAACACTGCAATCACAAATCACTCAGAATAGCCTTCCAAATGTATAACATATCACCATAGCCCTTAAAAAAACGAGTAATGCATTTATAGAAATTCATGCATATCTGTAAGGAAGCAATGTTGCAACACCCTTAAAGAAATCCAGTATGAACCAAAGGGATTAACTTTGTTGGTCTGTCTTTTTTTTTCTTTTTACTTAGTTTTTATTTTTTACAGGGGAGAGAACAGTAAGTAAAAAGCACAGAACTTCTTTAACTAGACAGGTAGACTTCAGGCTAAATTCTTGTTCTGATGACACCGAAGCTCTGCAGGAGATGGGATAGGTGAATCTACTGACTGCAGTCATTTTCTCTTTCTGTGTGACTTGTTCAATTAAGTCTGTAGAAGCATTGCTTCTCATTAGGCATCCTGAACTCTGCTGAGAGCCACTGACACCACACTAGCCTAAAATGGTGACATTTACATGTTAAGCCTGCAGCTCTTAACACTAGATTCTGGGCATACTTTCCCCTGCAGCTTTCCTAACACTAACATGAGGAAGGTTTAGGATTTTCAGTAGTGCTCAGCAGTACCCCTCACTGGCTTGCTCTTCATTTTCATATCTTTTAACATAATTGTAGTGTCATCAGGAAACGCTAGTGCAAAGATGAACAAGATGTCGACTCATCTTCTGAGTGCAAAAATGTAGAGGGTTAAGATACAATAAAGGAAACTATAACACCAAATTCTCTAATTAACAGAGCGGAGATGGTACAGCTGAGTCAGGAGCTTAAAGACTCCCTTTTTTTTTTTCCTCATTTGAACTTCTACTATGATCTGCCCTCAAGTCATGCTTTCAGAACTATTCCTATTACTTTTCCAGAGGAGTTGTCATAAAATACCACAAATACACAGCCAGAGGCATTCAGGTATGGATTTATGCTGGGAGCAGCCTTGAGATGTACCACCTTAAGGGACACTCTTAGATGGATCAGCCCTCTTTAGGGCTGCCTGACAGACAGCTATACACATTTATCACCTCATACGACAGCACAGCTCATTCCATAATTGTATTTATCTATTTCTGCCTGTTGCTGTAAAGAAAATCAGGTCACAACCATGACTCTTGTCCCTGGATAGACTTCTGTACCATGCAAGCATTTTGTGTTGTCTTCTTTTCACATTGTGTGCAAGAAGGCAGCCAGCAAAACAATCTGCTAAAAAGGGTCTTTCTAAAACACATTTGCTGCTCATAAAAAAAAAAAAAAAAATCAAATCATAGCAGATAATGAAGAACCTGTACCAAAACCTGGTATATGAATAAACAAACAAGAAAGTATACTGTTGTAAGCAAAGTAATATAACAGATAAACAAATAACGGTAAGATAAATAAATCAGACTGAAATGAAGACAATCTTTAGAAATTGTAGATTTCATGGCTCAATTAAATTAAAATTGCTCTAAGCATTTAATTGCTTCTAGGGTCCAAATGAAAGGATTCAATAAGCAACCCTCCTTCAGATTAGATTTTTACTGTCAGTAGTTAATGCAGTTGCAGAAAATGGTTGTAACCTTCTTCTCAAAAGAGTATCTCATAATTACTTTGGTCAAAATTTAAACTTTTCAAATGTTCCAATAACTGCACACTCCTATAATACACATGTAACTTAATGTTCTTCAGGTGGGCAGAATAAAGACTTCAGAAAAACGCATCTGCTACCATCACCCTAGCCCCCTTTAAGTGCCACAATTCCAAAATGCATATGCTGATCCTCTCACTGAAGGAAAAGGATACTTTTATATTAGTTTTTGTGCAAGAAGACATGAAAGTAATGGTTCATTTTCCTCATTCCTAAAGATTATTTTGAAGGTCCTAATTTCAAGGTTTCGGAGTTTTCTCATCAACCACTAAGCTAGCAAAAGCCAAAGTCTTCAAGACATTGTGAAATCAAATCTCAAGGGAAGAGAGATTCTAGGTTTGCTGCTTTTTATTCCTTGAAATCCTGAAAATCTGCCATCTTGCAGTCCTCACAACTTTTAAAGGAAAAAACGTGCAATGGCAGACAGAATACCCTTCAGAAAATCAAAAGCACCAGTTCTAGACCTGCAAAAAGAAGGTTCCAGGTTTCTCTGGAGTTTCCAAGTTGGGCGGCAGGTGGAAAATCAGTAAAAAGTGCATTGCTTGATTATGTAAAATAAAATTAAAATGCCTCTGACACATCTATCTATTCTTCAAGTTTTCAGGTATGCTGAGTGAAGCAGTTCACAACAGAACAAACTCAACACTAATCTATCACACTTAAATGCAATCACAGTCAAACGTAACATTAGCTAGTGCCTAAACTACGGAGATGCATTTAATACTCCCCAGTCAGCAATCAACCTTTTCCACATTTGTTCATAATCACAATGAATCGTATCATTTTAATGCTTTGTTTTCCTTTTCTTATCCCATGGCAGTTCATCGTGCTTTTTAAATTAGATATTCAAAAAAAAATTCTCCTCTTCCCATTTTTTTCTTGCGTTTAAGCAGAGAGCATTTTTTAATGAAATATACATCACTGAACATATTTTCTTACCTGTTGCAGTCCACATGGAGCAGAAGGTGGGATGCACTAAGTGACACGGCAATCTTATGCCACTGTCCATCTGCCAGACGGTATGGGAACACCTCTGTTCTTGACTTCCCATTAAACCTGTAGTGATATCTAATCTCATCACGTAGGCCACTGCTCTCCAGTTCGAAATAGCTGTATTTAAAACATGAAGAAGAATCAGTTCCATTTTTTGGTTTATTCATTGCTTCTGTCACTTTCTTCTTAAGCAAACACCACATGGAAGGTCGCAATCTAAAGAGGTTACTCAGCATGGATTAACTACTAGTTCATTTTTTAGAAGAGGTAGAGAGACAAGACTATACATTCAGTGCATTACAAAAACAGCAGTACAAATTATGCAAAAACAGCTCACGTTCAAAACACCATTTGATAGTCCTGGAAAGTGAAGTCATCTTTTTACCCACAGAACAGGTTCGACTACAAGAAAATGATCCCTATTCTTTTCACCAAAAAGTTTTATAAGAACACAGGGTTTGTAGGAAACGCAAAAATAAAGAACTGTACATATCGTTACCAACGAACAAACAAAAAGCCATTAAGATAAGAAACCACCAGGTAATCATTAAATTTGCATTTACTATTCACAAATCCACTTTTTTAAGAACTGTTTACTTTTAGGACTCCCCTACATGCAATTGTGCTTAACTCATTTTCTGATTTTTACTGTTACAGCTATAATTGTTCACCTTAAGTGAACAAAACACCATGACTGGATTAGGTGTCTCAACACCTGGCACGAACAGTCAAACACTCAGACCCTCAGACAGTTGTCACAGTCATACAAGAGCCATCGAAGTACAGCTATTAACTGACTTCATGCCGGTGGGGGGAGCCAATTCTTTTTCTAGGGTGAATTTAGCCCTTCCAGGTGGTGGCAAGATTAATAGTGAAGTCTTCTCTTGGACCTCAGATTTTACAGAGTATTTACAGTATATCAAATCAAGGCTCTCTTTTTCCTGCTAAAATGAAGTCCTCGATATAGAAACAAGCTGATGCAGACTTCCTTTTATAGTAGAAATCACTCTACAACTAAGTGCAGATATTAGGTTGTCCAGATAGTCCCTACCCACATCTACCTCCACAGTGTCATCTTCCTCCTCATGGACAATGCCAGTTTAACGTGGCAGTTGAAAAATGCTGGTTCTGGTTGGGGGTAAAAATAAAATTTAAAAACATTACAGTAAATGAAATCCACTTCCAAAAATTAAATCCGACATGAAATAATAAATATCCAGGTGCCAATTTTCATTTTCACACAAGCTTTTTACGCTGTTTGGTTGTACACAGACCTTAATAGCCAGTGTGCACAAGCATTACATAAGGTGTGTACTATCAAGCACACGATCTATGAACTATCAAGAATAGCTCTTACCAGTGAAGTGGAAGCTTTTTAGGACATAACTGAAAAAGAGGTTTTTGGGAAGAACATAGTCATGAGGTAAAACACTAGCTGGGAATATGTGCAAAAAATCGCAACAGACTGGGAAGGGGACCACCAAGACAGTAAGAGCAACTCAAGCCCTCCTCCATCTTGCCAATGCCTTGCCATTACATTTTTCATGCAACATATGAGCATTAACAGATCACCCAAATCAAAGACTCAAGTGGCAAAGTAAAAAACACAAGCAGATAAAAGCAAAACCGAAACTGAATGAAAACACAGCATGAATAAATACAAATAAAATACATGCAGTACAGACTGCAAAAAAATAAGGCAGGCTGGTGTTGTGAAGGAACTGGCCTGCTTCATGCACATGAAGGCACAAGGAAGGCAGGGAAACAGGAGTTTTCTATATGGTGGAGCAGAATGGTAATTAACTACTGCCACCACCAACTCCCATTAAAATACCTAAATTACATTCATAAGAAATCTGGAGAGGATTTTTTTATTATTTTATTTTGGTGCTCAGTAACAGCACAGTCAATATACAGAAGATACTGCTGCTGGTGTTTCCAAGCCAGGAAAGCACTAGGACAAGTGCTGTCAGTGATGTCATACCAAGTTAAATGTTTCATAATTGCCATCTGCTGTCAAAGCACAAAAGGAAGTCATTAAAGATACTTTCTCTCTTCTTCAGACAAACAGCAGTGAGGCAGAAAACTCCAAAAAAATAAGGCAGAGCTACATAACATTCTAGTATCTCTCTCATACACAAAGTATTTGCATAAATATATATATATCCATTTACATTGTTGATCATAGAAGCTTAAGAGCCTGAGAGCAAGACAAGCTCCTGTTGCAAGAAGCACACCGCTTCCTGCAATCATTCTTTATAATCTCCCATAGCCACAGAGCTAATCGCTTACCACACAACGTTTTGTTTGTTAATAAAAAGACAACAGTCCAGCCCTGGAAAGGTCAGTCAGATACTGTACTTAATCATATCTAGGCTCTATTATTTGAATAGAACAGGGAATTGCAAAGCACCGTAGTTTCTTATCTGACAAGCTTTAGTGTCAATAGTTACTTCAGGACTAAAAACAGTTTGTTGCTCAGGCACTGAGTTTGTTGTCAATCTCCTGACTAATTTATATAATACAGAAGTGACTAGTTAAAATTTACTGTAATAGCCAGTGCTAACGTTTTTATGTATGTACACCTAATGCACTACTAAGTGCCACAGGACTGTATAAAACACCATGTTTTACCTCTTCGGTGACAGGAAAGGAGGATAACAACAGACAAATTCTGCACCTATTTTTCACCACCCTTCAACAGGCGCAAATCAAAAGCAGTAACGCTCAGACAAACATCATTCAACAACAGTCAACAAAATTGCAACAGCAGAAACTGGCTGTATTAGCCCAACATACATCTATCTCAAGTATTTAAAAAATGCAAGGTAATGGAAACCAACACTCTTGCATTGATTTTTTTTTTTTTTTTGAAGATGCACAAACTCACATTGACATCTTGACTACACACATGCTTCACCACGTTCACAATTCAGAAGATGTAGTTGTCTTTTCTCTACCGGAATATAATTCATGTGCAAATAGCTCTCTCAATAGCAAACATCAACTTTTCTTTCCTCCTCCCACCAGACTCTGGAGGAAAGCCTCTTCAAAAGCAATGACATAAAGGCCATTCACTCCTGGAAATAAGTGCACCTGCTCTGTGTTCAAGTTCTAAACTGCAAATTGCAGAATGGAAGACAAATGAGTGAAAAAATACATGCCTAGGCAAGAAATCATCAACCTCTGAGAAAACAATTAGTAAAGCCAGAGAAAATACCTGGATTTTTCTTTTAATATCTATCTCATCTTTGATGTGAAATGCCATTGCACACATTTTTATCTACTGTAAGCCAACAGGTAAACAATGAGGGAAAATTAACACAGGAGGCAAGAAGATTAATTACAGGAGGCAAGAAAATGAACTCATCTCTAACTGATGTGTATTTTTGTAGGTACCTCCCAGTATTTTGCAAGGAAAAAGAAAACAGAGGAACAGAACAAGTTAGGGTTCCTGAAAAGACTGCAGCATCTGGGACTGCCTGAATTAATGTATCATCAATAGGCAAGTGTGAACTTTTAGTATTGCCATGAGATCTATATCAAAAGTCCAAGGGAGATCCCCGAGTACTACAACTAGTTCTGCTTCTGTATCACACCTGCATGAAGCCTGTGTGTCAACTTGACACTATAGTCAGCCCCACTGCCCTCCTCAAGACCTTTTCAAACTAAGAGAGATGTGAGACAGTAATCTACCTGTCAACCTGTTAGCACTAAGTGATGGTTTCTTGTATTTGCTATTTCTCGATGAAGATTTTTTTTTTTTTTTTTAAGAAAGACATGGTCAAAAGTAACATACATTTTGACAGATTAAATTCTCAGAACACATGTATTAAGAAAGCTCTCTGTTTATGGAACATTATGAATACAATATGACCTTGGCTGAAATTCTCCTGCTACTAGAATTTCCATATTTGCTAAGCACGTAAGCTGGCTTCTTTTATACAACTACAGAATTAAAATGGTTTTTATCGGTCTGTCTGCAGTCTTTCATTCAAATCTCAATGTGTAAGAGGGAAAAAAAAGGAAAAACATGTTGATAAATTCAGATTAATTTTATGATCATCAAAAAGTTGGGATATTTTAAGATCATGCAATGTGCTTTACAGAAGGACAATATTATTCCACAGTCAACTCAAGATGCTTTACAATTCTTTCTGATAACTTCTGTAACCCCTATGTACCTCACACGCTAATATTGTTATGAGAGGATAAAGCCTGACTCAGTGATATTTAATGCTTGGCTTTTTCTGTCTTTTTTTCTTCTAGTCACAACCATGGTGAATATTTAACTGCATTTGACAGCTCATTTCACTTCCAGATAGGGAGAAAAAGGCGTGTAAAAGTATACTGTAAAGTTAGAAACAGCTGCTGTGGATCTAATGACAAAAAAAATTGGAAAAGTCATTATCAACATTAAATAAGAGCATGTGAGACACCTGAAGCAGAAAAAGCAAAGTATTTCTATAAGGTGAGTTGGCGTAATCCACCATCTGCATTAAAGAAACGTACTCATCTATTCATGATATCTACCACAGCAGTGATCTTAATCTGTGACAAATGACACCATGTTCCATTCAAAGATTTTACTGCTGTCAGGTTGTGGAAGTGGCCAAAGGAGGGAGGGCTCACAGACTCCAAATAAAACAAAACCCCAGGAGCAACTCTGGGATATATGTTCTTCTGAATATCCTTAGTGTGTACAGCACTTTTTGTTCTGATCTTTACGATGCTAACACCTATCAGAAGACACTAAAATATCTCAGAGTGAAGACAGAGTACCATCTGGTAAACACAATACTGATTAAATGCTCCACAAGAGCTCCAAGAACCAAAACAAAACTACTTTTTGCATTCAATTCTGGAAATCTTCCCCTTTATCACGTTCAAACATAAATAAAGCAGAGTTATCATTCTGGTTTTACAACTTCCGTCATCCCTGATCAAGCGCCAAATGAAGCCCCACAGCCTCCTTCAAGGAGCAGCACCAGCACTTACAGCAGATGCTCTTAGAGCTACTGAACAGATGTCCCAGGGCAAGGCAGCAGGCACAGATGGCATCCCTGCGAATATGTACAAACTTGGGGTTGCCATCTAGTCAAAACACTTGTGCATCTGCTTAACATTGTGTGGGAGAAGGTCACGAAACCACAGGAGTTCAAGGATGGAAGCACCGTTCACCTTGCACGTGCTGCAGCACCACTATGATGTCAGGTCTTTCAACTGCTGGAAAAAAAATCACGGCTATAATAAGGATCAAGCTGTTAATCAACAGAAGCTTCTGGAAAGTTCTGTCAGTCTGGTCAAGGCACAGCTTTTTTTCTTTCTTATAGCAAAGCAAATGCAAGGCAAGTTCAGAGACCAGCCCATTTGATGTCATCTGCTCTAAGTTCAGGAAGCTTCTGCACAGATTTGCCTATTTGGACGTATTTGTGCACATAGCTTTTTCATTTCACAATAGCATCATGCCAGCAGAATATCAGAACATGTAATGATAAAAATGGCTTTAGGCAAGACTGTGCTTTAGCATCTTTGCAGAAACACTTCTTGATGTATTCAGAGACAAACAGCCAATGAATCTGCATCTGTTATCACACAGATTTCAGGATTTTCAATCTATAGAGATTCTGTGATGAATCACAGATCATTACACTTGTGGCCTTTCACTGTTCCTTACTGCTGATTGAGTCTGTGTGCACAGTGGTACACAGAGCACATTGTTATTTCAGTTGTGCTGCCAAGTGGCTCAGCCTGGACAGCAACATAAAAGCAACTGAGATCTTGTTCTAATGCTCCCCAGTGCAAAGCAAGTCAGGCCAAGAGCAGGCACTGGCTACAGGATGCTGCAGATAAGCTGGCAGGCCCAAAACCATCGCCACTGCCAATGAAGCCATATAGAGCGAAAGCAGTGCCTCTGAAACAAGAGGTGCATCTCTTCAAACAAAAGTAAACGCTCACCTTGCAGTTGTCACCACGGTTCTGTATGGATACAAAACTAGAACAAGTTACAGCTGTCAAGGCAAATATTTCAGTCACTTTCACAGGTAACGTTCTTGTACCCTTGTTACCATGAAGTGACAGAGTAAGATCCCAAGCTCTGAAGCATTATGCATTGTCAAAACACTGGATTTTGAAGAAATGCTCTTACACGCTCAAGTGTACAGATCTAGTCCTCCACTACATAATGCATACTTACAAACCATACAAAGCTACTTTTAACAGCTAGTTTAAATACAGGCAGATTGAGAGGCTGCACAGTAAAATCATACATGGCAAATCTTCAGTTATGTGGCATTAAAGATTTACTGCTGTAACAGATATTATGTACTGATATCATCAGAGCTCACGAGCAAAATCAGACTGACATCTAGTAGCACAAAAGGTGTCATGAATAGAAGAAGAATCATCTGTGGCAAAGAAAGTATCTTGCTGAAAAATCAGATTAACTTCTACAAAAGAAAATGTGAAAACTGAATCCCGTATGTTGCACAGACTAAGACTTTATCATCGCCTACTATGTTCCAAAGTATTCCTTCTATACAAGCAAATCCAAACTAAGCCAAAACTTAATAGTAAATTCTTTCAAACCTCTCAAGTAAAATCCTGCAAGTTCAACTTCACTGTGCTGCTGGCTACCTGCACAGGATTCTTTCAAACATTTGTATCCTTTCAGTTCAAACAAAAGGAACTAAATCCAGTCAATTAAACAACTTTATTTTTCCATTCAGACCACTCCGAGGACAACAGGAATCATGTCATATCAGCCTTGCTTGAAACGGCAATAAAAACACCCACACAGACATTTTCTATAATAAACATTTTGTCTTTTGTTCTACAAATCTTCTACATGGCAGCTGGGCACACAAGCTGCAAGGCATTAAGCATTTATGATGTTCAAAATATGCATTTGTGTACCTACAACTAGGCAAAGGTCATCCAAATACAAATTTACTTTCTTCTTTGATCATATAAATAAAAAAATAACCCCAACATCTGCCTGCCAGCTAAAAGACAGCTGGAGCCAGAGATGGTACAAAGCAGCTACTGTTGTAAGGATTGACCCCTAAGTATTTTTGTTTCTATTTCATATATCTAAAAACCTATCTTCACTGTGGCTGCTACCTGCCTAATATCTGAAAATGACCTGGTGTCTCTTCTATTCATAGTAAACCAAGTAGGTAGTACCACACTGCACCTAAAAATAGAACAGCATCTTAGCAAGGCTTCAGAGCTAGCATAGTCAGCAGGACAGAAAAGTCTATCATTTCAAGTAAGGTGAAGTATGACTCCTTGGCTGCTACCTCTAAAACAAAACAAACAAAAAAAATCCAAAAAAACCCCACCACTGTCTTCAAACACATATAGACACAAACACCTACCAGAACCAAGACATCTCTACTATATCAGGTAAGTAGATACCTACAAAGGTAGGTATCTGCAAAAAGTGGTCAAGTAATGGGAAGAATTTGACTTTATTCCCTCATTAAAAGCAGAGGTTGATCTCACAGTAAGGGATGCAGTCTAGTGTAACTGCTTCTGGAAGAGATGGCCCCACTCCCCTGCCAGCTTATTCCTACCTCATCCTTTGCATCAGATTTAGTCATTTGGTTGCAATAAGGCATGTCAACACAGTGAACTAATCTGACAGAAAAGTAACCTAACTGAAGAAAAGAATCATTTCTTTACATATCATCACTCCAAAACCAAGTCACCTTGTATTCACACTATCACCGTAACTCTAGCAGGGAACACAATCTACAGTTACACTCTGAAGTAGTCCTTGAAGGGCTCATCACCCACAACCCTTGACCAAAGGTTAGTTTCCTCATTACAACGTTTTCAGTCCACAAAGCATTTGTATCTGAGGACTTTTTCCAATGGGGGCTGTCAGCTTTTAAGGCTAACCTGGGACTCCGAGCTGGCATTAGCTCAGGGATCACTGTAGGTACGCAGAAGCCTGGAGCTGCCAGTATGACCAGAGAGTCCCCAGCAGAGCTGTAACCTAAGAAGAGCATAGCCCCAGTTCAGTCCCTCCCTTCCACCCTCATGCTCATCACTGCAGCAAGAACTCAGCTCAGGGGATCCACAAATCCACAATCTCTAAATACCAGGTTTTAATAAAACAAAAGCGGATAACATAGCCTTTTAAAGTAATGAGGTCTGCCACCTGAGTCAAACTACAATATTTGAAAACAAATTACCCTAATTGCTGTGTCCTTACAAGAAAGGTTCTTCCCTCTGATCTTGCTCTCAAATTTAGCAGCTTTTCAGTGATTTCTTATGACAAATTCCACACGTTTCTGCTAGATTCCCAGAAAAAAAAAAAAAAAAAAAAAATCTTTTCCTTCCCACTCTCTTAAGGCCCAACCACATGTCTGCTCCCAGCTCCCCTCTCTGGATGCCCTCATGCCTCCTCCTTCCCCCCCACCTGAGCACTGGCAGCTTTCTGCAGCCAGCAGTCACTGGGGCAGGCCCTGCCACCCCCCTTCCCTTCCAGAAGGCAGTGCTGAGGGCAAGGAAAGCATACAGGCATCCTTACTAAACTGCAAACAAAACCCAGACACATCACCCAGCCTAATGCCCTACCAAGCAAATGACCATTTATGAATAACATGTTGCGAACATCTAACTGTCATATTAACTAGGAGAGTTACATTCTTAACGAATTCAGCGGACACAGCTTTCAGAAAGTTGTCTTCAGTGTAAGTTTAAGACATTTTGGTACTTTGCCTATATCAGAGGGTCATAAACCATAACTCAGCATGTTGGAGAAGACTCCTGGGGGACCCACACATCCTGCTCCTGGCTGACCACAACATTTCTGCACCATCCAAATCCAGTTTTAAAGCATTTCAAACTGTCAGCCATTCTGCGCCAATTGCCAACAAGGTCCAATCAATGTGTTTCAACAGCTGGTTATCAGCAGCATGTTAATGCTTCAGAGAGACAACAATTGTCAGCCTAGTGTACATAAAACACCTGCTCTCAGCAGGAAGCCGCAAGATGGAAGGTAGCTCCTCAAGCACTAACTCCTCTTTCACAACACTTAAATCAGTGGAAGATGTATAGACTGTAACAGCTCTTCCTCCCTTTCCTCTTTTGCATACTTTAACCCCAAGCACAGAGGCAGGTGAGCTCAATTCTATTTGAATTTGCATCTCTAAAGACCTCTTGCGAAGAGAAAAAAAATAAAGGGAAAAAAAATCCTGGAAGAAACAAAGCTCACCTGCTTGTTCCACTACGGGGAAAAAAAAAAAGTATGTAGATACCTCACATACTTCACATCACCTCAGTCAGAGGGACAGAATTAAAGGTAGATCTTTATATTCTCAGTACAGCTTTCCAGTTTAGCAATTCTACATCTAAACATTAATGAAGATGTGACCTTTACCCTAAAAGAAAAAGGTTAATGGCTACATTTGCAGAGTTTTTCCTTCTCTTTATGAATACTGGGCATCTCAGAATCCAATACAGAATCATGGAATGCTTTGGATTGGAAAGGACCTTTATAGATCATTTAGTTCCAACCCCCTGCCATGGGCAGTGACACCTTCCACTAGACCAGGTTACCCAAAGCCCCGTCCAACCTGGCCTTGAACCCTTCCAGGGAGGGGGCAGCCACAGCTTCTCTGGGCAACCTGTGCCAGTGTCTCATTACCCTCACAGTAAAGATGTGATGCTATACACATCTTGCAGAGAATAATCTAAAATGTAGCATGAAGTAAATTCCATCTTTCAGGTTTACAACTAGGGTCAGAAGTCACTTGCATAGGGTTTGTTTCATTATGTTTCAGTGTTTAATTTAACTAGCTGACTACCCTTTTGTGTTTTTAACCAAAGCAACTGACATCACCTACCTGGACTTCTGCAAAGCATTTGACACTGTATCACATGACATCCTTGTCTCTAAATTGAGTTACACAGATTTGACGAATGGATCACTCGGCGGATAAGGAATTGGCTGGATGGTCGCACTCAGAGACTTGCGGTCAAGGGCTCAATGTCCAAGTGCAGAGCAGTGACGAGTGACGTTCCTCAGGGGTTGGTAATGGGACCAGTGCCATTTAACATCTTTGCTTGTGACACAGACAGTGGGACTAAGTGCACCCTCAGCAAGTTTGCCAACTACACCAAGCTGTGTGGTGCGGTCGACAGGCTGGAGGGAAGGGATGTGCCATCCAGAGGGACCTGGACAGGCTGGAGAGGTGGGTCTGTGCAAACCTCATGGAGTTCAACGAGGCCAAGTGCAAGGTCCTGCACATGTGTCAGGGCAATCCCAAGCACAAATACAGCCCAGTCAATAAGTGGGTTGAGAGCAGCAGAGAAGGACTTGGGGGTATTAGTGGATAAAAACTGACTATGAGCCAGCAATGTGTGCTTAGAGCCCAGAAAGCCAACCATGTCCTGGGCTGCATCAAGAGAAGTGTGGCCAGCAGGTCGAGGGAGGAGATTCTCCCCCTCTGCTCCACTCTTTAAGGCCGCTTCCAACCCAAACCATTCTATGATTCCATGATATTATGGCCTGGTAGCCTTCCAACCATTATTTGTGAACATACAACTTTCTATCTACTCTTCAACAGTCTCAGAAGCTGTTCGTGGTGTCACGGGGGGGGAAGTATTCAACAATGGACTAGAGTCCCATGCCTGTTTCCCCTCTCCACCCAAAACTAACTTACTAGGAATAATCTTTTGCTAGGGGCCTGACACATTTATCAGAATCGCCCTGAATATTTATATCAACACAGCTTGCTGTTACATAGTGAAGGGCCAAATTCTCCACTCAAGAAATCCATTTCACTATAGCAATACAATTAGCATACAAGTTTCCAAATATTTGGCATGGCATAAATTTTCTGAAGTTCAGGCCCTAGACATAGGTTACAAGTATAAAAAACAAAGAAAAAAAAAATCAGAAAATTTAGGAAAAATAAAGTTTTTAGTGGTCCCTGTAAAAAAATCTTAGAAATATTAATCATATGACTCACTCCCTAGTTCTAGCATAGTGACATCTCCCATTTTGAAACGCTCTTCAGAAAGAATGGCAACACATGGATAGAAAGTTAGTACTAATAAACATGAAACAAAGAGAGAAGACAGACACCACACACACAAAACAGTAGGGAGGAATAAGCAGCTTGGCATTTTACAGAACAGTTTTTCATCCTGCCTTTTTAGTAACCAGTAAGAGTAACAAAAGCAACAATGACTTCTTTGGGAAGGCAAGGCTGGGGGGAGAGGGGGGGAATGACAACACAAGACTCTGGGACCTTGAAAAAATGCACATAAGGAGACCTTGAGGAGAAGGCCAGCAAGGGTATTATCCTATTTCTTATGGGTAATTCATGGGTAATGGCTCCTCGGCTTATTATTTAGTTTTGCATATTCTGCATTACAATGCCCAATTTCTCTGCTTTCCACAAAAATAAAATCTTTCTTTGGAGGCCAGCTTGTTACAGAGCAAGTAATTACCCAACAGGTTACTTTCAAAAAGTCAAAGGGAATTTTGGCTGCTGAAAGATTAGAAAACCTGATCCGGAGTTATTACCTCCCATGTCATGACCAGATGACAGCGTGGCAGCCAGCTGCCGGCTGTATGTGACATATTGGAAAGATTGTATTTCCTCTTACTTCCTTTCAGGTAAGTACCAGAGTCCCAGGTGATATGTTCCTGTGCTACTCGTCTGATTTGAGGAGGTTCAGATTTGTACATTAACAGAAAAATCATTCTGGACTCTATGTTTCTTGATACCTCAGGCCTACATTTCTTAGACATGGGTAGCGATTCAATGGGGGCGACCTCCCCAAAAAATCCCCAGCAATTAAAAGGTCATTATTGAAAGTCTGGGCATTAAATGATTTGAAAATGTTATAACCTAGTCAGTGGGGTGATCACCCACCAAAAGAATGCTTGCCACTCTTTTCCAGGTGCCTTACCCATTGTTTCCAAGCACCAAACCCCTTAGAATGCATTTGAAGTACACAGATACTTTCCCTTCCCATTCACTGTAAATCATACTTTTTATAGACAAAGTACAGGAAGAGTTTATAGCTTTTGGGGGGTTTTTTGGGGAGGGCACGATTTTCACATCAACAAGAAAAGAAAATATTACAACAGTCAGTTGCTTTTAAATTGTGCCCCAGAGTAGTCAGGAAATCATAGCTGGCCCCTTTAGTGAAAGCCGGTATTTCAAAGAACGTTAGCCAGGTACCTGAACCTCCTTGACTCATTTGTCCAGATACTGATCTGGGCCAGCAGCAGGAAGGAACCACCAATATACCTCCAAGCCAGTGAGTAAACAGCACAAAGGCAGTGCTGACTCCACCTAATTTATGTTCCTGGGCTTTGGACCATGCAAGGCCAGAGCAGGTAAGGAGCAGGCAGACAACATCAGATGAAACTGTATTAAATCACTGTTGAAATAAGGATTCATTATGGGTGGGATTTTAAGTATCTTGATGGCCTTTTCCAAGTATCTTTGTGGTCTCAAGAGTCAAAGGTTGTGAACAAAATAGCTCACAAAGATCTTCTAGGAAGAACTGGCTAACGTAATTCTCCAATAAAGAAAATAGTTTTCACCTTCTGCATCCCCAAGTAACATGTCTGTCCATCCTGTATTACATTTTGTTATATACAATTTAGAAAAAGAATTATAATCTTCAGATTTACCCCTGTATTCCAGATAACTATGTACACAGTCTGCACATACTATCAGACTGTTCAATTAGACTTAATCTGTGTTAATTAAGCTTTCCATTTTCCAAGCTGTATTTTAATACATTTGGATCATGAAAACAAAGTCTTTATCATCATTAAGCTGATTCAACAAGATAAAATATTAACAAAGATGCATTTATCATTGTAGTATAAATCCTGTCCATCAAATGATGATACAAATTAACAGCAAATCTCTAATTGTTGCAAAATATCCTTTGAGTATAACAAAACAGCATATCTGAATTACTGACTTCTAGAAAAGTTGTGTTCCTCTTATTTTAATACATTTAGTTTCAGAGTTCCATGTTATTAGTGGAAACTAAAATCCTGCTAAAATTGTATTACTACCTTACGGCGATCATCAGTACCTACATCATGCAAAACTGCCTTTTGAACTAGTTAAGCTCTTATGCTGGCATATGTAACTTAAAATATATATGTGTGTGTGTGTGTGTGTGTGTGTGTATGTACACGCACCCTTTTGTTGCTTGGAATAAAACCTATTTGTCAACTATGAAATCTGTTCACAACAAACATCTCCCATAAAGATATGAACACTTGTACCAACAGCTAACAAAGCTTCTTTTATTCAGGTGTTGTTGACCTCCTGCATGTTCTGAAGTCTTGAGCTTTTAACACTTTTGGTATGCCAGCAAGTTAAAAAAAAACAAAAGGTCCTTAACTACAATATCTCCTATTTTGTGCATAAAGGAGGAGTTCTTGGCTTTTCCATACTCAAAATCTATACTGGTTAGGTAATAAATATACCCTTATACTTGTTCCCATAGATCTTAATCATGCTGAAACATAACAATGTCTCTTTGCATTGTCTATTTTCATAGAGACATGGAAGGTTGAAAAATGCTTAACAAAAAAACCTGAATGCCACCAGAACAAAACCATGATCATTTTCAAAAGCTTAGTAGGAGCAACACTTTTAAAGGCGTCCCCGGTGTCAAGGGCCCGCACCCATTTCAGTTCACATGAAAAGCTGAAGACTAGAGTGACCTGAGCAGTTGGAGCAACATCAAAAAGTATCAAGCTGAAATTTCTGCTATTACATTGATCATAACGTAAGTAGGGTCCTCTTCAGTAGTGCCCCAAATCTTTGCTCTCTACTCCTCATCAGTGTTAAAAAGTGTTTTATCCACTTTCAACCACTTTATTAATTTCTGTCATCACAGACCTAAGCGGTTGAAAGCACTATCCTTATCAAGGTCCAAGTAGCAACTTAAGAAAACAGAGAAACAAACTGTGACTCTGTTTTAAGTGATACACAATGAGTCCAGAAAAAGAAGGCTAATTGCAGCAATCGACCCGACATTCATAATGTAACAGCAGACATTAACCACACTAGACCATGCCTGTTTCGACTCTTACATAGAACTACACAGACTGAAATTATCTTGGTTACTACACAGAACTACAAAGGTTTAAGTGAGACTAGCACTCAATCCTTCAACTACATATATTTTTAAACAGATGTCTATTGATTTGAAATACTAGAGACAACCTCAGTGCCAAGGAGGACATCAGCAGCGCATTTTGTTCTATCCTGCATAGCACATCTCTCTACGAGCCTCTGTCTCTGCCCGTCAAGATAGAGGAGTTAAGTAGCTAAATTCAGAAGAGGCCATATCTAAAAATCCATGTGCTTTGCACTGTATAATCATCACTGCCTGTCTATTTTGACCTTGTATTTTGCCAAGTGCATGCCTGTGTCCCTACATGTGACAGTGTTCCTCTGTCAATGGCTCTCCTCAATGTCCTCTTTCTCAAATTAAAAAAAGAAAAATAAATCCCTTAACATGACAAACTGATAGTGTTAACTATCACTTGAGAGAGCTACAATGGCCTGGAAAAGCTTGGAGGAATTAAAAAACAATGACAAAAGGAACAATAGAGTGAGAGAAAGAAAACAGGAAGAGTTGGAGGGGCACATCCTTGTGTAATATAAAACAATATTATATAGTGAGACAATGGCCTGGAAAATGAAAGAAGGAATAAAGTAGAAGAAAGAGACCAATAAGAAAGTAGAGATGACAGAAAAGTATGATGATGGACTAAGTAAGTAGCAGAGTCCTCCCCTTAGCTCTCCTTGTCCGGACATCTCTGCTGTTGCTCTGGAAAAAGCCATCATTGATGATTTGGTCATAATAAAGCCACTGCCTTCTCCTTCATATACTTTCTCAACAAAAGGTTAGAAATTGGGCTAACAGTTGTTTATCATGTGCATGATTAACAAAACTAAATACCAACAGGATTTCTTTTTTTTCTAAAAGAAATGCTGTAGAATGATTGGTATTAGATCTTAAATGGGAGCAACCAAAGAACGTCCTATTACTTGTATTTCAACAGAAAGTCAGACTAGATGCAAAGGTCCTTCAAGCTCTAAGAAATCATGAAAAAAGCATTCACAAAGTTACAAGCAGGAGACTATTTGACACAACGAACACTGAAACATCAAAATATCACTGGAATTGTATTATGGGCCATAATAGAAGGTACACTTTCTTTATTAATAAACTGATGTCTGCTACTATAATAGCTAATGAAAGAGACCTCTTTTTTTCCTCCTACACTGACAACAAAAAAAGGAAAAAAGAGACACACACATGAAATCAGGATACACTGTATTTATGCCAAGAAGAAAACATACACATCACCATACAGAAGCACAAGTAGTGTAATTGCTTAATAGCTTAATTGCTGAATCTCAAAACAGCAAACATTATTTTAAAATGTTATAAAACATGGTGAAGCAGGAAACATGTGAGTTTAACTTTTATGAAAAAGTGAACGCCAAAGCGCATATGATAAACTAGTAAGGGAAATTGCATTACAAGGTTTGTAACTTCCGAAGTGCGCTGCATCTATACTACATTGGTTTTGAGCCTTTCGTTTAGGTTATTTTACAGACCAGGATACTTAAGTAATGCATCCCTCCTATAACAAAAAAACAACTAGCAAAAAGTAGCAAATTGCAAACTATGAAGAAAGGCTTATCTTACATGTCAGATTTTACATCTACCATTTCAACACATTGTCAAAATGGACCACTGAGCGCTCAGTATCTTTTATGTTGCTACTGCTACAAGAGAGAAACAATTTCCTCTTACCTGTGCTCTAACTCTCGGATGGACAGTATAACTCCCGAAGTCGATGCCTTCTGTTGCAGGGTGGCCAGAAATGTGAATTCACTTTTATTCCGGAAGAGCTGAATTAACTTCTCACTCACATGGGGCGCTGCATGGATTTCTCTTTCTATATCTAAGAATTTTATTTTAAAAAGAAGAAAAAGAGGGAAACGACAGTCCAGTAAAAATGTTAAGTCAGAAAGATTCAAATTACATTTTTCAATTTCCCATCAATATTTTTCATTTTTGAGAGTCATCTACCATGCTCCACCACTGCATTTGTTCAGTGAAAAAAACCAAATGCCATCTCTGTCAGCATGCCCACTTGTCACTTTGACAAGTTCACAACTGGTCAGCTACTGATTTTCCGACAGAATTTTTAACAGGATGCTGAGCCATTTGTGTCTGCTGTGAGCAGATTAAGTTGCTGTAAATAAGGTGTGCTGCAGTCAGATAAATAGGCTCCTAAATTCTGAGAAATCTCAAGCACTGCCTCTCCCAACACAATTCACCAAGCTCCAATTTCAGTTTTTACCACTGACTCTGCTACCACCTCTCCATCGTACATCAGAGGAAACCTGTCCTTGCACTGTGTAAGGCAGAGATGTATTATTGCTAATAATGCTATACGGCTATGCTTCTGCCCGAGAAATAAATACAAGACACGCTTGCAATCCACTATCGTTTCAGGGATTTCTCAGTTTAAACAAGCAAAGCGTGACAGCTCATACAATATTTATTAAACTACAGTCTGACCAGAAATATTTCAGTCTTGCTAATCCTGCTGATGTCCAAGCAGCAGCATGCCTTCTCATTTTTGATCTTCTAAGATTCAAATGAGCCATCTCCCACCACATTCAATTTTATCTCATCCTTTTATTCACAATATATCGTCACTACGAAAGACGATTAACAACAAAAGGGAGAAATCACGGCATTTCACCTTCCCGCCCCTTGCCATGTCTCTCATGCTGGGCCTTTGTCACACGTTTGCAAGACCTGTGTCACTTGCGGCTCCTGGATGTCACAACCAATTAGAAGCCCGGTGCGCTTCCTTTCAAAAGGTTTACTTTGAAGCCAGAAATGCCAGCACATATTCTCAGCTGGTAGAAAACCATATAACTCTACTGAATCCTGAGAATCCGGCCCAGCATGAATGCTGTAACACACAAAGGAGTGATGAGATTTACAATTCAGAATTTCACTGCAAGAAAAAAAAAAAAAAAAAAACACACCCAACGTTGTGTCATTAAATGAGGCTTTGCAGACAGAAAGAGGAGAGACTGGCTTGAAAAACAACCTGAAACTCAAAAACGCAAGGGAATACCATGGACTGAAACCAAACTCCAAGGAAAAAGTATTCAAGCATGTTTTGTAATTGGGTGTCTCAATTTTTCCAGTGCAGCTTAAAGCCCTCCAAATGAGCCTACACACTCAGAATCCATAACACATTTGCACTCTGAAAAGCTCACCTCTGAAAAGTACTGCAAATTAGACATCAAAAATCACTAGTCATCATTTAAGAATCTTTTCCAGAGACTCAAATTCACCTGATAAATAAATATAATGCCCACTACACAGCATCAAACTATTTGTCTGTCCAATCCCACTTTTATCATAGCAGAGGATAAGGCTTTAAAGAACACAACTTGTTTCCAGTGCCATCAGAAAGGGGAACAGAGGAATAAACCATCCAGCACAGAAGACCAGATCTTGTCTTTATCTATAAGATTTCATTATCTGTACTGTTATCTTCACCTAGCAGGTGTTATTACTGGTCATAAAAACTATCTAGTTTCTTTAAAAAAGCTGATGCGGGAGACACAAAACTGTCCCCTACGTAAATTCTCCGATATCCAGTTTGCTATCTACACAGACAGACAATCCACTGGTACTAAGTTCCAAGGCACAAGTAAGACTTAGAGATAAAACGTCCAAGAGCTGACAGTTGAAGATAATTATCCTTGTTTTGAAGGTTAAGAACCTCAGTATCCTACAAATTTTTTTAAAGGTGTCACAAATGCCAAAATTAAAATATGACTTATCAAAGCTTTCACATAAAAGCATAGGTGGTGCTGTCAGTGGAACATACGTGTTAAAACTTCAGTCAAGCCTTGCAAAGTCCAAAATTTTCTCATTGTAGGGGGACCCAGATATAAAGCCACATCCCACCATCTATCCACCAAATTTTATACAAAAATATAGGACTTCTTGGCCAGAATCATGAATGGGTAATCAATGCACTGAGTACCTCAGAAGTATACTCTGAAATATTGTGCTGTACTCTACCACTTCTTCATAGTCATGAAAACACCAAAACCACATGCAACACCTTATATTCATTCTCTGTTGATTAACATCAATAAGATCCAAAGTTCTAAAATTTCAGAATCTTGGATTCAAACTACTAGATAGCTCACGGTATTTACGTACTGCTTTGCAACACTGTTCTAGTATAATTCGTACAAAGGAAGTTATATAAGTAGGCTTTTAAAAATTAACCCACTTCTAAGTATGGTGCTATTTATCTGGAGTAGACCTACTCATTACCAGTGCCTAGGAACACCTCCTACCACCAGACAACTGAAAAACGTACTTGCAGATGCAGAAATGTCTACAGAAATGCTGTTCTTCATAACTCCACCTCAGTAACTCCAACAAGGGAACTTCCCCAGCAATTCCGTGGAGAGATTGCAAATGTGACACGATAGCCCGTGGCTGGACTCATAAACTGAGGAGCCCACCAAGGCCTGTGAGGATCCAGAGGGCACACGACCTGGCATTTTGGCGATGATAAGCCTGGTGGGGTGCTGAGCACAGCTCTGGGTTGGCAACCTGGGGCCCAATGCTGGGAAGGAGCCACATGAGGCCTCGTCGAGGGCATGGCCCAGCCGGCACTGCATCACGCCAGCTCCTGTGCCCCACGGGACAGCCCCCCTGCACCTCCCTGGCAGTGCCCCTCCTCATACCATGCAGTCACTGGGCATGTCATCTATTTGTGTTTTGCTTGACTTCTGCAGAAAGTACCATACAAATGACCAGGGAGTACGATCCATTTAGAATAAGAGCTTTCTATTTTCAGGTTGATTTTCACACTTCAAAAAAAGAAAAATTGAGAATACATACACCCCCTCACCGCAGGTGCCTGAAAGGGAAAATACTTTTTATGCTCTCTATAAAAATAACTGTCTGCTTGTAATGAAATGTCGTATTTCCTACATAATATAGAACAATATAGGTTTATACAGTAATCTTCAGTGAAACATCGCTTCACGCTTGAATGATAATGCAATCTCAGCAAAATAAATAAATAAACAAACATAGATACGACTTTCATATGCCCTTCTATGTGATTATATTTTCTTAATTTGAAATACTGACTGTCTGGAGGGGTTTTTTAAACATACCAGAGTGTTTCTAAAATTAAACAAGCAAAAAAAGCAAGCACACACATTTATTTGAATGTACAACTGATACAAATCATCTCTGAGCATCAAGTAAAAGCAACTTTCTACCTTCAACAAAACAAAGTAGCAGAAGACACACCTATGCCAGAGAGAGAGCATATTTGTTGCTTGATTTTCATTCCTTTTTAAGCTGTAGGTCCAAGGAAGAAGTGCCAAACACAAAGCAGTGGTGCAGTCTGCCAGGACAGCCAAACCCATTTAGCTGCTGCCATCCCACATCTCCCCACCTGGTACCATCGCCCCCACTCCCAGGGATGCCACCTTGCCTTCTCCTGGCCACCTCATCCCACATGAGCCCATTCAGCCCCTCACCAGCACAGCCCCACCAAGCCAACAAGAGCTACGAGAGGAACCAGCACCCAGGGCTACACTCACGCAGGGGCTCAGCAGCCATGGCACAACTCTGGCCAGGATCTGCAGAGGAAGACCACAGCACCCTGCTTAGCTGCAGCAGCCTTGCACACTCAGCCACCTTGATAAATTTTACCCACAAGTGCGATTACTCACAATACTCACTTTCAGCACCTTCAAAATAAGTCTCAAATTTTTATTTTAGCATGAGTTTGGATTCACTTCATTATAAGACCAGTCCAGATGAATGGTAACGCTGCTCTGGGGCCAAAGATATCAGGGCAAGCTTTACCTTGTATATATGTAATGTATAAGTATTTGTACACACTAACCCTACATGTGTCACGGTCCACTTGGTGGACTCGTGATGGTTCGTTTGCTACGATCTCGAAAGTGCAAAATTAAGGTGACCAACACCAAAGGGGATAGCAGTAATCAAACAGTGAAACTTTATTGGGTTGCCTGTGAAGAGGCACGCGATAGTTAGAGATGGGTGAAAGAAAGGAGAAAAGTAAAGTTAAGTTTGGAGAGAGGTTATAGCTACCACCGCTGATCTCACGACGTCCTAACGGTCCCGGGTCCAGCTGATGCTGCGTCGTCGATCATCGTGGTCCTTGGTGGGGAAGCTTCCAATTTTCATTGTCCAGAAGTCATCTTTTATGCTTAGTAACACACCTTGCTCCACCTCTGCCTCGGGGGTCTCCGCCCTTCTCAGAATTCAATTATCATATCTCCACCCTTCTCGAGCAAGGCCATCACGTGTGCGCAGGGGGGAGTGTCCGAGGTGTGGTCAGTCTCGGAGGCGGGTAACCTTCAACCAGGAGGTGTGTTTTGGTATTATAATGAAGCAAAGTTCATCTGAGGTTCATGATTTCTTCATCGGTGTTATGGCAACAGTCGCGATCCATCTTTTTTGACAATGGCTATGCAATTATCACTAACCGCTCTGGCTAGGCCCAGGTACCGAACAATAGCACAACACTCTTTGTACTACACGGCTCAGGTACCAAAGAACAGCACTGCACTGCCTGCACCACACGGTTCAGTACTCAGGAGAACAGCACGGCACTGGCTGTGCCACACAGTTCTGCCTTTGCACCACATTCCATTCCAGGGGTCGGCAACTGCGCTCCAAATAGGCCATTGTCGGGTACCTCACTGTCCATGTCCCTGATGACAATGTTGAGACAATGCTGATCTTCTGACCGACTCTTACAACACGACAAATGGAATTAAGAAGGTACAATAACTCAGGGTTAGTATCAGTCCTTACAAACCTGATTAAGGGCCTCAAGTCATGTCTTCCTGTGTGGATCCACTACTCTATGCATCACCTGCTCTGGCAACTAAACATTAAAACCTCAGGCTTTCACCACTTGTGGCCCAGAACATATTAGAGGCCCCAATTAAGAGGAAGGGAGAAGCTGGCTTCAGCTCTATTATAAACAGTGTAAGAAATTATCACCACACAGAAGCAGACAAAATTAGAGGAGGAAAAGGATAACGCTAGGAAAGCAGGCAAAGTTCTTTCTAAACATACTTTGATGACAGTGTCAACAATCTATGGTACAAAGGAAAGTACATGACTATTTGGACTGGAATTTTAAGCCATGAAAAATGTGCACCAGTTCTTACAAGCTGAATCCAAATCCATCTGGGAAATAATTTCTCTTTAATAGATACTTCCATTAGAGGAAAAATACTAAAATTCAGTTCTAAATCAACTTATGTTTTCTAACGCAACAGATATGTTTCATCATTCACTAGCCTGCCTGAATACCTTTTCTTTCCACTTCCTTACTTTGGTAGAGTACATACTGCAGAACACATTGCTTTATTGGTACCTTCAATCATTTTAAAGCTATTTGTTTCAACATGCTTTCAGGAGAACCTTTGCACAGTCACTCTGGACAAGCAAGTAGAAATTAACCCCGCAACAACAGAGACTCTGGATTTCAGATACAGCAATTAAATAATCGAATATTGCAGCATATTGTCTTTTACCTTGCTATGGGCAAAATCCAATAAAACTGAAATCTCTATTAAAAACAAAACACAGTACCGAATTTTTTAAGTCATCAGCTTTCCAAAAACGGAACAAAGAGTAGAAGGAAGATCCAAAACTAGCAACTCTCAGGTAGACAGTTCCTAAAACATGCTCAGGACTAAAATACACAACAGCATCACAAACCCCTTCTTGCTCACTGAAGGCACGTGCTTCATCCAAGCCTCTGAGTCCAAGTGGGATCCAGTGCACAGACTCCTTTCTGCACACTGGTCCCACAAATTATCTTTCAAAGAACTGGTTAAAAAAAAAAAAAGAAAAACAACACACAACGCAAAATACTACTGGTGATAGATGCCCACTCCTTCCTGCTCCTCTAAAATCATTCCTCAGTCCACACAAGTCACAAACAGATACAAAAGTTCACAGAAGGATGCTAACGCCAGCCATGGGGATCTTTTCCAAAAAGAAGTCATTTCAGTGCCAAGCAGGGAAACACTTGATGTAGTTGTCCCTCCCTGCCTAACAAGGGCAGAATGTGGTTATCCGCAGATGGCACCAACTTTTTATTTTAAGCTGTGGGGAGAAAATTCACATGAATTTTTCCTTACATGCAAACAAAATAAGACTTTGCAATGTGCTTCTGTCACAGGAATAGGCACGGAGCCATGTATATCCCTCGGAGCACTTTGGGTGCTCAATTCGGCTGCCAGCATAAGGCTCAAGACAACCCCCACCACACTGCAGAGAGCCACCAGCCAAGGAACAGCACACCTAGACGTCACACAAGCACAGACCCAGATTCACCCACCATGCCTGCCACTCACCCACGTTGCCTCCAAGCCAGGTTAAAGCATGGATTTGAGCAAGCTGTGGGGTCCTGCCAAGGGAAAACAAACACAGGCTTACATTAAGGTGCTGAGCAGGCACCGCGCTGCTCCGGGCCCCCCTGCACTGGCACAGAAGGGACCAGCACCTCCTGTCTGACCTGCCAGCAACCCAGAGAGAGGGCTGAAAACCCCTCGCCCTTCTCTTTAAAACCGTGCTACCAGGGAGGACTAAAGAATGCACAATGTTTTCTCATAAGCATATCTCTGCTTCTAGGTATTTTCACCAGTACGAAAAGACATTGTAAATGCTTTTGCCTTGCTAGCTCCACTCGGCGTCAGTAATAAACAGTAGGAAATCATGTTCAACAGCACAGCTTTCTAAATTACGATTATTCATTATAAATCACTTTTTACATGTTGCTTCAGACACTGTTTCTCAAGAATAAGATCCGTTTGCAGTGAAATGCTTGGTGATTTTAATATGCAAACCTCCTACAGAGATGATGTCTCATTTTAATTATTGTTTCGGTTTAATGGGTTTTCATTAAATTAGAGGATGGAGCAATTACCAGGGTGAATAGCTAATGTTACTAAGGTAAGTTCCCATGACTATACAGCAAAAGCAGTTCTGCTAGAGAAGGTGGAAAAATAGTATAATTCAATGTAAACTCTCCTTTTGCGTGATGCAAAACTACCATGGCAATAAGTGTTCATATATTGCTGGCATTTTGATATACACGTTGGTAAACTAGTTTACAACTAGGTCTCTCCTAACAAAATTAATCTAGCATTTAAAATTATATATATATTTCATTCCTTTCAGGAAGCTACTGCAAACCCAATCCTAAAACTCCAGATGCCAGGGACAGCAGAATTTTGAGTCGCTAAAGAAATCAAAGAGAGACTATTTATCAAATGACAGTTTCTCCCCAACCAATAATTTAGTTGATTTAGTGGCTTAATGTCAGACTCTTCACTTCTTGAAAATTGGCCTGACTTGAGCACTAGCTAGAATGACCACACTCATGTTAATTAAGTAGTTGTCAGAGAGTCTAAGTCCTTTGTTTGTTTTATCAGCGGTTCAAACTGAACCACAGACATTGAGTACTTTGGAACAAACAGAGCAGCAGATATCACACAAGACTTGGAAGTGAACACGGGCCAAAAGAGAAGTCAACCACCTACATTCCTCAAGCCCCAGCCAGCAAAACGTCCCCTGGATGACAGAGAAAGCACGGCAGCAGAAAGCTGTAGCAAAGCCTACGCTGAGAAACTGCCCCTCTTTCACTGCATTATGGGTTTCATATCTCCAGGGCCCTGCTCTTGTCTTTCCATCCAAATGGCCAGAACGACCAAGGAAAGCGCTGGAGTCATCTCTCCGGCAGCAGAAGGATGAGTGGCAGGCCTGGGCACACGCGTAGTGCCACGGCTGATGCCGTCTTCAAACCATCTGCCATTACAGAGCAAACTCAGAAAACCGGAGTAAGCCAAGTGGCTTTGCAACAAGCTTCCTGCTGCGAACAACGGTGATCGCCTTGCTGAGGCTACGTATCACCTGTTACTCAAGGCAGCCACTTTAACTTGTTTCAAATATTTTAAGTGGCTGCCAAGTTCAGGCTTGCTTTCTCAAGTAGGTTCTATCGTTTCCTCAAGGGACTCAGGCTGAAATCAAGACTATTTACAAATGGTTGATCCCTTAAATTAAATGCTTGGTAGAAATGCTCCAGAAGTTACACTACCACTAAAAGCACATAATCTGCTCTTAAATCATGCGAGTTAATCAAATTACATGTGTTGTTAGTTAATTAGCTCAGGAGTTACTGATTATAACATCTTTTCCACTGTGTCTCTATATTAGATAAGTTAGCACATCATTGTGACTATAAAGTTAAAGATTGCTATTTGCAAATTTGGAAAATAGTAACAATGTTTTGACAGAAAGAGCATGGACTACAACAGCAACACCATCGTGTTTGAACAGAGCCAGTGGCAATGTATGCAACATTGGGAAACAGCAGTAATTGCTAAGAATCATTACTGATATGCTGTCCATTTTGCAAGAGCAATGTCCACTTCAGGGATCTATTTTAAGAGTATATTAAATGCTAATGTCACACAAAATAATGAGCCACCCAAAAATACTGTTTCTGTTCTGGCTTCATGCAAAAGCAAGCTAAGCAATTTTTTCCTCCCCTTCTACAAAACATTTTCAGGTATGCTCAAAGTCACAGATCCAAAAAATTAGAAATTATTTTTTAAAAATGATAACATATACTGAACCTGACAAACACATTCTTCAGCCACACTTGTTTAAAAGAAACTTAGATGGTACCAGAAGGCGAGGAGCATCTAAAACCAAAAATCAGATCTAGAAGCCAAGTTTTGCAAATAACTACTAGTTGTAGTTTGGACTTACTTCCTCCCACAATAACCCTTCCTGCATTTGTAATCTAGAAACCAAATTTAAGCTTTTCAACAGAGCACACAGAGAGATTGATCCATTTGTATTTTTAAGCAGTATGCAATAATTCTGATTTCTCATTTAGCACTCCTCCTTCTTACAGGTGGCAATAAATGCTGCTCATACTTTATGGCAACAGTATTAAAAATAAACATCAAGTAGTTCTGAAGTGCTTTAGGATTCCTAAATTTAACACAAATATGACAGATACAGTCAACAAGTAACCTATAACCTGGATTTTCAAACAAATTTTAAGTACCAGATCCCACTGAAGCACAACAGAAGCGGAATGCCTAAATTATTTTGACTGTGTTGAAAATCTCAGTGAGACCACACAGAAATCAGAATTTGCCTTCCTGGTGAAAATCTGCATTCTTAAACGTGTAAATCAAGATGCTAGTTTTAAATAGTTCATTAACAGGGAAGTTTCAGCAAAAGAGAAACCTCTGACTCAGCTTCTTCACTTGCAGAGAGAGGCTACAATGCCTAATGTCACTTACGGCAGCAAAGACCTAGCTACACCTACACAAAGGTTATAATTTCCAGTTCAGTAAAGCCTTTTATCACATGAATAATCCAACTAAAGACAATGAAATTATCCATAAAGTTCAAAGTTAACATATGCTGAAGTGCTCTCTTGGTTCAAAAACTCCCAATGACTTGACACTCTAAATAGTTTTTTAATTACTTTTAAAGCATTTAGCTCATTTATTACTAAAATCTCATTTTTTTCTTTATTCTCTATGTATGATTTGTACAAGCATTAAACAAATGTGTTTCACGAGCTAATTTTCCCTTCTGTTTTCCTTCCCTCAGAAAAATCACTTCCATGTTATTGCTAAAGCAAATTAAATCCTGGGTGTCTGTTTTATTTATTAACTGCATGATAATAGCATGAGGCATAATACATTTGTCAAAGCCCTTCTCTACTGAAGTAGAATTTCTGCTGTCAGCCTCTTTATGTTTATATTCAACATTCTAGTTGTCTTTGTTTCTTGGAACACACATAAGCACACACTTATACATTCTCCCAAAATACGTATAAATTCTATTTGTGAAGTCTTCCACACCCCTCCAACAACGAATCATAAATACAGCTAACATACTTAGTCATTCTCCCCAAGTTTTATATGAATTATTTCAGAGATTTAAGAATTTTCCAAAAAATGTCACAATAATAACTGTTTTATCTTTTTACACCATAATTATGATTTGGAGCATTGCTTTTCTTATTTCACCCAAGCATACCACAACTCATGAATAAAATATGACAACTTTGATAGCATCCATTGCTGTGGGTTCATCCGTAACAGCAAACGTGCTTGGGGTACTAAGAGCTCCCTTTTGCTCCATAAGCCTTTGTTTCTGAAAATAAGCTTTTATTTAAATAGAACTGCCACATGTGCCCCCCTTTTTTCCATTTCTTGCCATTAGCAATAACACCAGCAATAATGTTTACTTTTTTTTTTTAATGACTACATTTTGAAACAATTAGGATGGCATAAAGCTAGAAAGGCAGAATATCCCATCTGAAGGCTGGTACTCGCAAGACATCAAAAAACATTAAAAGCACTGCCAGCATCAGAGAACAAAAGGCTAACACAGAGGACCATGACTTTTAAATGTGTGGGCAATACTATCATAAAAAAGAAACTTGATTTTGTTCTGGCTTCATAATTAATTACAATGAAGTAAACCTAAACAACTTCCACTATTTCCCTAACAACATTACTGTAACTAATACTGCACAGAGTCCTCCTACCACAACTTGTCCGTAGATTCCCTTAAAAGGAAGACTTGAGATAAAAGTGCAGTACATGAGATCTCCAAATTATTGGCATTTACCAAATTATTCTACAAACATCCTGTTTTAAGGCTGTGCTGCTTTGTTTTCCAAACAGCATGATGAACATCCATAGAGAGCTCCACAAACCAAGAAAAATCATGACACACATGCAAACCCCACTCTCCTCCCACACATCTTGGCTTTGTTGTTTTCCCCAGTCCCCAAGAATAGGCTTTAAAATTTCAAGACTGTTATGCACAATGAGCCAAAGTGGAGAGACAGAAGCAGAGGCAGGTCTGAATACCGTATGTAGATAGTCCTTCATCATAGAAGCAGAGAGCATTCAACCTCCAAGATCCAGTTTTACTCATGTTGTGCTCTTGGAGCATCTTTGCTTCCTTACAGTTTACAAAAGATTAAAAAAATGAAAAATTAAAAAAAAATGAAAAAAGAAAATAAGGGGGGACACAACACAAAACTAAGCTTTACGACACAAACTTGTCCACTGTAGGAGGTGTCTATTCCCACTGACGCCAAAACAGAGAACTCGCAGCTTGAGGGAGGAGTCATCATGTGTGAAGGGGAGGACAGACTCAGTAAAATAATCCGTGCAGCTGCAGTGATCCTATGCTTTTTTTTTTTTTTTTGTACTTATAGCACAGAGAACCAATGAAACTCAGCAGTAACTGTGTAAGAAACGTTATCACAGAATGACAGAGGATGAGGGACAGAAAGACTGTAATGAGAGATTTTTTGGAAACCAAAACATCAGTGCTCAGCTACAATGTTTATTGCTCCGAAACAGTGATTCACAGATCCCTGTTGTCAGAATTAGAGAACCAACTTTGCTTTTTTTATCAGGTATGCAGCCTGCATAACTAAGGATTTAGCTTAATGTTTTAGTGGACATCAGGTGCCAAAAACAATTTCTTTGTCCTTTCTATTAAAAAAAGAAAATCTAATGTTCTGCATTTTGTATCACTGAATAGGCCGCAAAAGGCAAGGCAATCACATGATATAATGCCATAAACCAGCACAGTATGACATGATTACTTCACACCATTTATGTGGCAAAAATGAAAAATAAGAGAAAAAATGTCCCCCTCGTGTCATTTATACACCCACACTGCAGGTGGCAAGATTAATCTAGAATTTGGCATAGAAGAAGTAGGTTGAGGCCTCAAGTAGTGTCTAATTTTTATTCTTGATAGGTAGTTCAAGACAGCAGGGTTTTTCACCACAGGAAATGGTCCATGCCTGGCTCTTGCATTAGGTCTGATTATATCTGCCTTTGTGCACTTTCTAAAGGTACAAAATCTTACAAAAAAAAAAAAATTCATTGTATGTGTTTAAATTCACGTGATAATAATTGCAAATAACACCGCTTCCTTTTAGGCAAAAAACGTAGCTCTGTTTAGAAAAAATTTAATCAAGTAGGACGAGTGTAAATATTCTTATCAAATGGATATTAACACATTTCTACTAAAATTGATTTAAAGATTACGAGATCCCTCTTGGGGTCAAAATCAACCATAATGGGCTACTTTGTTTCATTGCCTGCAGTGAGAACCCAATTCTTCAGCATTGGTTTTCCCTCCTCCTGCATTTCAAGCAGTTTTAACTCAGCAGTGCCAGGTAATGCTCCTATTCTGCTCTCCTTTACCCCAGAATCTGCCCAGTGACCCAGACCTGCAGGATCAGGTGCAGGGACCTGTCCCGAGCTGGGGCAGGATTCTCCACCCAGGGATAGTCGGCGTTGGGTGGGGACTCGCCTCAGGGCAGCACAACTCGGGTACCAAATCTGCTTCACCTCAGCTTCCCAGGGCTCTAGCACACGGGCCTGTTTGGCAAGAACAACATTCTTACTCCAGCTTAACACTCATTTACTAAACAAGCAGTTAATAAAACCTGATTACGTGCACTATGATATGACTTCAGAGTATCAGTTTACCAAAATCCATTGCAGAAAAAAGACAATTTTTGTTGTATTTCTGCTCTGATGAAGATACAAGAAACCCAAACTGTTATTCTTACTTTTATCTCTAAATTGACTTACTTTCACTGTAAGGACTTGGATGCTCATGCAGTGTGGAAGCACGCAACGCTAGCACTATCAGAAACTAATTTCTGCATCCCTCTCTCTGCCCACTAAAGAGCAGAGACCTTTTGTTTCCTTTCTGGTTATCTTCTTTACAGGACCTTGTCAACAGGTTGCCAGAAGCATTTGAGGTTTCTAGCATACTACAGAAATACTGAAGTGTTTATCCCACTTCCCCTCTGTCCTTACCACCATGGCAATGAAGACAGACAAGTAGCACAATTATTGTCTCCCAGAAAAGCAAAAATAACTGCCAAGGACAGAGGCAATGTGTGCTCAGAATTCTTTCCTAATCATTACAGACATGATGGGAAACCCAAAAAATGTCAAGTAACAGAAGGCAGCATGACAACATTCAGGATGGGAAAAAAAAAAAAAGGAAAAGTAGAAATTGGTCACTGTCATTTAATGTGACTAGGTTTCTATTTTAGTCCACACTTACTTGGGGCAGATAAGGGTGTTTGAAACAAGAGGATATGAAACAAGAAACTCTGTGAGAATTTTCATGTTATACCTTCATATAAATATGCTGGATAAATTTTACTCCTAGACAAGGTTCTAATGTAATTCAAACATCAAACGAGTGGAAACAGCCAGCACTGGATAGGTATATACGAGTATTTTAAAAACTACTTTTGGGAACTGACAAAGTTAACAATAGTTTATGTATCTTCAAAGCCTCAAAGCATTGTTCAATAATTATGTTCCAAGTGATCTTTAATTTCCTCCATTGAAGATGATTCATCTCACTCATCCCCTTCTAGGTCATCGTATTCCAACTCCAGATCATTCCTCTGTTCTGAAAATGGTCAGTTTTGCAAAGGAAGAAACCACTTAGACTAATTATTTCATTGCAAAAAAAAAAAAAAAAAATTATTACATTGTGTATACAAAACACATTAAAACATCAGCTATATTAAAAAAACTAATATAAATGAGAAGTTAAACAGATGTTAGGGTTGAAGTCTCACAGGCAAACCTTGCTCAACCCTCCAGGGATGTACATTTCAACACCATTCTTAATTACAGGATCACACACCAGCTTTCCAGAGGGCCCCTGCCTCAGTCAGCGCACAAAGTAAGGAACAAAGAGCAAAAATATTTATTTAACTAACAAGAATCTGAAGTTTTGCTTTATTTTTGTTGTTCAAGGCTCACCTTGAAGAGCAAATCTACCGTATTCAAATCCTTCTCTGAAGACAGAACAGACCATGACCAAGTTAATTATTCCAGAACAGTATCCGAGACCTCTACAAATATTAATGAATTCTTTTCACACCACTGTTGTTACAGGAAAGGGCATCACTACCTCCACTTTACAGGTGAACAACCAAAGCACAGCAAAATTAAAGTTCTAAATCACTAATAAAAAAAACACATTAACCAAGTTGTATCCTCTAAAAACATTTGTTAAAAATTAGCACACATCACAGCTACTTTACAGCACTACCTAATCTGAACTTTCAGTGCTTTTCCCTATACGCTGCCTCTACCACAAGCAAACCTTCACCCAGTCCTACCCACTTAGTCCAAGACTGCAGCCCTCAGGTTTCCCATCCAGGCCCTAGCCCCTTGCCTCTCTCTCCAGGCTGCCTCTCCCAGCCGCCGTCCACGGCTCCCCTTACCGTGCTCTTCATCCCTGCACCTCACTCCCTTCCCTTCCAGTCAGAGCCCTTGCATCGTCCTCGCCACAGCTTCTCTGCTCAGCCATCACCCGCTCCCTTCATGGCCTCCAGCCCCTCACAGCAGCCATTTCTCTTCTCTCCCCTCCACCTCCCCGTCCGAGGCCAGGTTTCACTGCCCTGCCCATCACAGTTCATCTCATCTGACTGCTGCTCACCACCCACCACCAGCCTGTGTCGCTCCCTGGCTCTCAGGGGAGCATGTTCAACCCAACTATAGCATTGTCACTTTACACACTCAGTCTTTGCCCCTAAATTTCCAGCTTTATTTCCCTCTCCTTTCCAGCTTCCACAGAGGTCTGGGAAGGAAAAGGGGAAAGCAGGAGAAGCACCCAAGGTCCCAAAAAGAGATCAAGACCTTGCTCTCCATCCTGTTGATGTTCACAAGCCCAGAAACCATCCCCACCAGAGAAGTCACACTTTCCACCATCCTCTTGGGTGCAGCCAGCCCAGCTGTTAATATCTTATTTAAACTCTTATTTTAGCAGTGCTTTAAAAAGCAGCTTTGACAAAGGGCTTAAAGCGCTGAGGGAACTCTCTGACAACTCTCTAGGATGGCGGGCAGCTCCCACAGATCCTAAGGGCCAGGCTGGAGCTCGTAAAAGCAGGTGGACATCCCAAGGGATGAGTGCGGAGGGTGGGTAAGGATCCCACTCCCCTGAGGGATGGGCCGGGGCCTATTTCTCACCACCCCACAACTGTCCATCATGGGGGAAGACACATGCTGGCCTGGTCCCCACCATCTCCACACAGCCACAGGTCACGAGCCACCGCCATGGGCAAGCAGAAGTGCCTGTTGCTGCCTTCAGAGCCAGCAAACCGTGAAAGTGATCGGCTTCAAGTAAACTGTCATTTCTGCTGTCCCCCCATCAGAGGAAGATCTCAGAAGGGAGATCTCAGTGGAAGGAGAAAGACAATGGTCAAACTTGAGCACCAAGGAAACAGCAACACCTGAAATGTTACCTCATGATCAGGGCAAGAGGCTGAGCCACACCTCAGGTGTAGGTGCTATTTTTGCTTACATATACAAAGGCTTTTTATTTGACAACAGCTGCCCTTCCCTCCTGAGGTCCCAGGAACCCAGGAGAGGCGCCCCACAGGCAACACAGGGTAAAACCCCAAATTCACCCAACCCCTGTGGAAACCAGCACAGACCTGCATGAGAGGGCATGTAGCGGGGAAAAAAATAAACCTCACTCTTCCCTTTAAAAAAAAAAGTTCACAAGTTGAAGGAGCTTGCAGAGTTTCCACGAAGATATACCCATATGGTGGGGAAAGATGCAAGGCACCTCTGTGAGGTGAGGTGGGGGCTGTCCCGTACCAGACACTGCAGTTCCAACCACCCCCCCTCAGAGCACAGCCCCATCCTGGCTGGGGGTGCCTCAGGGAAAAAGTATTTTGAAATGGAAAAAAAAAAATCTCATCAGGCTGGAGGGAAGCAGTGAATACTACACAGGCACCTGGCTTCGAGCCCATGCAGAGAGTGGGAAATACCCGGGGAAAAAAAAAACAAAATGTTCCTTTCCTCTCCAACAGCGCAAGGGTCATCATCTGCTCTGCTGAACGTGCCTAAGCTCGTGGAGGAGCAGGACAGTTGCAGTTCAGGGAGGTGTGCCCAGCAGCTCTGCACCACTTCTGTCTCCAAACCAGCAAGACAGGATATTCAGATGCCAGTGGGCATGGAAAACATACTAGAGCTACTCTCTTTTATGACAGCTGAAGGCAACACAAAGATTTCGAGCCACCCGTGCTGTGCCTTCCTAATTTTTCTGCTACCGTTAAGATTTCTGCTCTGTAAAAATGATACTGTTTATACTTAGTATTTGCTATGACCATACCAGGAGAGATCACACAGAAAGCAATGACTCTCATTGCATTATCTCATGTAAAGAGGGACCGACGCCCTGAACTCCAAAATTAAAGTTTATCTCTCCTACTCACTGCAGACCTCCCTGCCGTCCACCCAGGAAGAGTAATTGCAAGTCTCCTCCTCGAGCTGTTATCTGCTTCCTCTCATTCAGTCCCTGATTCTTTTCTGAGCTCTGCAGCTCGCACACCTTGCACATTATGCTGCCATAACCGAGCTTTAACACTTGAAGTGGATTAAAACCTTAGCCACAGCACACAGGTCACAGACTCAGGTGAGAAGACGTTCAAACACGGATGAATGAAGGCAGCAGCCTACTCACCCAGCGTTTGAATTTACTGAGAGTGCCTCAGTACCGAGCTGCAGCCCCACACACATAGCCAGGCATAACAAGTGTATCCTGAAGACTGTCCTAGCAGAAGCAGAGCTAACGTTCCTGAAAGAAAGGGTATGTGTCCACTCCTGACAATCAGATCAACTTACGCGGTTTTCCTTATCCACCAATCTCAAAGCATAGCAAAGCTGGATAGCAATGAAACACCTTCAGCACCACAAAAGCTGACTTTTAGGACTGGGGCTCCTAGAGCAGGATCTGGAAACATGTCTACTCTCTAAGCAAGGAATTAGCAGGTCAAGGAGAAAAGCATCTAAAAAAAAAAAAAAAACCAACCAAAAAACTAAGGATCCATAACACACTGAGAGGAAACACCTATAGAGAGGATTGTGCTGCATTTGGAAGCTCAAGCAAGTCTGCCAGGAGGCACCTCTACCCGCCTTGGGACTGAAGTTTTGCTCTCTCTTTTGGCCTGAAGCAGGACAGCCCTTTTGTTTCAGGAACTCAACGAGATTCACTCTTTTCTCACAAAAACACTGCCTTTCTCTGTGCTTTAAGATACTTGCTATTCTTCCACCTTTCCTGTTGGACTGTACAGAAAAGAATTCGGCAGTCACCAGTACAGGGTGGGAAGAAGAACTCTGTGCTTCAGGAGCTGTGGGCCAAGGGTTTCTCATATAAATCCAGTGGTTGTTTAACACAAGTAAAGAACAGTCAAGGAAGAAAGGACTACTTCTAACAGTACTTGGTGGTTTCTTTTACTGAGTGCTATACATAGTATACATAGTAAAAAGGCCATTCCTAATTTAAAGACTAAGTTGAAAAATACTCCCAGATTGCTAGGAAAGGAAATAGCAAAGCCTTAATAAACTTCTTGGGGGAACTGCTTTATAAGTAAAGGCTTTAAGCCTCTGTTAGCTCAGAAGAGATGTTGAGAGAAGAAGAATTAAAAACAAATGGGCATAGCTGACAGGTTGTAAAAGAAATAAAATTTTACTTCCCCAACGAGAACTGAGCACAGAAGTCAGACTGGTTAAGGTAATCACATAATGTAACAGCTAGGCTAAAAATTGGGCTCAGTCTACCTAGAAACAGGATGACGAGTTAAGCACCTCCTTTTGCCTTATTTATGAGAGCTTTTCTTTGCCACTGAACTGAAGATCCTGCTGAGGTTTCCACCTACAGGGTCAAAACAAGCCCTGCTTCCCTGTGATCTGAAACATAGAACAGGACTGAGCTCCACTAAGCGAGCTGTGACTCAGTGTTTCTTAATGTCCTAAAATTTATACTATAATCCTGTTCTGGAAATTTCATTTTGTCATGTTCGTAAGATACTATTAACAGTTATCTTTCACTCCATGTTTTTAAGATGTTATTGTAATGCATTAGGTGAATGATTAATATTTTCAGTACCTGTCTTTGAGGTAGATTTCCCACTCACCCCCAGGACTGTTTCCTTGAATTCTTTGGACTCCTAGTTGGAGGTGAGGTCAGACACCAGAATCTTGGGTGCTTCATTGCTCAAGAGCATTCTAGTCAAGAATCTCCACTCACCCTCCTTTGTCCCTTTGTGCTAGAACAACCCATATGGACACAGAGACTTTTTCCACCTGCTCTTGTTTGTATGAATAAATAAAAGATAAATAATTAAGACACCATAATGTTAGGGATCTTAAGAGTCAGACTGTTTGCAGAATTGCAATTACAAGTGAGATATCTTCATTTCATCTAACTCACACTATCAGCACTTCTACTGCTTTTTGGATTCCTTCTTCCCCATTTCACAGAGAACAGAACAGAAACACACAAATAATGGAACTGATCAATCAAAAATCCAGCTGAAATACTCTAATAATTGAAGTCCATACCCAATAGGACCACTCAGACCACTACACTTAATTATAGGTTTCTATGCTTTTCTGAATTAGGAACAGATTTGCTTGCCCAAAGGCAACCCACATCTATCAATTGCCACTTCGGTTCTATGCTGTCACACAATTTGCAATGGAGCTGAATTTGTTTCTTTGCCTGTAAAGCTACTTCACACAGAAATCTGAGTTTCAGCTGTTACTAGCAATATTATAAAATCAGAATACTCCACTGGCTTAACTGAGGTTGTCTTGGACTGAAATCACCAGCTCTCCAGGGAAAAGAATCTTTCTACATCTTCTCTAGGATAAATCAAACCATGACAACACTCCCCAGAAACTTTGTAACAAACAGTATGTCACTTATTGTAAGAGAGCTAACATCACTGATCAAAAATCTAATTAAAAATAATCGTTTCTCCTTCTTTTGTGCACATATTCCCATCACCCTCCTTCTTCATTTCTTCTTCTTGCCTCTAAATGCAACTGAAATCTTGCTTAGGAGAACAATCCATATTTTCACTACAGCTGTACACATAACTGTCTGGGTTGGGGAAAAATTACCATTTCTCTACCTCAAAGATGTAGACTTCCAGGGACACACAAAGGAACACTCTCAGTTTGAACAGCTCTAGTAAAGCCATTTTAGGAAATACATCTTACAAGACAGAAAATGATCCACGGGGAACCTTTGTGTAAGCTCAGAGCCGTGTTACATTGCTATAAGGACACTGCCAAAGGCAGCAAGCAGAACTGTCCCTGTGAAAACCACACGCCAAAGAACATACTCACAAACTCTTCTCATTTCCTAAACTAGGAAATCCTCAGTGGTGAAAGCCTACGAGTGAAGAGGTCTTCTGATGTGGCTCCGTGTTCAGCATCAGCCTGGCAGGAGAAGCAGGTCCTGCCTTGCCCAGAGCCCCAGAGGCAACGCAGGAGCAGCGTGGCACAGCGAGGCACAGCACGCGTTAACTGCTTACAGACGGTAACAACTAATCAAAGCAAAGCTTTGCTGAAAGGGCCACATCTTGGAGACTGGAATAGCTGGTCCAAGAAGTTACAATAATTTTGAAACTAAGCACTAACTTTCAGTCTTCTGTCTCCTCTGGGAGTGTCATGCTGGCTGGTTTTTTTGTGAATCTCTGTAAGTATTACAGAAAAAGTACAGGGAAAAAGTATTACTTCTAACTTAGACATAGCAGTTGCCTATACATTGCCCTATATCAGGTTTACTGTATGGCAAGATAAAAATCAAAATTAAGTATTTCCTGGTTCCAGCCAAGGACCTGGCACACAGCCAACCTGTAGTTGTAAAGCAAGTCACCTCTGTTAGTAAAAGGGAATTCATACAGCTGCTGACATACTGCTGACATTTAACAAATAACAGATACGAACAAGAAGGGAAGCAGCCAACGGGGCAGCCTCAGACTTCCACCCCATCTGACAGCAGCAGCAACAGACCCCTTGCAGACCTCTCTCGGAGTGGAGTAATAGACCAAAGGTCTTCAGTCTTCTTCTCCCAGCCCGAGGGCTGATGAGCTTAACTGAAGAGAATCATTTTCCCGAGCCATCTTCCAAGAAGTTTTTTACTAGAGGCGATATCCAAGCACAGGGCTATTCCTGCGTGCATTAGCAAAAAGAATTTCTGTTGTGGGAATTAAAAAAAGCTTTGTTTATCTGACTACAGACTCTGAATTGTTTATTCACTTTGTACAGCAAACTTTTGTTCATTGCTTCCCATGAACATCTGTCTTCCAATTTATTTGCTCGTGTGAATTTTACAAGCTCTACATTTTTACACTAGTCTTCTCTAAGTTTGTAAACTACAGCTGGGGTCCTCCAAGGCAAAAGGAACTGAATATCCACATCATCGTCGTCGTTAGTCTTTCAAAGCTACTTTCAGTATCAATGGTTTCAATCGGTGTCCTGAAAAATACATCTCGGTCTTGTTCCCTGCAGCTCTGACCACCAGTCTGTGACAACTCACCATGACGGTTCATCAAGTGTGGTTGCGATTAGCTGCATGGAATAGCAATTGGAATCAGTAAAATATTTTAAGTCAGTTAAGCCACCGCAGTCCTTAGAGGAATGGCTGTACTTTAATATTGTTTGTCCATAATACACAAACCTGGAGTCAGGGTATCGGAAGAAAAACAATTGATATCTTTAAAGGAATAAATCAACGTTGTTCTTCTGGATATTATGCTGGAAATCAGTGAAAATTGTGTTACTGGTTGTATCATAAATGATTGGAAATATGACTAAAATTCTGAGAAGGTCTTCAGAAGTCCCTCTGCCCTGGCTCCTAAACTGGCCTTGGCCACGTAACGAATGAACTAAGATCATAGGCCCGCTTCTTTTATTACTTACAATAAAGTCAGTTAGCGTCGCAGATCCAGAACTAAAGCAAAATAAGATCATAATCGTTTGCCTCTAAAAAGCGCTACAGAGGGCAGATATCAAGAAGCGAGTCACTAACGTGCACACTTCAACACAGAGTAAAGCGCAGTAAAGAAAAAACAAACATAGGAAGTGTCCATAATAAAAATGTTTCCAACTGTGCTTTAATGTTTGTTGATCTCAACTGATATAAACGTCTTTCTCACCTAATAAGCATATTGTAGCAACTTAGTGCTTCTATCCAATGGGATGCTGTCTCTTAATCTAGGCCTTACTTAGGTCCAAAGTAAAACTCGTCAATTCCGAATTCAGAATTTTACTCACTGAAAATATCCAAAAAACCCCAACACCGTTTTAAAACAAGCATTATCTTAGAATACTGAATGAAAAAAATCTCAATTCTAAGTGATTTATTCTGTACCTCATACTCAATTTAGACAGTTAAATGCAATACTGTTCAATTTTCTCACTTTAACAGTTTCCGCAAAGTTGATGAAAGACTTGCTACATGTCACTAATCAGTGTCAACACATTAAGTGCTTTCTCATAGTTACATAGCTTCAGCTGTGTCTGTCTCTGCATACGTACAATCACAGAGAGAAAGTACACAAGACTACAAGCGAGTCGATGCCTTGGAACCACTTTGACATATTTAGTTAGAAATAAACATTAGGGAGTGTTGAAAACCTACTCAAAAATACTTTCCTGAAGATCGCTAACCTCAACTACCTGACAGCACACTAGAAAAAAAAAAAAATGCCATATGCATTTCAGGAAAGCAACAAGGACTATTTCCAAAAAATAAAAATAAAGCGACAGTTAAGTAACATCACCATTACAGGGAATCAGTTAGACATCAAAGCTCTTATGAGCTCATGCAGGCAGAAGTGAGATAAGAGAATTGAGGATGTTTGTCTCACCTTGGAATAAAAATGCTTTGCTGGCATTGTGTAGCCCTGACACTTGTGTTACCCCAAGGGTTGTATTCACAAGATCCAGTTCTGTGATGACATCAATTTGTAAGTCAGGATCCATTCCAAATCCTACAGCTGTTGGAGGCACAGAGAGAGAAAGAGAGACAGATCAATTTTTATTTCAAATCAGGTAATGAAAAGAATCGAGAAGAATATGTAGTGCAGACATTTCTAGTACCTTCACACACACACACTGTACACAGTAATTATTTATAAGACAGTAAGTCTGCTGCAGGAAAGAGAAGATACTCTTTTCCAATTCTTTCAATTAAACTATATCCTTTCCACAGATTGTACTACACGCAAGTTAAAACATTTAAAATCGATACATTAATCCATATCTTCATAAGGCTAAAGAGTAATAAATAAATAAAAGCATATCCACCTATGCAAAAAGATGAAAGAGATTTGCAGCACTCATCTATTGGCCACACGATTTCCAGGGAGACGCAAGGACTGAAAATTCCTCTCACATTTCATACCTAGATGCGACTCACAGATCAGGCCCCACCATTCATAGTCTAAACGTAGTCCATTTTCCCAACTGGACAAAATGACGCTGGAGGAGATATGGTAGCAGGGCAAAGGATGCCATCCTGTACTGCAGGAGCCCTGGGTGACTCACCAAACTGTCTGATGCTGCTTCAGAAGCTCACCTCCGTATTTGAGCACAGCCAGTGCCAGTGAAGCCTGCGAAAGCCTACCTACAAAGAGCAGACATTCGTTCACCTAAACCAGCAGTAGCACCTTCTGGTCTGCAGGAGAATCTATTGGAGAAGCACAAATCTAAACCTAAAATTTAGAAATGGCTTATGCTCAGGAAAAGACATGGGGTGCTCCTTGAACTAGTAGGGACCTGATGGGATTGACAGAAGAGACACATGCTCAGGCCGTTTGAAGTTGCTATGTTCGAAACATCAGGGCAATCTAATGATTATAGCACATCAAGTTCATCAAACATATCTCCTTTTCCTAGGGACAGGAAGAGGCCAGCCTGACCACAGTGTCTCTCAACACAGCAGTAAGTGTGGCATGAGATGTGTGCCTGAGACATAGGTCAAATATCTCCTGTGGGATCCAAGCACTTTCCTAATGAAATTTTTCACTAACATCATTAGTAATGGGAACAGGCTCCGAGAATGAAATCCTGACACAGCTGAAGTCAATGGTAAAAGTCCCACTGACTTCTGTTGAGCAAGGACATTACCTGTAAAGCACATGCAGATTGATTTCCACTGAGTGGGCTGCACGTTCAGGTCTAAATTGATTCATTTGTTATTCCAGGACTATGCTTCTGGATCAGTTAAGCAGCAAATATTCTAGTTTGATTCTTTGAAAGGCTCTAAGAAATTACTGAGGTGTACAGAACGAACAAGAAGTTACGTATTCTACTCATAAATCATCTGTACCACAGAGCTCTTTCTCCTTTCCTTTACTCAAGGATTATAACTTGTTGGAATAAAGTGTTGTGCTAATGCAGAGGATTCTACCGCACAAGGGGCAGAGTAGTAAAAAATATTGAAAAGACAGCTTTAGGAGGTCTCTAACAACCTTACTCTACAAGGAAAATTAAGATGTAGAGGCATCTGGCAGAACTGAAGCTCCAGGAGTGCTGACACGTCCAAGTGAGTACATACACAATGCTTTCATAAGGATGTGGGGTTAAGTACCTTTTTGCAGAAAATTAAAATTAGAGAATATGAAACCAGATAAACTCCTCCAAAGGTTAAAACTTCCCCGATAATCAGCAACATCGTCGGGCTTTTAGCACTATCTTTGACTTCAGCCACCCTAGATGCTCAGTCACTGACCGACCACAACTGACACTGTGCACGCTGACGGAGCGAGAACACCCTCCCCTTCTGGAAGAAACACCGGCATCAAAAACACAGCCAGCTAGCTCTGCTGGTCCCGAACCACCTGCACAGAGTCAAAATGCTGCTGAAGAAACATACCCATCCTGCTATAGCCAACATTTGCCAGCAACTGCATTCCTTTAGCGTACTTGTCTGATCAACAGGAGAGAACTTATCAACTTTTTGATTCCCAACCTACAGCAACTCCTCCAGTTCAACAGCTGCAACCTACAAACTCCAGACACAAATGCATATATAAATACAGGGAGCAACCTTTTGGGGGGGTGGGACGGGGACAGACACCAAAACACGACCCACACAACATAAAAGCAAAGATTCTTTTAGAAGAAAAACAGAAGAACTTACTTCTTCTAAGGTTTTCAATTCAGAAGAAAAGCATCAAACTGTAAATTGTGTGAACTTACTTATCAGGAAAGATAGTGTCTGTTGTCCCTGCCATGAACCGAGTATGCTGTTCCTCATTTGAAAGGGGTTAGATCTATTCAGAGCAGCAAAAACCTACTAATATGAAGGGAGGACAAGCAGCGACTAAAACTTGTTCAACAGAAAGGACAAACTATGTCCATTAAGACAAATCTTGACCCCATTAAAGTCAGTGAAAGATTTGCCACAGACATCAACAGGGTGAGAAGAGAAACCACATCTAGCAAGTATAGGCACTCCCATAAATCACAGCAGCTCCACTGCTCTATTAAAGCTGTTTATTCCAGCCTGAATACCCAAGGCTCAACAAGTATAGATCACTGTAGCTCCACAGGCTTCGATTTATGCCAGTGAAGGATCTTGTGTGACAATTTCAGCGTGCCCCCTTCCAGCTTTTAAAATGCTTTCAAAAACAGAGACTATTTCTAATGTCACAGCAACTATTTAACAAGAGCCTACGCTGCTTTAAATACCTAGTCGTTTTCCTGTGCTGGCTCTTCAAACTGCAGCAGGCACTCAAAAGCCTAGTTAATAATTAATAAACAACAAATCAGCAGCTTCAGTATGATAACCAAGTCTCCTTTTCCCCTGTGGTCTCCCACAGTCTATCAGAAAAATACCACAGGCATATCAACCGCACTTGCATCTAGTATTTTATGCTGCTTCTCTTCAGCTGAACAATACGCTGGAAATACCATTTTTTCTTAAGTAAAAATTAACCATCAACCCAACTGCTCTCACTGGAGGACTGTGCGAAGCTTGGGCCTGATCCTGACTGACACTGCTTTCAATTCCTATTTAAAGTAATTGGGCCATTCCCCTTAAATCAGTGGCTTATACAAGCAAAACTCCAAATGATTCGGTCAGGTGGGCGGGAGTAGGAATCATCTCAGGACTTGGTGGATTTGGCCCAATGTGAACGGAAGGCACTACAGTAGCTTAGAGGATTAAGCCATATAATTATGAGTGATGTCACTAGGAAATCCCTAAAAGAAATTAATTCTGCCTTACAGCTCCGACAGCCTGTATTCTCTGCTTGCACCTTTATCACCTACACCCAAGCACCAACACTCATGCCACGCTCCATCTAGCTAATGTGCAGCCATGCAATGTATGCAGCGCATTTATAATTTCCTCGACATGTGTAACGTGCTAGTCGGGGATGGAAAAACTTTAAGTAAAAGCACACTCAACACAACCAAATCGTTTCCACGTAGCCACGTGCAATCATTCAAACGGTAAAGAGGAGGCTCTAGGAGAAGCCTTTTGGTCTTTCCTCTCCCAGCTCCAGCAGCAATTGTTGCACACAAAGAACTTTCCGAGCGGCTTCGCAATTCCAAGTAGCGGAGTTTTGGGTCCTACTGACCGTTTCAAACGCCTGTGTGCGCTACGGGGGGTAACACCGCCACAAAAGGGACAGGCGGCGTTTTCTTCCAACTATTTTTATGTCGCACCTCTCGAGATCTGTAGGTTTCGATGAGGTAATAATTACCATAAGAGTAATTATCGTTTTAAAACACGAATTCCTTTGCACTTCTGAGAATCGTGCCGGGTAATTTCCTTGAGAACAGCTACAAGCATCAGCGACAAACGTCCCCGTCAGGAGCTCCAACGGCGGAGGAGCGGTACCCGGGGCAAGGGGAAAGAGAACAAAGCCTCCACAAGGCACAAGACCCGGCACTCGGGGCGCGCAGCGCTGCGGGGAGCCGGCGGCGGGCACGGCCCCGGCAGGCGCAGCGGAGAGCGCTGCCCGCCCGCCTCCCGCGGCACCCCCGCGCCCCGCGCACCGCCCGGCCGGGCCCCCGCTCCACCCGCGCCCCGCTCCGCTCCCCGGCCCTGCGCGGCGCACCGCGCACGCCGCTTTCCGAAAACTTTCCCTCGCCCTCCCCACGGCCCCCGCGCAGCAGCCGCTCCCCAGCCCCCCACTCCGGGACAAGCCGGGCTGCGCCCCCCTGCAGACCCGCGCCCGCTCCGCTCCGCGCAGCGAGGGACGCCCGGCCCCGCCGCGGCGACAGCCGGCAGAGCCGGGGCCGCTCCCCACAGCGGGCACAGCCCCCCGCAGCGGGCACAGCCCCCGCCGCCTTCCCCCCCCACCCTCACAAGCTCCGGCGCCCCGCAAACTTTCCACCCTCCGGGCGGCGGCCCCGGCTCCCCGGGGAGGCGGCGAGGGCGGACACCGGCCCCGCGGCCGCGGCCCCTCACCTGCCCCGGCGGCGGCCGCACACGCCCAGAGGAGCAGGAGCAGACCCATCACGGCGGCCGCCTCCCTCCCTCCCTCCCGGCAGCTGCTGCGGAGCCGCGCCGAGCCCAGCGCAGCCTCCGACGCGCGGAGCGGCTCCGGCAACCGGCGGCGGCTCCGCCCGCTGCCCAGGCGCGGCCCCGACGCCCCCGCAGCGGGGGCTCCCCGCCCGCCCCCCGCCGTGACGCGCGGCCCCCCCCGGGCCTCGCCAGCGCCGCCGCCCGGCCACGGCCACGGCGCGGAGCGGCCCCCGAGCGCAGGGGGAGCCCCCCCCGCTCCCCGTCACCCCGCTCTCCAGACGGTCTAGACGCGGAGAGGCGCCGGCCCTTTGCCCCCCCCCTCCCCGAAAAACGACTCCCCCGCGGGCCGGAGGTCCCCGCCACGCTGCCGGCGGCGCGTCCCGCAGCCCCGGGGGGTGCGAGTGCGGCCACGCGGCTCTGTCGGGGGCTGCGGGAGCGGGGGCCGCCCGCGTCCACGGCGGCCACCGCCCTCGCCTCGCTCCCAGCATAAAAATAGTCAGAATCAACCCTTATTAACTATTTAGCCTCAGCAATAATTGACGCCGGGGATGAACAAACAAACAGCAGTTCTAAGATGTAACACGGCGATCGGCACCGTTCCGCAGGCTTCTTACGTGTCCTTGCTCAACTCACTTAGCTGCTCTCTCCTTTAAGCCTCTGAAGTGTAAAAGAGAGGGAAAGTATTTAAAGATACTTGTGAGTCATCTGAGAATCTGCTCTGATGGCTGTTTTAAAAACCCATCTTCAAATATTTCCTCCTTCCAACCTTTAATTTGGCTCGATCCTTGGCGAGAAACAGACCACCACCTGCATCGATTATATGCATGTAGAACACCTGATGTAAATTTGAAGTAGAGAGTACAGGCCCCAAGTCAAGTTCCCCTCCCACCGAACAGGAGCAGAGTGAGATTTCCAGCTGATCTAGCTTTGCTACCGTTCAAATCAAGCCATTTCAGCTGTAAAGCCGGCAGATCCTCCTCTCTGCTGCCTCCCCTCATCACGTTGTGGTCTGGTTCTGCACCACACGAATTCCAGCCATCTTAAATGTAAAATAATAAGCTGTACATTGGGATGAAGTTAGGATGATGGGAAAAAAAATCATGCCCATCTTAGGGAGGAGCTGCATTCGCACACCTTTACATGAGCAAGAGCAAAGAGTATAACTTGGTTGCCTAATTACTTAATTAGTAAGAAAACAGCTGTTCCTGGCTGCAAGCAAGGTGATGTGCTCCAGGAAATCTCTGGGGTGGTCATTCCGAAAGCATCTCACTGATGTATCGCCAGTGTATCCAAAGAGATTTTACTCACATATAACTTTGTATCTTCTTACTTCTGTTTAGGATAGCCCGTTATTAGCACCTGTGAGGTATGGGCAGAAGTATATGCCTGGTATACATGTGTGTATACATAGCTATATGACCATAGCAACAAGAAAAAGAGGCAACCGTACATCAGCAGGTGACGACGCACCCTTCTATCCCATCCTGATAAAATCATTTTTCTGCATAGTATTTACTCTCTGATTTAAGGAGAGATTTCTTTCTGTGAAATAGGTCTATACATTCAATTCATGTTAGCTTAGCTATGTTTGTGCTTATCTGGTAGTAAAACCAGGGTCTATCTACACACAAAATTGAATCTAATTCAACTCATATTTTCCATTTTCCACTTGGTGCAGAGTGTTTATATACAATTTAAACTGGTCATAGATTCTTAAACAGACCTGTTATTAGCTTCACCTAAATCTGGATTAAATGCTATTTAAAAAAATTACTGTGGGTACATACAAAAATTCGCACTGAGTTACTGGTTTTACAGCACAGCTTCAAACACATCTTGAACAATCTCATGGATAAAGAATACCCTAATCGCTCCTGATTTGTTCTCCTGCTGATCAGAAACATCCAAAGAGCCCACAGGTACTGCAAAAAGTAACACGAGAAACTTGGTAAGATGCACTCTGAAGAGAGCTGATCCCACAGATGTGGGTCTTCCTATAGTTCAGCTCCGTGCCCAAATGACAGAATCACAGAATCATCAAGGTTGGAAAAGACCTTGAAGATCATCTAGTTCAACCATTAACCTCACACTGACCGTTCTCAACTACACCATATCCCTCAGTGCACATTGGGAGAGGATTAGTAATCTCACAAGTATTTTCAACTGTTCATATTGGAAAAGGATAGGACAAATGGATGAACAAAAAAAAAAAAAAATCATTCTCCCAGCCAACACTATTCCTACACCTCCTCTAATGGCAACAAATCATCTTTCTTTATCACCAAAAAATCTGATACTCTGATATCTTCTTGTTGGAAGTATAAATAGCTGAAAGGCATGACATTCAGATAAGAATTAAAACTGTGTTCCTGAACGTTCTTAGCAATTAAAAAAAAATAAAATCTGATGGCACTTTTGCAAGACTAAAGCATTAGTCCTGGCAAGCTACCTGGATTTCAGCTCAGATGATATTCCTGTGAAAGATTGTTCTTGAACACTTGTTGGACATTGAATGCTTCTTGATTTTGACCTAAATTATTGTGACGTTGCTAACTGCGTAGTGTTAAACTGTTAGTCCTGTCAGCCACAAAGCTTGTGGCATTTCATAGTTTGACAAAGTATTTTTGACTAGGCCCAGCATCTCTCAGAGAAGCTGTAAGGTTGTTTGCATTCCTTGGGTGAAAGGCAATTAAAAGTGCTAAGTGCTATTTAAGCATAGCTGAATGCATGGACTCAGTTGCCAGCTAAATTGCAAATGCTGGAAAACAACAGTGCTTCCACCCGAAAAAAACCCCATCTCATAGCTCATGGGATAGAAAATCTCCTCTGCTCACAAATAAGGCTCATGTCCAGGGAAAGCCTGCCTCCAAAGGGATACCTGCAATCCACAGGGACAAAGTTTCCTTTGCAGACAGCAGAGGGCAAGAACTAAAACCAGCACTTCCACCTAAATGCTAAGAAAAAGAGTAGATGTAAAGGGAGCGGAAGGGATGCTGTATGCCATACCTGTCCTACCAACTGAAAGACAGTCGTAAAGGACTACATAATATCAGTCCAATAGGCTGAAGGTACCCACATTAAGGTTCATACTTACACAGACAACTAACAAATGCACCAGAACGAGGCCTTACAAAGAGAAATCATTTATCTACTTCCGCACTCAGTCACGGAGCAACACCTACTGCTTTTTTTTAATTCCCGAATGCATAGTTAGCTAATGTTTGAAGACTGCAAAGTCTAAATTAAATTTTACAACTGATTACTCTATTAGGTTGGTATAAGATGCGCCCTTCGTTCTACACCCTGACCAGAGGAAATTCAGTGCCTGAAAGTAAAATTATTTCAAACTAAACACATCTGCTTAGTACTGCAATAGAAGATGCGCTATTTTCCAGTCATTTAAGTAACATACATTGGTTTAAAGCACGGTCTGGGTGAATCCATACAACTAAGTTAAAAGGATGTGGATTTTTATCTGTTCCCATGAGTTTAAAGATTTAAAGCAGTAGTGCCTAATGATGACAGCAAAGGACTGTCTCTTGCTCCAAAATCAATGTGTTGTATTGTTGACTCACATTGGTTGACCCTGGAGATTTGACAAATTCTGTGTTCCTCAGTTTTTCCTCCTGAAGAGGGGACTAATGACACTTACCTGCCTCTCAGGACTTTTACGATGCTCGCTGGTAACTTCAGACTTCTCCAAGATGAAATCTGTCTTATACATACAAAGAATTTCTGTAGTATTCCATCATTAGGCCCTGCCATCTCCTTCATCTGCACGTACACATCTCACAGAAATGCAAGTTTACAGACAGACAAAGTACTTTTCTGGGGGGAGCTGATTTCCAGAGCTGCTGAAACAGTCCTGCCACATAACTATTGAGCTGTCTTCAGGATTAGGCCCTTGCCTGGAATCGCTGTCACAATCTTGGCACCACGCTAGTATCTCTTGTATTACCACATTTGATGCCACGTTGTGATCAGACATCGTACTTCAGCTGCTGAATTTGGGGAAAGCTTGTCAAAAGCTCTTGTCTGCCAACAGTGAAACAGGCTGGATCGGTGCCATTTCCATAGCAGGCTGCTGGGAAGGGAAGAACCTGCTTCCCACATGGGTGGCGTGGCACACGCTGCTTTCACTGCCCTCACGGCACCGCAGGAATTCAACTTTAAACAAAGGATTCAGTAACACCAGAAACTTTGCCTTTATACTTTCCTTCTCCCCTTGCTCTTCCCTTACATCTCTCATTTTCATCTCTGCTGAAACTCTATTGTTTTTAACAGTTCAACAGCCTTTAGGATGATTGAATTGATAGGATAAGAAGGATTTAAGCAAATCCGGTGGTTGGTCCTCTGCTAAGCAATCAATTATTCCACAAGCTACGGAGCACTCAAATAGTTAAGAATCCAGCCATTTAATTGATACTTGTTTCTGCAGCTGTGCAATACCTCCATTTCCCAAGAGGGCTGTTTCCAGTTGCTGCTCAAGGTTTCTAACAATCATATGGATCAATTCTGCAGATACCTTAAGGCTGTGTGTTAAGTAAGAATGATGTTTGTGGTGTGTATTGGGCGGGGAAGGAGGCGGTGGAATAAGAGACATTTCATTCATCAGAAAAACGTTGACGTATTTTCTGTTTTAAACACATTTATTTAGAGTCTTTAGAGCCCATACATTATGGAATAATTTTAATTTATCACATCCAAATATAATAGGCAAATATATAATACAATAAATTGCATTTGTACACATAAATACAAAATTTGAGGTAGGGCCTCAAGAATAATGATTTCTTAAATTAATAACATACAGCATTATAATATGCACTACATGAGATACATATGAAACATAATATATCTTCTCCACGCACAGCTAATGAAAAAATTATATAATGACTTGGTTAGGGTACAAATCTTTATCCATAGGCAGCAGTACCCCATAGAATGCCTGTAAATATATATATATATTTATATATGACATTACGCAAGTAATTAAGATTTAACCCATCAGCGATGGGTCCGTAATAAAGTGCCATAGGACACAGGGCGCAAATTCTCAGCTGGTGTAAATTGTCACAGCTCCAGACAAAGCTGTGACAATTTATACCAGCTAAGCATCTACCTTACAAGGTAATACTACATAATATAAATGACAGATAACAACATGTTTTAGTCAATTGATAATTTTCCTAACAATGGAAGATAGCTATAAGGCAAATGGTTACCTGAAGATGTATTTAAACATTATGGGCAAATAATAATATTGCAAGCAATAAGGTCCAGCCCGGTTCTCACATTACGTTAAACCCATCAGGAAAACCTTCTCTCTTTGGCGACAGGCTGCCTGAGGGTGACAAAGGCAGAAACCCCAAATACCCCTACCCTCCCCCCTCGAGTCATCAACCTGAGTCTCTCGGGAATATCAAGCTCTGACCATTTTACAGGTACCTTATGTGCACACCATTTAACTACAAGCTAAGAAATGAGTGTTCTCTTACAACAGTGTTACTAGCAAAACAGAGAAGCTTTCTGGGATGACACTTGCTGAAGCTCTGCAGCCTGCAACCTACAATCCCTACAGGTCTGTCTTAGATTGCAAGAAGTGGAGCTGCAGAATAAGAAACCAATAGGAAACCAATGTCTGCCGTAAATAAGCCATTGCTTTAACACAGGCAACAAGAAATCATACTATCCACCCAACTGTACATATATTCAAAAAGACCAAAGATATTTAAAATAAATCAGGCGTTGGAATTTTGTGGTAAGAGATAGCCACACAGTGTATTGGAAGCAATGATCTTCAGTGCTGAGGCACATCTAATGTGGTCAGTGGAGCAGAACCTAACCAGAAGACTACTTTGACCCAATTGAAACATCATATAAAGACCATCCAAGTCTTTCTCAATTAAAGGTCATTTTGTTAAACCCTTCTTTTGGAAACAAAGTGCTGCCATGTCTAGCTGAAACACAGGTTTTGAACATTGCATATTAAAAACACTAGGAAGACCCCAAAGAATTTGAAGATGGCAAGCATTTGCATTAGGTATAATCTTTAATGCATACAATAATGCATCTCGGCTCATCCAGAAATTCAATTTCATTTCAAAGAAAAAATACGCAACGTAATTTCACCAAATTTGAACGTTTTTTACTCACAAGATAGATAGATCTGCAAGTACGTACATCACATTTTTACTAATATGGCTTTTTCCCCTCCTTTTTTTTTTTTTTTAAAGATCTTTACTGGTATTTAATTAGTTACTAAATTTATTTTTAGAAAATTATCAAAGTACATGCAAACTTTTCCTAGAACATGGTAAATGAAGTGCATTCCCAAACTTCAAGGTTACTTCTCATTTAAAGAAGACACTGCTGGTTAATTTAATCTCAACATTCAGTTTTGGCCAGAAAATACTTTTTAAAAAGTCTAATGTGGAAAAAAAGATCTCCTTTTAACATACAGTGAAAACTTCATATCTTCTGTGATTTTTGTATGCATTTCTCCCCCCTCTCCACACTTTTTTGCAACCCTAGTAATGGAGGTCAAAGCTGAAGACAAACATCAGCTAGAACAAAATCACTATCATCCATTTTCAGAGTTTCAAAGTCAAGTCTAATCCTGTGCTAATGACTTAGCAGGCACAGGAACAACATCTAAATTAAAAGCAAGCAGATTAATTACATAAATCATGAAAAGCAGTTCAATTTTTCATATGCATTCTAGTTTGGTAATCCAAGACAAAGAAAAGATATTGTAACCTAGCAGTATTTCTTCAAATGGTATGTCTTTTATACTTAAGGTAGACAGCAACTGACATCCTTACACTGAGGTAATTTTCTTGCAGTTAGTTAATAGTTCCAATGCATGTCCTGAGACAAGTTAGGAAGTGAAAGGATTCAGAACTGCTAAGCGATTTGTTCTCTTTTTTTTAAAAGAGGAACAAACCTATGGATATTATTTTTTTTTTAAATCACAGTAGTAGTGAAGAGAAACTGGCCTGGACTTCAAAAATCAAATCAAGATGCTAGGTAATATTGGAAAAGAGAGGCCTAAAGCTATTTATCCTGACAAAAATACCTAATTCCCACTAGAGGTGCTGATTTAAGTTCCTTTCTTCACCCAGAGAAGGCCCCTCAGCCCCACGTAGCCATGGGGGCCAAATTTCCAGCTTGTCTTTATGGACCTTCATTACATCAAACAGAGCATGACTGCTCAAACCTGCCTCTGCCGGGAAAATAAAAGCCAGAAGTAAAAATAGCAAGCCCCTTATTAAACCAGCAGGCAAAGCTGAAACAAGGGGGCACAGCTTTAAGGCAGAGAAGCTCACAGAAGGGTCCCATCTTGCTGCCGTGCGAGACAGGGACCGACAGAGCCCGTGGAGTGGAGACTCAGGGGCCACCACAAAATGTTGCAAAATCTGCCCTCGCTTCGCTCAGTGACAACCCCTGATGGCGCTTTGCTTGTCCTGCATGAGGATTAAAGGTCTCCAGCAGTGCCTAGAACTGGCAACACTAATTGCCCCATGAAAGAGGAAGTTCAGCAAAATGATTAATATATTTAATATACATATATATATACACATACACAGAGAAAATAAGTTAACAATTTGTGGAAGTGTTACATTAAGGTTCAGTTTTTGTTTTGCTTTCTTCAACGGGATGAAACAACACATCTACTGATCTACGGACACACATTAACTGAAGATTTACCTGAGACCCTGTAATATGAAGACAGACAGACAAAAGAACGGGATAGAAACAGTCCCCTGAAAGGAAAGAACATTTACTGACTACTACAGTAGTGTGTGTGGGGAGGGAAAAAAACGGCTAAACTACTCTAAGCTCACCATCTCTACACTGATTGATAAGATATTTATAGGGACATAAAACATCACTAGTACACACTACATGAACACTGATCACTGTTAAAAAATATCATATATGTATGTATAGGATATAACAAGATAGTAAAGGTTACAGTTTTGCCAATTTTTGAAGATATATTTTTCTCCCTCATTCTAGTGCATTTACAATAAATTGGGCTAATTTTCTACTCAGGTAAATAAATGTGCTCTTAAAAAGCTCTACTTTTACTCTGCCCAATAGGTAACAAAACTATTGAACTCTAACATTCATATTACCACATATATCTGATTCCTAAACATAATGATTTAGAATGTCCTATTGCTATGCAATGTTATAACAGCCATCTCCCCCCAGCCCACGTATTTTGCATATCTACTGTTGCATCCATGTGGGTGACTGCAGTGGTTAATTGTTGTGGGGTTTTGGGTTTTTTTATGTAATGAAAATCTTTTAAATGAAAAAAAAAAAAAAAACACCCTATGTACATTTCAGAGAGAATACTGCTTTGAAGAATTTGTGTGCTATATATAAAATATATAGACAAGTGGGGTTCTGCTATTTCCCCGTTGGTTGAAAGAGAAGAATACATCTAAAGGTTATATAAAGGTGTTTATAGGAGAATGAACAGGGAGTCACAAAGTTGAACAGCACATCTAACTTCTAATAACTGTTGTCAGGTGGTAACTAGACTACACTTACCACTGTAAGAATACAAAGTTAGGCACAAATTATATGATGGCTTCTCGAGGAGATACTGTAAACAAAAGCAGAGAAACAAGGAAAAATATGTTCAGAGTATTGGAGTGAAGTGAGTAAAACCACAGTTGCACTCAGTGTGGAGCAAGGTTTCAGACACTTCCTATAACTGAGGCATTTTTAATTTAAATGACAGAAATCAAATTATCAAAAAAAACATGACAGTGCTTTAAACAGTGATGCCCATACACCTCAGTCTGGCACCATTTCCAAACCACTTCTAGACTCAAATGCAGTTTAGTCCCAGTCTCACATGATTAGTTCTTTAAATCTTGCTTTTATTTTTTTCTACTTGAAAAGATCAAATGGATTATCGTGTTTCTGTTCTGATCTCACATATCGCTTCCTGGTGTGCTGTTTAAAGGGTCTCTGCTCGTTTAGATAACAAGTCCTCATAGTATAATTCATACTCATAAAAAAAGTGTGCAGACACAAGGGGGCAAGATCTGCTGTCAGTGTAGACAAAGTGACCCCGCTAACTGCAAGAGCCTTATGCTGGATTTATACCAGGACTACAGGAGATCCTCTCCTTTGCTCGCTTCCGTCCAATCTGAGGGCTGAACTTCCCTTTGATTACACCGGTAACAAAATCCTAGTCCCATCATAGCTGCCTGTTACAAGGATGCTTGTGGGAAATGGGTCAAATTCTGCACTTAATTTCCTTAAAAGATTTTTCCATTGTGTTTCATTCATTCTTGCATCACCTGACAAAACCTGATATGTCACCTGTTTCACAATATGCTTTTGCTATTTCACCAGGTACAGAACACGTCATGGGCATCACCTACGCCTGGAAGTGGTCTAGCTAGGTCTTCCCTATGGCATGCAGCAGTAAGTCCTACTTCCCTAAGCAACCACTTCCAGGCACTGCGGAAAAGAAAGGAAGAAACAGTGGGGAAACAAAATGGAAAAAAAATATCAGAAAAGGCTGGCAATGTTATTGCCACCCATGTAATAATTATTAACATTGGGTCCCCAGTTCTATATCCTTCACTGGCAGTTTAAGTCCCAGGGAAGAGGTTCCCAGTGGATCAATCATATTCATGTAACGTTCACCGCGGTGCTTGGCCAAAAATGGACCCCAGTCAGGCTGTGGAGAGCACACCAACTTGAGTCGCTGCAATGTGGGGGAGAGAAAAGAGAGTCTCATTTGAAGTTACGGAGCAGAATTACAATGCAGAAGAAATGAGGATAGGCTCATTTAAGATTATTGATGATGGGCCTGCAATGCTCCACTGCTCAGTGTTTGTTTTGCACAAAGTTTGCAAGATTAATAGAGGATAAAGTGCCGAGATTTTAATTATACTTTTTCCCCCGCATCATATGAGGGGAGCTCAGAACCACTGCTACAGATTGCAAGGCTCACTTACTGAAGGACACGTGCACAATTACTTAGCCCAGTGGTCTAAGCAGTGGGTAACTGTGTTAAAATAATTGGATTTCTGTTTAGCATATTTCCCAAAAGTATACAAATGACCAAAAAGAAGTACATTGTTATGAATGAACAAAGATTTTAATTTTGAGATGACAAAATGTTTCATTTCTGTCTGCAGGAAAAAAGAAAGAGGAAAATGTTAACCTAGCAAGCAACAAAAATCTTCTAATCTTTCTGCTGATTTCTTTATTGAATATATAATTTGATTGGCGCATTTACAGATAAAAAGGAAAGAAAACATATTTCCGATGACTTAAGAGGGAACAATTATATGTTTATTACCTAATAAAGTGAATCAGACCTCTATATCAGTTATTTTAATCTCTGCTTAATTACCAGTTTGCAACTCTTACCTCCCAAATCAACCATAATAATTTTATGCAGCAGACTCTGTATTCGGGAAATACCGGGCTACAGCTGAAATAGCTTCAGCAAAAGCCCCTTCAAAACAGATCCAACTTTTTGGCATTTCTTTGGGTGCACTACTAGAGTGACAGCAAGGAGAGCACCCTATTTTTGCCACAATATACATGCCAGTACTACACACATAAGTTAGAAGATTTGAAACAGAACAATTTGTCTCCATGAGAGAAACTTTGGAGACGATGAACAAATAAGCCTAATTTCACAATAGCTCATTTCCAGTAAAGCAGTTGTCTCCTGACCTGTGCACTCCAACATGCGCTACACAAGGGCTGAATGGCCCTTTAGACAAGTGGCCTCGTTGCCTAGTGCCAACCGTGTACTTGGATGCTCTCCCTAGGGTGTCCCATCACTTAATATTAAACTCCTTTGCTCTACATGAAGCAGAAAAGCATGGTCTTTTCCCTTAGGCATATGTAGTGTGACATATTGAGAGACCAAAAAGATTATTCTATTTTAGTACATCTTCTCTCCTTTTCATTTTTGAGGCACATAACATCCCCCATGGGTTTTGCGGGAGAGCTGAACTGCAAAAGCGGCTATGGAAAGGGGAGGCGAGTGTCTGTTCCTTATCGCGAGGAGGCAGCAGTACAAGCAGTGTGCAGTGACGAGAGGGCAGAACTGAGAAAGCCTCAGAGGCCCAAAATAAGAGCACTGAACTTCTTCAGAAGGCAAGGTGAAGGCAACGAAGGGATGAAATGCTGACATGAGAAAGACGTCGCTGTACCCAGTCCTGCAAGGAACTGAGGAGCCAGCAGGACGGGAACAGCCGGGGAGCGGCAGTGGTGGCAGTCGGGGTGGCAGGCAGGGCCAGAGCACAGAGACAGGGAGCAGAAGGGGACTGCCACGTTTCTGGAGTGGCGGGGGAAAGCGGCAGGAATCTGATTTGCAAAATACAAAAAAAGCAGCATAAAAATAAAGTGCCACCTGGAATTTTTTTAAGCCCAGGTGCCAGGGAGGATGAGCTTATTCAAGAAAAATAAAGAGTTGAAGAAGAGGGGGGGAAAAAAAAAAAGATTGCCAGCTAAGTTTTATAATGAGTGAGCTGTAGAACATGAGGTCTTTTCATACGTCTTATTCCTGAACTTCATCACATGGCACAACCTCCTGGAGCACATCCCGGATGACTCGGGTACCCGACCATCTCGCACTTTGCAAACAGGCAACTCCTGACTGACATCTCCTAGCAGTGGCTGCTGCGCTCGCTGCGACACGATGGACACCCGCAGCTGAAGCTTCCTACGTCTACAAGCTGATTTTGCAAAAAGACCAGCAAAGCTAGAACAACTTTCTCTCAGTAACGCCATACCGAGGCTCATTAAATTCGTAACACCTTCTAGTTCTCATAAAAGCAATCACTTAACAGTTTAGGAGCATTTTGTTGAGGAACAGGGAATAGGAGGTCTGCATTTTAAATCAACTGAGTATCTCTTTGCAACACAATAACTAGCTTACCAGAAAGTAATCCTAGCACTATTATATGTTCAATATCGCAAAAATCAATGTAAAATAAAACAGACAGTCTCCTGCAACCATATTTTTAAGCAGCAAAAAGACAGAAGAATTACCTCAATAAATTTGCCTGGGGCTAGATGCATTTTTATCACAAACATAACTGGGATCCAGATAACTGAGCAGGCCAGCATCAGCCATCCAAGCACCATGGACCAGCCTGGATAGTGGTAAGCTCCATAAGTCATTGGTTCCCACTGGTAAAAACTGAAGCAAAGGATAAACTGGAAAAAAGGAAGGAAAACAAATGTGTTTGAATAAGCAAAACAAGCCCGTTACGCAACAAATGATAGGTATCCCCGCCCGGAGTTGGCGTATATGGAACACAGATAAAAGTACATACACGTAAGGAAGGGTGCTGCCACAAGCTGTAATAAACAGGTCAGAGTCTGAGTCTAATGAGTTTCATGGAAATCTTGCAAAATCCCACAAAAATCACTGTATTTATGTCAGAAGAATTGAAATTAGAATCTTGCCCCTAGAGTAACATGCTTTATTACATGGTCTATTGGCAGTTTTACCTAATGTGATTATGCTAAGTTACTCCATTTCACTTACTGTATGAATAGCAATACATCTGCTTACATTTGTGCATAATTCAGTAACTTTTGGGAAATGCCTGTGCTCGCAATAATTGCACACAGAAGATTTATAGCAGTATAACTAGGTGAAGGCACGTATAAAAATCATCGGTTTTATTTCCAGAGATGTGGAGTAATTGAAAGTCTAATATTAGACTATCCAAATGTATCCAATATTAGCTTTACGGGGGCAATAATAGGAAAGAATATATTGCTTGGTTTTGCTGTGTCTGTTTCCATTGCATAAAAATTGAATTATGACTGATCAGTGTCAATATATTTCTCACCATAATTCACTAAATATTACATTTGGAGGGAACAACCACAGAATATGCAAGTTTGAACTGACCTCGTTTGCTTTCCAAATTTGCTCTCCTTAAGAGACAACAACATTTCCTATTCCCTGGTTATGATTACTGGCAGTAGCTAAGAGTGCAAGTCTGATCAGTAAAGGAACCAGGCAATTTGCAGAAAAGCCTTACAATTCCCTTCAGAAGCATAACAACAGGTCTAAGGCAGCATCTTGAAAACAGCCATTGAAATAAGAAAGAAAAAAAAAAAAAAGACATAAAAACACATGCACACAACTTTATTTTTAACAAGGCCCTCACGAGAAGAAATATATTGCCATTTATGTTACCCTAATAATGTAGATTAAACTGAGCTATGTCTTCAAACTTTTAAAAAAGTATTTGCAAGCTATACCTACAATCAAACAATGGTTGCCACCGATAGGTAAGAGAGATCTCCCTGGTTTTCATGCACAGCAACACTATATTTCAGTGAAGACAACCAGTAAAGAAAATCTATGCAGGAAAGTAGAATATCTTCATTATGCCTGTTGGACAAATTGTTCTCATTGTAGAAAATTTCTTTTCCTCGCAACTCAGGGTTTTGTTGAGCTCACCAAAACTCACTAGTCCCTTCACACATGCATCCTGTCTGCAAAAACTAAACCTCGTTCAGTTCTTAGAAGAAAATTCCCTCTTTCCTGAATTAACAATACCAGAAAGTTACTAACCTTATGCAGAGGCCTTTGGGTTTTTTCCCCAAGAAATAAAAAGATTTACCCATGTTTACACTGTGCTGAAGAACAGCAAAAATAGGAGCTTCCCTGTGCATAAACCAAAATAAAACTTCTCTGGAAGAAATGACTGCAGAGGACTGTAGAGTCACCGTTTTGCTTCTTCACCTCCCCCAGCTGACACCACACTTACTGTTTCAAAATACATGTCTTTTCAGAAACTCTAGTATCTTTTCTCATCTGGTACCTAAAAATCTATGAATATTTGTAGGAACTATTTAGCACTGCTGTGAAATCGTGAGTTTTTAAAACCCTACACAAATACCGATAATCTTGCCACACTTGTGGTCTAGGCCTGAGGAATTTCAGGCCAAAGAATGTTCTCTCAAACGTAAAACACTGGTGAAAGAAGGCTCAGTTGTCTTCTACTGCCTTATCAAGATGAAGGCTTTTGAAATGGCTAAAAGAATCATTTCATTCTAATGCCAAAACATGATATGCAATTAAGGACTGTATCTGTAGGCTGGCTAAAATGTAAAGGAAACAGTATATTAGAAAGCTAGATAAATGTGGATATAGTTATTATATTTTGGCTCTTGGACTTGAAATAACATACGTAGCGATGGTAAAATTGAGAACATGCCATCTTCTAGATTAAATCAAATATTAATTTGAATTAATGAATCAATCCAGGTTTTGGGGTGGAAATAAAAATTTTTAAAAAATTATTTTAAAAGAGAAAAAACCCGGCAAAAATAAATAAAACACAACCCTCGTCTAAAGTTAAAACCCTCATGATTTATTTAAACAGCCAGGCAGGTGCCCGGCCCCCCCCCGCCCCCCGCACCGCAGCCGCTGTCGCACAGCGCCACCTGCCGGGGCGGCCGGGGCAGCGCCGCGCGCAGCCGGGGGCACCGTGGGGGGCCCTCACCCCACGCCGGGCTTGTCCGGGTGCGCAGTGGCGAGCAGCCGTTCGCTGCCTCGGGGCCTCCAGCCCCCTTTTTTTTTTTTCTCCCCCTTTTTTCCCCTTTTTTTTTTCCCCCCCTTTTTTTCTTCACCCTTTTTTCCCCTTTTTTTTTAGAGACACTGAAGGGGTTTATATTTGTTAGGGAGAACATAACTATATCGATTTTTGCAAAATATCTCCATCTTTGCAGCTAAATCTTTTGCCACTCAAATTCCCGCGGAAGCCTTTCCAAAGCATGTGTTTCAGATGAGTTTATGACGCAGTAACACGGTTCTCCCTAGCTCAGCCTGAGAACAGACAGGAGGACCATGTAATTTCCTCCCCTTCTCTACGTGTGTATATACATACATATATTTTACATACACACACACACATAGAATAATCAAAAAAGCTGCTGTGCAGCTGTGTGCCATACCAGCATTCTGCACAGCCAGGGAAAAGCTGCCACAGCAGCATGTGGAGACCCACCATGCCACTGACCCTCTCTACCCAAAATGCCCATTTATGCTGTCTCATCTGCTATACACACATGTGCACACACAAGTGTCTAGGTAACTGCATCCAAGATCTAACTACTGCCATTCAGAAACATCACAAATGATGAAGAAACAACAAAACTCTTTGGAAAAGACATTCAAAAAACTTTGCTTACTGTTAAAATAGTTGGGGTCACAAATGCCCAACAGACTCTCCAGAATTTACTCGGCTGGAATCCAATCATCATTTCTATATCTTCACAAAACCTTTGCAATCCTGTAAATAACAAACGTAAATGCAATTAGGTGTGAAAGGAACCAGCCGCAATTTGCCACACAGCTCTTGTGACCTCCCTTGAGTCTAAATACAAAACCAAACTCTGACTCGTTGGTTGAAAACTTCCGTGGAGGATCTAACCACACAGTGGTGGGAACCAGCCTAATAAAATATTTACTTCCTAAGGATTAAAGAAAAATTGAGTTTTTACATAGAGATTAAGTGTGCAGTATGTTTCAGGTTAAAACAGGAATAGTATGTACTGGTTAGCTGCAATTGTGTGTATACTTGTTACATTTCACTGTGAAGATAAGCCTTATTAATATCTGTATAACTGTTTCAGCATCAACAACATCTGAGCTTCTCTGTGCCCGCTACGTGACTGGGGTACAACTGTATCACTCAGCATTGAAACTGATAACGTGCTGTTATTTTTCATTTGATGTGTAAGCAATACTTAGAATTATTAGAGAGCACCTGTAAATATTTTAAATTATATTCAACGTTGTTTGAACAAACAGATCGACTGACATAGTAATTCTTCAGATTATTGTATTGATTGCATCGATAAAGTTACTTGAGTTAATAAAACACACAAGATTGGAAAATGGTGTTTCAGCCACCATGCCATGCAGCTGGGAAAGGTGTGTTGGCCCAGCAGCTCCTGCCTGTCTGATAAGCACCCGTCTGCTTTCCAGCCTTGTTCTGCAGAGCTGTTTGGGTATGTGGCCCCTACTCAGTATAGCCATTAGTAATTTATCCAGAAGTAATCAAAACAAAATTGAAATGTGTTCCAGCTTTGCTAACAATGTTAAGAAGAGGGATGTCTGGGGTCCAAGGATGAGCTTCTCCGTCACACAAACATTTCCAGTTTGGGACAATTTTATCTAATAAAGCAGGTGATGGTCTCTGTCATTTAAATTTTATAAAGCATTATTCTACAGCATTTAGTCTAACTTTTATGATGTGGGGACAGGGATGGAGCTTAAATATTGGAGAGAAGTCACTGAGTAAGGGAAGAAATACTTGGAACAAAAGCAATAAACTGCCTTATGTTCTTATTGCCCTTGTAGCCAGCCACTGCAGCTGCTGAATATAAGAAAGGATAATCCCCAGGCTTGATCCACCTAATTTTGAAGTCTTTATGTTGATATCAAGGAGAAAGAAATATATCCATCTCACTGTTTCAAGAATTAAGGAGGTAAAAAAGCAACGGCTCAATATTCAGTCTCTTCTGATGCACCTCCAAGAAAGCACGGCTGTCAGGTGCTCGAGCAGCCCTAAAGGTCTGGCACAGAGGGCGAGCACAGAGTAAGCCAGTTCAGGCAGATAGCATGTCAGAGAAAAGCTAAAAAGCTGTGTTATGATAAGAAATAGAGAAGAAAAATAAATCAAACAAGATGATGGTATTGCAAAAACTGGGGGGGGGGAACGTACAACCTGCAGAGGATGTAAGCTTAGAAACCTAACCCAAGGGGACCCAGATATCTCATTTTTTTCTGTATCTGTAACTTCTCTCCCTTTTTTTCCTCTTTTCCACTGTCTACAGCAAATGCTTTTCTTCAGAAAGCCTCTTCTTTTCTCTGTAAAACACATGTAATTTTTACGACCCCTGGAATCACCATACTTCAGCACCTGTCGGACTCATGGTGTGCTTCTCCATTTTGTAATAGAGTTTTGTATACCTGGATCCCCCCAGGGTTACCTGAAAGGAGATCTTTGCTGCAGCTGAATGATTTGTCTCTGTGCTTCTTACAGTTCAGCGCAGCATCTGCAATGAGCTACGTGGGAGATGCTCACACAGCGGTCATCCCTGCAGCGTGCTGTGGTGGGAACACAACTAGTTTGACACTAGTTGCAGCAGCACAAGGTATGGGCTGAAGAGTCGTTCCACAAAGTTTAAAGCTCATCCAAGTGTCTCTACTTCAGCCACACTTGCTGCTGCAAGGGAGGTATACCTAACTGGGTAGTTACCAGGGGCTTCTGTCTCCAAAATTCATGCAAGCTTCATGCAAATCAGCATAGATTTATTTGAAACTCCAATTAAAAAAATTACTTCCTTCTTGGAATTGTCAGTAGATATTCACAGTTTAAGGCACTTTTAAATATTAGCAGTTCAGGAGTCAAATGCGTGTAAACAGATACAGGGATTGCACAGCACTCATCTCTTTCCCAGTGAAAGACTGAAAATAGGTTTGTCAGGTTCCACGGGAAAATGTGAAGGATGCTTTAGTTAACAGAATGATGATTAAATCTTAGTATACCTGGTCTCCCTCTCAGATCAGTGCTGAATAACTTTGAGAAATAAACAATACACAATATTCCATATCTCAATTTCCACTCTCTAAAGTAGGATGATGTATTCATAAGCGCTGCAGATATAAAATCCATTAAAAAGAAGAATGCAAACCTAGACAGACAACTACTGCAATATTCTGCTCCAGGTAAAATGTTCAAAATTACTAACGCTTTCTACAGACACACTGCAGCAGTTACCACTCACTCTGACAACGAACCTTCACAACAACAGACTGTCAAAAACAGATCTAGAAGGAGCACGAACAAAGTTAAGGTCATGCATTTTCAGTTTCCAGCAGTGTTTCACTCAAGCACAAGGATCTTTGTATTTAGCTTCACATTACAAAATGCAATGGTGGGAATTATGCTGATGATTAAATTAATACCCGCAGCTCTAAGCTATCCTTTACCAATCATGCATCATAATCTAAACAACTGGAGAATAAACAACTATACCAGCCTGTGAAATAAAAAACAGCATTTGACTGGATTATGTAGCACTGACTCTACTGGAAAATAAGTGATTGCAAGGGAATAACCAAGTGTGCCTCTTTTTAATTTAAAAATCTCAACAAGCTCAGCAAGCAGAACATGTAACAAGAACTAAAGACAGATTTATTTCATCATAAAAGCACCTGCCACGATTGTGTCTACCTGCTTCCTATGAAGAGTACAAGTACACAGAGAAAGGTGTCAGTGGAGTGTAAAACAGCAGTTGTCAGAGCTTGAAAATATATTATGCCAATTTTAAGCACTGCTTGAAGGAATATAACAAGAGCAGCAGCTTTGCTTGTATTTACAACATGCAAAACACAAATATACAAGCTGTGTTCCTATGAACAGTCCTTAGAAAAGCAGCTTTAATGCAGTAGAAGCAGCTATGAGACATTAGTCAAGCAGATAATGATTGCAAAGTAAAACTTTCCTTTTTGTGTAAAAGAGTAGAAGCTCTTTAGTCTAGTAAAAGTTTGATTCCAGGGAATAACTTTGAAACAGTTTATATCAAAGGCTTTACTAACATCTGTTGATTAACAATCAGTTGGTATAGAAAGCATGGAAAGAATGATTTGTAATCGGCAGATCTTTTCCAAGTCTGATTACATTAAACTAAAAAAAAAAAAAGTTCTCCTCTATTCAAGTCTTTCCCTTGCAGTGCTATTTCTGTATTATTTTATGTTTTTCATAAAAGATAGTGTTTTAAGGGATACTGAATTTGTTGGGCAAAGCAGGCACTAGCCAGAGCAATTTTGCTTCCAAGCCTAATAAAATGTGGTTCCATAAAGGCAGGTTTGTAGTGCTTCTGCCACACAGTGTTCAGAGGAGGAACAGAGCCAGTATTTGCTCCCTATTTACCTTCATCCTTACTTAAAAACATACAGAACAAAGAAATTCTACTGATTTAAGTAGTTTGGGGGTTATTTAAAAATATTCTAGGCAAGGAGTTTTTATTTTGTGCACTGATGGCAATGGCTTTAAAGCGGGCAATCCTTTGGACACAGACCAGGTGATGCTGTAGATACTGCTGGCCAGGAAGAGTGACGACATCTAGTGCTTTAGCACTGCGTTGGTCAGGCACGCTCTCAGCAAACACATGAGGAGGAAGAAGGGGAAAGAAATGAAAACAACAAACCCTTATACTCTCCTTGAGCATTCCCACTCACCATCTCTTATGGAATTGCAATGGTTTTAGGAAAGCTGGGAAATTGCTCAGTTCAATAACCAGATGTTAATGACTCAGATGACACACACCCAGTGGTGTTTCCACAGGAACAGGTAAATGTTAAACCTGGTGGTAACTGGGGCGAGGGAATGGGCAAACCTTGCGTGTCTTCATAAAACCGAAGGCAGAGCAATGGCACAACTTGCCAGCATTGATTTTCAAACAAGGAGTTCTGCTAATTAACCCCCAAAACCCATCTCTCTGCTTCAGGAGATATCTCAAAGCATTACACTCAGGTCCTTTGAGAAGACTGGTTCAATGTAAAGCTGATAGCAGTTACCAGTATCATTTCACTCACAAAGATTACACTTCCAAACCAACTGTCATTAAAATACTTACATAAAATTCAACAAGCATTTTGATCAACCAAAACACAATCAGTCTAAATCAAATTTTCTCTCAGTCTGTTGACTTTTTCTATTGTATTCTGTAATGTTTCCTCACTAGGTCACTTAGCTTAAAACCACTCAGACCTGCTCACTGGATTGGATGTCAGTGGAGATAAAATACACTTCTGTAATTCCATTAAATTAGAAAAAACAAGGAAGGGCTGATTCCCTGTCCTGTCTATAACATTAATTTCTCAAGCAAGAGCAACAACTTCTGCATGCTTTGAATGACAAGTACAATTTTTTAATGCATTTATATTACAGAATGGACCCCACAACACAGATACAGTGCACAGGCCCAGAGCCTAAGACCATGCTGCTATATATGCACCTTCAATAGAACATGCTGGGATTGTTTATGTCGATCTGATACAAAATATATAATTAATTCCTGTCCATAGCAACAGCAAAAACAGCCTTATCTTTGTCATCTTTAACACTGAGATTCAGCTCTTCCTTTGCATTTGAATGCAAGTCTTAAGCGGCATCACAACATTCCAGACATAAATTAATCATGTGTTATGTAGGGAGATCTTCACATTTCTTACCACAACCATCTGAGATCACACATTTCCAAGAATCAATCTGAAAGCACTGGACAAGTTTGGGAGCAAATCACCAGCTGGTGTCAACTGATGTAGCTACAGTAGCATCAAGGCAATTGCACTGCTTTATACTAGCTGAGGATCTTCCTCATAACTTAACATACATCAACATGGATCGATATAACTGGTGATGCCACTGTACAGAATTAATCAGTCCGAGCAGCTGCAGTCTTGATTCTGTGTTACAGACAGATGGGCTAAAGGAAAGGCTGGATGTAGGCATGGAAAATAAATCCCTCCAAAGTTGTTAAATGCAAAGATATCACTTCTAGTTCGGGAAGTCTCTAACGGTAAAACTGTTGGAGTGTGAAAGACTCCCTGGAGAAGTGTCACTGAAGCACTGAATGCTTGGTCTATTCTTATGCTTATCTCTAAGCACTGGCTTTAAGCTATTGGTGGGAAAAGGACATTAGATTATATGAAAGTCTTTTGAATACATGTATTTAAAGGAATCCTATATTAATGAAGTCCCATTATGTTTCCATTCAAAATAAGGGAATTCTGAGGCTTTTTATTTGGAAAAAAAAAAAAAAAAAAAAGTGTTACTCCTTTCATTAAGAATTTCACATTACCAGCTACTTCACCATATGCTTAAATATTACTTTGGCATAGGCTGTCCAATAACAGTATTTTTTCTTACCATATATATAGGAAACTCCAACGAGCTCAAAGATGGCAATGATGACAAGAGAATAAGAAGCTGCGTAAGTGTCCACAAGCTGTAACATATACATTCCACCCTAAAGAAAAAAAAAAAGATAAAAGAACCATTACTTGTGGCATATAGCTAGTGTCTCTCTTCATATGTGTCACAACTCTAACTGACGCTAAGGTAGGCAAAACGGACAGGGCCAGGACCCGGGACTCTCTATCCCAAATAAGCATCCCAACACCAACCGGACACAGGCTCACACTGCACTATAGTTTCTTCCTTCTGGCTGACTGAATTATCAAATCCAACAAGAAAAAAGCAGAGGGTACCCCTGAGTCTGGTAACACAGCTGGGGACAACATGGGTCTCAGTCCTTTCAGATTAACAACTGAACTGCAACCAGACTTTCCACCAGCAGCGTCTCTAGACACTTAGTACTACGTCAAAGGCAAAATCACCATTGAAACCAGGAATACTGTGAGTCCAGTTCATCTCTTTGGAAAGGATATAACACCCCAGCTTCAGGGCAGAGGTTAAGCGGCATAATTCAAGTGAAGGAAGGACTGAATCCATCCTAGGCTTTGGAACAGCAAAGTTGGGCTGGTAGGTGATGAGGTGGGGGGAAAAAGATGAATAAAATAGCAGAATAGATTTTCTGCACCTCCTCTTGAAATTGCTGATAGTTTATAAAGCTGGAGAAATTACTGGACAAAAGATGCTGAAGACTGTCAAGGGTAGATGAGAATTTCATTATTGACTTCACAGTTTGCCAAGACTATTAGTATGTATCTAATCCATGAAGGAAGGCACCCAAAACTGGTCTGCATGTTTATATGATATTAAAACTTCTAAAATTTTTTTAATGAATAGCTAACTTACATAAATACTCTGGAGATGTTTGGCTAGGGATAAATTTTAGAAGCAAAGCAAAACAAACTTTGAACAGCAAAGTCTTTTAAATATATCTCGCTCAGAGCAGCCATTAAAAAAAAAAAAAAAAAAAAGGCTTTCAGACTCACCTGATGTTTTTGCACATGCGGCAGAATTCAGCTTAATCTTTTGCAACTTGTGCAGGAGGAGAACGGCCACCAGAGGGGGATTGGGGACAGAGAGTGACTCTCAAAGCCAATATTATTACCTGAGTGATCATAGGAAATCCCATGATGAAAAAGGAGATGCAGCACCCAAGAGTGAACAGTGCCTTGTGCGTACGTAAGTACTTGGGGAACTCATCCGAAACAGAGGTCACTATAGTCTCAATAGTGGCAAACTGAAAGACAAAATAAAAGGAGTCATTTCAGTGTACACAAAGTGGTTGAACTGGATATAATGGAACATGAGAGACTATTTTGAGTTCTAAGTCTTAAACGCTCAGACGTCAACGCCAAAGCTTCACCCAAATGATTTCAGCATTGATGGCCTTACTTCATTCCTCTTTTTGGAATGTGTTCACTGACCACATGGAAAATAGCAAGTAATCTCATGGTCTTCCAAACAAATAAATAGGAAAAGCAAGAGGAAAGGAATAGGAAACAAAGCAATTTACCATAGTGTCCAATCCAAGTGTCAGAAGCATCAAAAAGAATATTATAGCCCAGAAGGGAGAGAGGGGAAGCCTAGTTAAGGCTTCTGGGTAAACCACGAAAGCAATTCCAGGACCTAGAAATGAGAAAAATAAAGGCTGTGATATCTTGTGTCGCATTAACATTGTTGACTGAATGGAAAAGAGGGAGATGTGAAGAGTCATGTTTCAAAGTCTAATACAATATTATTTTGCTTGATAAAAGTGAAAAAGATCTGATTCAGTCTCTCCTATTTACAGAAAGATTTAACCCTTTAGCCTCTCATGATTAATTACTATTTTGGCTGTAAGTTTCCAAACACTCATACGCTCCTACTTTCCAAGCTGCAGAATACATATTTAAGCAGTGTACTAACATACTGATCCAAATAGGAAAGATAAACAAAAATCATGTACTGCAGCTATGTTTCTTTCCTGCTCTGCGACCACATTCCTACCACTGTCCCTGCCAATTAGCAGCTCAGCTCACCTCATCAGTGGATGATCAACATAGCAATCAACCACCCCTGGGTACTACAGGGATGAAAAGAAAAGAAAATACTCTTTTTTAACTCATCAGTACACAGTCAAATGAGCAGGACAGAACATAACAAATGCACAGAGCTGATTCCAGACACAAGGTAATAACTACCATGAATCTAAAAAATCCATGAGAAATTCTGGAATAATGCACAGCAGGAAAAGTAAGGAGATAAGGTCTTTTAAAGCCTTAACTAGGAGTTTTCCTTTCGTTGTTGGTTTGATATCCTGGGCTATAAATTTTACTGACCATAAAGAAAAAATATTTTTACAAATATGCTTAGATATGCCTAGGAGAAAAGGCTACAGGAGTGTGGTGGTAGCATTACAGTAGATGGCACTTCTTCTCTATTTATCCCAGCTAAAGGAGTGCCCATCTTAAATGATCTGAAGGATGTTTCCTGTCAGGAGATACAAATGAGAGCCAAGTTGTGCCGATCCCATGACTCATGGCACAAGAAGGGGCTCCAAACTCACTCTGTCCTGGACATTTCTTATCTGGATTATTGGATCCCATTTCCTACAGCTCCCCGTGCTGTTTCTGTTCAACAGAGAACTGTTGCTGTCTCACATATTGAGAAAAAACACACAGTTTTAGCAGCATGTGAAATAATCTCCACGGGCAACTTGTGGAATATTTGCACTTCCTTCTGAACAAAAAAAAAAAAAAAGAGAGTTAACAATGCGGTAAAAAAAATAACACTGTACATGTACAGGTGTTGCTGCCTTGTTGCTGCCTTCAAAATGTGCTGCAGAAAAATGGCTTTTTGGAATAGAAAGGTGCATGTAGAACTACTATGTATGCATGAACATGTTCTTTCATCTCTTGATTAAAGATATCTTCTTGCCTATTAGAGATAAAGGCTCTGTTTGCACTAGCTTCCGGCATGTAGAAGTTTAATTAAGTCTCAGAATAAGGAGCTCCCATTAATCAAACTTTTAGGAAAAGTTTAGTTATAGAATATGAAAGTGCACATCTCTCCATCTTGGCCCCTCATAACTCTCCAAGACATCACATGTCAGGGAGCATCCAAGCACAGGTAAACAGTCACAGGGAGACTGGTTCCCATCCTCTCCATCTTCAGAGATTTCAGGGGATATGAACTCTTCCTAAAGGGCTATTAAAGCCAGGAAAACTCCAAAGGTTTTATATGTGTTGAAACAAAAAAAGTCAAATGACCTTGAACTTTCATTTTAAATTACTAAAATTTTTTCAGCTGCAGTATGTGCTTAATCAAACTGAGAAAGCAGAATGAAAATAGATTGTCCTGTCTCTCCATCCATGAAAGGTGTTTTATTTGTTCATCAAGTATATTATTTTTTCCTGAAAGGAAGATTCTAAGGCGGGGGGGGGGGGGAATGTATTTCAGACTAATTTTTTTTTTCCACCACTCCTAAAATAAGAAAAAAGAAAAAAATCCCTTCCTATTTCCATTAACCATTTCATTCAAGTTTTTGAAAACTTGAAGGGAGGAGATTGTGTTTCATCATCATTTTGGCTGTGTTCTCCTTCACTACAAAAAGAAATACAACTTTAGGAAAAAAAAAGGTAGGCAGGGACAAGGGCTGGCTCTTTTCCCCACTTGCTGAGTCTGCTTTTTAATTCTGTTAATTCAATGTGCTAACTCAGTCTGCTATTATCCCTAATCTTCACTCTCTCTCTACTCTACAGTTGTCTCCTATTACATGACTAAATTTTGTTTCCTCCATCACAGAGAGCAGTGAAACCTCACCCTCATGAAATACTTTTAAACGGCCTAAAGGGCTCTTACAAACGCACTGACAGCCCTACAATAAGATTGTCTCGTGACAGCTCTTTTCACACCCCCTGGACCAGCTGCTGAAACAGCTGGGAACAGAGAGCCCCAGCCTGGGACCAGTCGCTCACTCAAAGGCCACCAACAAGCACTGCACAGAAAAGAGATTGCCGTCCACTGTGCTCCATGTTGTGCCATCTCCAGGGAGATGAACCAGCTGAACCAAACGTTTCCTCCTCCGGCCCTAAGAGCTATGTCACTCCATCCCCACTCTGTCCATCCCTTCAGAGCTTCCACTGCAGCTTCACTCAAGCACAGATTCTTTGACTCTAACTCCTTACAAATAATTTTGGTGAGCGCAGTGTGGTTTAGATTTTGGGGTTGGGTTTTTTTTTTTTTATTGTTTTAGGATGGAGGTAAAGGTCTAAAATAAAAAGACTAATAGAAACTCCTAAAACACCTGGCTTCACATGGAGTTTTCCAAACACAATGGTCTAATCCAGCCAGGAAATGGGGATGAGAATAAAACATTTTTGTTCGCACTTAGCTGGCTGGCAGACCAAAAAGGAGAGACAAGACACTGAAGATTGAATTGACATTACATTAGCTTGCAAGTTCAGTTTCTCCTACTACTTGCTATCAGGAAAGAGTTTGCCAGCTGACTATCCCATGAAATTCTCTTCTCAGACCCTCCAGCTGAATCTGCAGCCCGGTTAGCAGCCCATCCCACCACGGGTCAACTGGTACAAGTCCCAGACTAACTAACGCCCTGTGACTGAACTGTGGCTCACAAGCTTCTCCTCACCTCAACGTCTGGGCTGCCATGTACCAACCAAAGGAGCTACAGAAACTGAACGTGACCCAGCACCTTTATTTGCATCTCTGAGGTCAGAAGTACTGCAAATTCTGTGGGATTATCCATGTTTCAGTTTACAGAGTAGGAACAAGCAAAAGGAAACTTCCTATTTCTTAACCAGCAGCAAGATCTTTTTCCTCTGCTCCTTTAACCAGTAGTAGCTGGTTTCTAATAAATTATTAGAATCATTAGAGTTTCAAGAATAGGTATTTTTCGAGAAAAAAATACAGAATGCTTCATCTGCTTCACTATTTCTTGTTCCTACAACTACAGGATTTCTGTGTCCCCAGCTCATGCAGTCTGCTTTCCATTTAGCTCCCACAACATTGTTAAATGCAGATTAACCTTCATACCTAATTTATCCAGAATGACCTGTGAATATTACCGTACAGAAACTATGGAAGGTTGTCTTAATTTCTATCCCCTGTTGTCAACTAACTGCTACAATTTCATGATGCTCAGTCAGTCAGGTATCTTAGGCTACATGTAGCACTTTGCGGCACTTAATTTATCCAACACAACAAACCCGTCAGAAAAAAGGTTAGTGGGTTAGTGTCTTCACATTAACGCAGACAGTGAGACACATCGTGTATAGAAACCAGGAGTATGCGATATTCACTTTTTGAACTCTTCTGTCCTTCTCCCATTCAGAGCCTCCTCTTGCTCCATGTTATTGTGGGTTGGCAGGGATAACATTGGGAACTATCCCCATGGCTCATGGAGAAGCTATTAATTACTTCCCTTCAGTGCTTCAAAATGACTCTATCTGTGCTGAAAGCTAATACAATACACTTAACACCCCATGTGCTCACAGAAACAGCTCTGGTGGGACAATCGTAAATACGTATACAAGTTATTACAGTTACTACAAGTTATTATAGTCACACTCTTGTCACTCACATCCAGCTTAAACAATTAAGAATTTCAGATCCCCGTTTGTAACCATCTCACTTCACTAACCAAGATCTTCTAACCTGTTCTCTGAAATTTTTTTTACTTCCTCATGGAGGCAGCTCCTTGCTCCCCACAGTTCAGAAGCTCAATACTTCTCACCGTATTTCTTCTACTCCCTACATCATGAAGCCCACCCTCCTCTCATTCAATATTCCCACCATCAGGAGCAACTTTTACCTTGGAGGACCTGACAAGGCAGCAGCAGAGAAAAATGAGAAGGCTGGTGATCGCTTAGCCTATGTGAGGGAGACATCTCATCCTACCCCCCCATCAGTCATTTACATCAAGATTTGAAATGAGTCTCAGCTTGCTACTTTCTCTTACCAAACAAGTGATAAGGAGGCAGCAAGTAATATCTCGACTTCCCAGTGTACTTTCTTTTGTACAGAAATGCCTACAAGTGGTCTACTAATCCACTCCAGTTTGAAGTCATTATTCCCACTTCCAATGTCAATGTCATCATTAATAATAGAGCTGAAGGTGCCACCAGGTGCCTAAGTAGTGAAATGGCAGCATGCCCTACCTTGGTCTGCCACAGCTTCAATATTCACTTTGAGCTCATTTGCCATGAAGCCAATAACTGAGAAGATCACAAAGCCTGCAAATATACTTGTGGCACTGTTGGTACATGTGACTATCAGTGTGTCCCTGAAAAGAAAAAACAAGAAGCCATGTCACCTTGTTACAATATGTGCAAGGGAAGGTTTTGTACACGTTTCAGGAGTCTCTCTCATGAGCACACACATCCTGTGGGAACTGGTGAAGGTACACTTTTACAGGTATCAGGTATGCTTGGTGCTGATCAGAGATAACAGAAGTCTTCACACCACCACCAGTAATCAGCTGTGCAAGTTCCCATCACCCACATGCCATATAGGAAGCCACAGGTCATGCAGGAGGATGAGCACTTCTGCTCTTGGCCTCTCTGAAGAAAGCAGCAGTGATTTGTAACACAGTGTTTTGCTCTTTGTCTGATGTGGCAATCTGCTCACTCTATTACATATGGACTAACCACCACCGTCCAGGTAAGATGATTTTTGTCCTGTATCTTTCTTGTATTTATACACAGGGTTAAGCTTTCTGCACCTTGCAGCACTCACTGAAATGCCTGCCCATCCATAGAGAATTCCCTGGTACAATTTTCCATTGTTGTTGTTAAGAGAATCTCAAGAAATCCATACCTGAGTGTCATACTATACTGGGTAAGTACATGTGACTTGACAGGAAACCAGCCCCCATGATCCCCATCCATAATTATTACATTCTTGATGGGATTTTTATTTTTTTTCACAATATGTGCATCCAGAAGTCTTCCCCTAAAACTACTACAATTTAGGAATAAACAAGTCACTCACTTTAAATGTTGTTTTGCTGGGTATTTTTACGTTGGCTAGAATTGCTTATTCCTACTGCTATTCATTAGGAACAGAATGAAATACAACCTGAAAAGCTGTCAAGAACCTCACTGATCTGGCAAACTTCTGGAATCTCTAAGAGACCATCTCTTAACAGGAATGATCATGTTAATTCTTCAGGTGTACAGAAAAAAAATTGCAATATTCTGTTTGGAATCATCATGTGTTAATTTTCTTCCAAAACCCAGATAAGTTTTAAGTAAAATATTTTAGGTATCCATTATGAAGTGAATTTATGTAAATTTACTGCAATTATAGATTATTTAATGATGTTTAAAATTAATATGTAACTGAAAACTACAATTTTATCTGCAGTATTAGAATGTAATGAATATAAAAACTGAAAGAGAAAATAGTCATGCTTCATTTCAGTATTCAAGATGTGTTGTAAAATTTAAAAGATTAGAAGTAACTAAGCTTTTCTAATTATTTCTGCTTCAGTCTCCCATAGCCCCCTCTAACATAGGTAAAACATGTATTTAGTATTAGACCTGTAAGATTTTTATACTTCATTACCACATATTTCTTTCAAAATTTTCATTAACATTTTCCAAACTCCACAAAATATTGCTAAATTAAAGCAGAAAGATAGCATGCTGCTTCTGCCATTTTTTGGCCCAATATTCTGAACATATTCATTCATCAACAAAAAAAATCAAAGCCCAAGACAAGCATTTTCAAAAATAGGACCCAAAGGATTGCTGTGAGGGAGTCACTGAGTATGCAACACCGTTACTTATTCCTCCATATTTTAGGATAATTATTTTAGATTACTTTTGAACACTAGTAGGAAATGTTTTTGAGATTCCTTTTTAAAATCTTGATCCAAATTTCTTTTTAAGGTAGTATTTTGCATATAGTACTTAGAAGTTATAGGATATGGGAGTTCAAATCCCAAGGAGCATGTTCTTTAGTCTTGGTTCAGGAAAGATTTTAAGCGTGCCCCTGGGACAGTGCTTGTGCATGCTCTTGGCTGTCATGAATCTGCACCACTGTCATTGCAGGAATCAGTAAAGGTTCACTTCAATAGAAACGAGACTGGCTTTAAAGACAATAAAATAGCAGTGAGGCTTTCTACTAATGCCACTTGGCTTTGTTTTTTCCATCTGCAGACATTTATCTGGCATGGTTTTTGATTGAAAAACTATGCCATGCCACCAGAGCGATGACTTTTTTCCTTCTAAAAATAACTGTCAATAATTTCAAATAAAAGTGATTTTAAATTTCACAACCTGAAATAACTTTGTACATGTAAAACTGCAATAAAAATAATCGGGGAAAAAAGATAACATTTAGGAGAGACAGGAATCACATATATAGAGATCAGGTGTTGAAGTCATGCATGTCTCACAATGGCAAACTTCATTTCATCCTGCACATGGGTTGTTCTTCAGCAGAGGCTGCCAACTGGCAGGGGTTCACACCACTGCTCACAGCTGCTGACAGCTTCCCAGATTGCCTTTCCACCTAGAACTGCTGATTCCGAAAATGAAGAGCCCATAGGGACTGTAATAAGCCTAAGGCTCATTTTGAGACTAGCACATTAGGACCTGGGGAGAGATACAATACACAAACCCCAGAAAGATTAAAGAAACAAAACAATTTAAAAAACCCCAGCAAATTAAAAAAAAAAAAGTAAACCGGAAAAAAACAGGGAAAAAAACAAAGATAAAAATAAAAATAACAGACAAAAAAAAAAAAAAAGAAGAAAAAAAAAGAAAAAGAGGACAGTCTTTCAAAACAGATTTCTGCAAGTTGGAAGACAACTGGTTTTGGACAGACCTTTTTAATAAGACGGATGGATTTCAGTCTCACATACCTGTAGCAATTATTATGGAATTTGTTGTAAGAAGAGAGAGTAATTAGACCTCCCCATGCTGCAGATAAGGAGAAGAAAATCTGAGTGGCAGCATCCTTCCAAACCTAAGATAGACAGGAGGGGAAATAGCATTGGCTTCAGAAAAGAGCATTAGAAAGATCATTAACACTGTGTTACTGTTAGGAGATTAACACATAAGTAATTTAAATGAACTTTAGAGCAATGGATGTCAATAGAACATTTACAAGCACAATCTTGCCCCAAAATACATAGTGCCCATTTGATGATAAGTACTGTTCTTGTTGAGCCCATATAAAATGCCAATATAACCTTTGCTGTATATGGAAGGCATAAATATTCAAACTATATTGATTGATACATATCAGTTCAAATACGTTCAGCAAAGAAAATACAAATCAAGAGCAAAAATCTGCATCAGGTTTATCCGCCAGTGGTCCTAAATAATACTTTTATCTTCTTAATAAAAGCAAGAACTTCAATGTTGTTTGATGCACTGCTTAGGAATGAGATCACACTAAAATTAGGGTAAATTTCCATCACTAGGTGTAACCAGCACAGTCTAAGTCAGAGCCATTTAGACACCAGGGCCCAGTGTTCTCCCATCAGAAGAAAAGACATGCTCTGCCAAGTCTCTCTTAAAAAATAAGAATAAAAAAAAAAACATGAACCACCAAACGGCATTTTTTTTCTGTAACCAAGTTCTTCAAAACCTTAAATGCATTTAGACAAAACATTTCTAAATTGCCTAGTATTTCAAAGGAGTTGGACTTACTTATCCCTTGCCAAGTGTTTGAAGTATTGATACATCTATTCACAAGCTTTCCTACAAAGTCTGATTTTCCACACAAATCCACAGTGCACAAATCAAGATACATGTACGTGCACAGATACAGAGGTGGACCTACACACACACTAAGCAGTTTGAAGATAGTACTTAAACACTACTTGAAAAGTTACCAGCCAGCAAGCAGTCAATCCTTCATCTAGATGAGTGTAATATACAGCTCTTAATTCATGTTAAAACTGTAAACAAAATTGAAAACAGAAGCTCGCCTGAATATTCTCAAACACTCACCCAAGGTTATACAGATTCTTAGTGTATTCAGACAGCCCCATTTTGCAGAATGCAACAGTTCTCACCTTCTTTATTGCACAATGTGGGATCCAAAACTGCTCATATTTAATGCAAAATTAATTTCTGTATTGTTTGCAAAAGATTTAATACTCCCACCACCAAAGAATCAAAATACCCATTATTGCAGAGATATGAAGGAAATTAAGATCTGTACAATTAATCCAGGAAACTGTTTTGAGCTTTAATTATCAATCTATCAGTGTGATATCACACTGCTTTTGACAGAATAAAAAAATTTCTTAGAAAAAAACCCACCACAAACCAAACAGGAAGTCTCCTGAGGTGTTGCTAAAAATCCCTCTTGAATTTCTAGAGAAAAGAGTCTGAACGGTAACTCTCAGCTCAAGGTTCAATTCAGTCTCCAGACTCCTGCCTCAAGACACCTGTAAGACCGACACACAGGCAGTCATGTGCCATGTCAGACAAATATAGGGTCCATGGGTGGATTGATGTCTACACAAACACAAATCCATGTGTATTTTTGGAACATGTTCGACTGGCTTCATTGGCAACAAATGACTTCTAAGAAAGCAGTCGAAATCAGGAGTGAGGCAGCAGAGCTGAAACTCAACGTTATACAGTCAGTGCTTAAAGAGCAAAGCCAGGTACTATGTGCCTTAATTCTGCCCTCTCCTACGCAGCAAGGAGCCTTGTTCCTTACCACACAGGTAGGATAACGATCACAGCCACTCTGTGTCGGTGAGTTAGATTAGGATGTATAATTTGATTTTATTTCATCTAACGTCTCACATGTGTTATTCGTTACAATCTTCTTTGCTCAATGAGTAAAATACACTTATTCTGAGCATTTCTCAAGAAATGCAGGTAGGTTTACTATGTTATCTATGAAAAGCTTCATGTGCTTGTTCAAGCCGAAGCAGCATCCATCAGACACCAGCACATGGAAATCTATACTTCCCTTTTAACTCCCTGTTTTCCAAATGCACCTACTCCAAGAGATCCAGGTGAAATATTAAATGTGAATTAAATTACGTATCTATAATAACATACGTAAAAAAAAATACACAAGTAACAACGATCCACTGCAGCAAGACTCCACATAAGATGAAGAACAAGTTTCCACAGATGACATTACTGCCACTTGCAACAGACTTGAAGAAATCTGTATGACTTATTCAGCCTAGCAGAGTAATAAGTGCAATAATAAGCCCACCATAGCATCAATTAGCTTCTCCCACTTTGGTGTGATGAAGTACCAGATTCCAGCTCCAGCTCCAGGTAGAGTTACTCCTCTTATAAGAAGAATGATGAGAACTACATAGGGGAACGTAGCTGTGAAGTACACCACCTGGACAGACCAAAAAAAAAGATTACTGAAGGGGCTTACTTGGGTGTATAAGAAGAGAGGGCGAGAAATACAAGCGCTACACTACTGCCTGAAGAAAACAGTTACTCAGGCTCAGAGACACCAGGGTTATTTCCCAGGAAATCTGAAATTTTACAGCTGCTCTTGATGTTGGAAACAGGAATAATATCAGTAGCAACAGAGATAAGAGGTGGGGTTCTAGACAGAGAGGGGAAGAAAAAGCAGAAAAAACAAAGTCTGAAGAGGAACAATAGGAATTCCTATCTAAATGAAAATATCATTTTTGATCTTTGGCCAGAGTAAACTAACACAGCTGAATGGAAACTAAATGAGCAATGCCATTCAATACCACTTAAAGTTCTGATATTTTTTCTAGATATCTCTCTGTATTTTACTTAGCCTAAAGAATTCTTATTACTCTTTTTATTTCTTGATAATTATGTATCAACATGAAAATATTTATGATACCAATGAAAAAAAAAAGTCAGTGGAACAAGCCAGACAGACCTAATCATCATTATGTCTAAATACACAACAGAGGTTGTGAGTTTAATGCCTTAACAATTATCTAGCACAGAGCAGAGCGCTCTCTGTGGTCAAATAAAATGACTAAATTATAACCAGTTAAGCTGTACACTCTACCCAAAAGCATTTCAAATCCTTTTACACTTTAATCTCTGAATCTTACAGGGACCAGAATTGTCCAAGCTGAAATGACTTCTGAAACTATTTTCCCAACTTTCTCCTTGCTGTTTCAAGAGGCATTTCAAGCAGTTGCCCAAGTGAATTTCTGTGCTGTGGATATACTGAACTCATCTGTGCATAAATACAGGTTTTCTATCCCTGACACCAAGGAGACACTATTTTTCTGGGCCATGAAGACTCACTTAAAGAAATACCTACTGCCACATCCAAACCCAACTTATTCTTCTCTATAACTTCTGCTTCTTGGCTCCAGCCTTTCATGAAACAGTTTTTCCTATCACTTTAAGCTAGGGAAAGAAAAAAAGCTATCTCCACTTTCCCCCGGCCCACTGAGTCTCTGGATTTTCTGATAATTCCCAAGCTACCTCACAATAGATGCTGTCAGCTTCTAGATGCAAAGGGATAGCTTGGAATCACAAACCCTTTTCCCACTTCTAGAAAATTCACAGCTAGGTCTTCATATGCAGTATCTTCATCCCAGGAAATATCTAGTTATTTTGCTCCAGCTTTTTTTATCTTTTCAGCCTACTCTTTCTAAGTAAGCTAGATTTATGCCATGTCATCATCTAACATTTTAACCTGCATGCTAGTTGCAGTGGCATTGATGGAGAAGTCTCAGATACTGCATTCCTGCAGGTTTCACATAAAAACCCACCCAAACCTGTGCTGCTGCTGAAGAAAAAGCTGCATTTCTCTGCTCAGACAGCTGCCTGACCAATTCGCACGCCTCTACTTCCATGCCAGCGAGAGGACGTGCTCCCTCTTGACCCGGTTGCTAGTTAGGAGGCATGGCAGAAAGCTGCAGATTTGAGGGGCAGGGGGGAGAGTGACACGTGAGATGTCAGAGAAACAGAGCAAGGAGCTGGGTTACCGCAAGGAGTTTTAGAAAAATAGCACACAAATATTTGGGGAAAAGATGATACACACTGCCACTGCTCACACTCACCATAGAGCAGTTTAAGTTCAGGTCTGCTTTTAAAACCTGTTACTTGACATCTTAATTTACATCATCATTTCCCTGATCACAGTGAAATGTGAGATGGTTGTGGAATTTTAACAAATACCACACAGAATAGGGAGGGCTACTGAAGGCACCTTTTTGCCATCCACATACTGAGTACAGCTCAAGCGCTCACTTCAAACTTATTGAAGGATAGGAAACAAATGCAGAACCAAAATTATCTTTTTTTTGTGTTTTGGCTAGACAGGAAAACAGGCATTTCATTAATACTTAGCCATTTACTGAAAATAGTTGTCAGTAATTCATTGCCTTAAACCACAGCATGATTCCCTTGAAGCAGCACGCTGCTTTCTTGCAAGTGTACAATCACCAATATTTTTCTTACTTTTCCTGATGACTTGATTCCTTTAGCAAGGGAGGCATATACAATCACCCAAGCTAGGAAAAGAGACAGTGCCAAGGGCCATCTAATCTCACCAGGATATTCAATCCCTGCTGAAATCTTCAATACAAAGTACCTAGGAATAAATTAAAAAAAAAAAAAAGTAAAAAATAAAAATAAGGAAAAAATTAATGACAGCAACTGCAGGCAGCAATTCAGTGCAAATTCCTACAGTACTTTGTTTTGCTTCAGTGTTCTCAGCAGTTTCTCTAGAAGGTTCCAGTGATTCTCCCCATGTATTATTTTATTTCTCTGCATTGCAGTAGTAGACAAAAATGCCAGGCATGGGCCAACACCCCTGCTGTGCTAAGCACCGTAGGAACAGAACACAACCCGTGTTTGAAATTTAGCTTTCATCATTCCTATGCATAAAAAATGGGTATAATTTGCTGTCCTTAACTATTGTATTTCTAGCCTTCCAAACAGTTATTTGCTTTCTGTTACAGTGGATTTTAGAGGAAGATTAACATAACATCTCCAAACAAATAAAGATCTTACTTGAAGTATTCTTCACTTCCACTGACAAAAGTTTTGTTTCCTTCACTGGTGAAGTTAACCATAGTCAAGTTTGGATAGGCACTCATACAGAAAGTAGAGTTCTTGATTTGTATTTTTGGGTGGTCACCAATAATGCAGGAATCTAGGAAGAAATGAAAACAAAAGAGAAAAATAACTTGACTAGATTTTTTTTTTTTTCAGGGTGGGCACAAAATGACAACAAAAAACGTTAGATCACACGCATTACTTGAACTTCTGTGTTAGATTTCTGGAACACCTTGCTTACAGAACCTGTCAGGGTCGGAGACTACCGAGTCTTAAATTTTCCCCCTTTATTCCAAATGTCTACGGCGTCAAAAGGGTCTGAGGAAGCGGAAGAGCTGCTGCCCGCCCCGGGGAGCGCTCACCGCCCCTCTCGGGGGTCACCCCGGCGCGTAGCCCCGGCCGGGGGGGGCCCGGGGAGCCGCCTCCAGCCCGGCCCCCCCCCAGCCCCGGGGCAAGGCAGGGGCGGGGAGCCGCACCCCGCTGCCGGTGCCGAGCCTCTGCTGCCAGCAATTCCAGGAGGCGGGGTGCTGGGTTTACTTCTCCCCTTTTCACGTCGTTGCATGTTTGGGGCATTTACATTTACCCATTTACATAAACGGTTTTCGGGGTTTTTTCGTTAAACGTAAGCCTCGCTAAAGCCCAAGAAGTTGTCTTTAACAGAAAGCAGAGGCTGTAGCATTTTGTTCCGTGCTTTCTCCCCCACACAGAGTTTTTACCCAGAGGGGAAAAAAAAATACTTCTTTTAACATTATAGTTGAAAAATACCATTTATCTTTGATGAGGAAAAATTTAAATTGGGGGGGGGGGGGGGAGTGCCCATATGATGCAGATCCCTTCAAAGTGCCTTGGGAAGCGGCAGTTCCTCCGTGCTGGGAACCTCCCCCGGCCACAGTCACCCGCAGTCTCCTCTGGCATCTCCCAGGGGCGCAGCTGAGCCGGAGAAAGCTCTGGAAACCCACCAAGGCCGTTAAAAAAAATTTAATTAATAAATAAATAAAGCCTGCCCCAACTTACCTAACAAAAGTTTGTTTTTATCTTTACAGTCCGGCGTGTTCCACGGGTTGTTACAGGAAGCCCAAGGTAGCACAGTTACAAAGGACGCAAAAAGGTAGAAAAGTGTGTAGCACAGAATAATATTGTAATATATGGCTATTAGAACGGAGATGATCAGCATTGCAATGCCGCAGCCTGAGGGAAGAGAAAGGGAGACAAGGATACTGCCGTTAATGCCCGGAGAGCCGCGGGGAGCTGGGGAGGCGCAGCAGGTCCTCTGGCGCAGGCACACAGCGCAGCCCCCAGCCGCAACGACCGCGCAAATTGCGCGCTAACGCTGCGGAGACGGAAACCAGCGGGAGAGCCCGGAGCATGCGGCTGCGCGCCTGCGGACGCGCTGCGGAGCGGGGGCGCAGGGAGGCGGCGGTGCTTAAGCCATGCAAGAGAGGGGGGGCAGGTCATGCTCCCCAAAACCGGGCCGGCTCCTGCTCCGCTCACCTTGCAAGGCGGGGATGGCTTTCCAGACAGACACGGGCCCCTGACTAGCAAACTGCCCCAGGGAGACTTCCAGGAAGAAAATGGGGATCCCAGCTAGAGCCAACATCATCAAATAGGGGATGAGAAACGCACCTTAGGGGGGAGCGGGGGGAGAAAAGAGAGAACAACCTGAATCATCGCGCACGGGCGGGGGGTGGGCGCGCCTCCTCATTCAGCACAGCGGGGGCAACTCGCCTACCTCCGCGGCCCGGTGCGGAGAGCCCCGCGCAGCCTCCGCGGGGCAGCGCCCCCCCTTCCCTCCCAGCACCCCCCGTGGCGGCCGCAGGCTGGCAACGGGCTCTCGGGGGGCCCAAACGGGTCCATTTCTGCTCGTGTTACTGGGGAGCGCTTAGTCAAGACCTGCAGCTATTAATAATGTTCTATTTGTTATCGATTCCCGATGCACCTAGCATCGACGGGGAAGAGGAACAGTTTTCGCCATTTCCAGCATTTGCTTGAGACGATATTCTTGTTAAATTAGTATTTTAACACCCCCCCACTCGGAAGTTCTTAACTGTAAAAAGAAAAAAAAAAAAAGAAAAAAAAAAAACACCTCACTATTTTCTTTTAAATTGATTTTGGCTTAAAATCGCTAGTTCTCAACCATAAAATAGCTCTTACAGCCTCTACACAACTGTTTTCAAAGCTCACAGCACCAACATTCCCTGCTGATGTCCTGCGCAGAGGGAAGAGCCTTACAGCTGCAGCAGGTCGAATGCAGAAACCCCCACCGATTCTCCCTTCAAATAAGAGCCTCTGTTAGGAGAATCTCCGCAAATAAATAAACTTTTTCTTCCCCTTGTAAACTATTACCGGCATAAACCCCCTCCTAACTTTTCTCCTCCTTTATTCTGCTGAGCAGCATTCGCTCTATTTCAAACGATTATTTTTCAGTCGGGTAATTAAGAGATTTTTTAAAAAAATAAATTCCCCAAACTTCACGAAACAACATAACAACCTCGACCTGGGTTCAAACGTCCTCGCGTGACTTTCCCCACTCGAAAGTCCTTTGTATCGTCCTCCCCTCCCTCCGCTTCGCCCGTCGCACCGTTTGCGGATTCAGACCCGATTGCGTTTAAATTAGGCGAAGGGGGGGGCCCGGAGCCCTCTGTGCCCAGGCGTGATCAGGCCGGCTCTTCATTTGCCTCCCTCTCCGGCCAGCACCGATTAATTGCGGGTGTTTTTAAGGAAAGCGCTGCCTTCTAACGAAATCCTGTCGGAATTTTCCTACTTTCAGAGCTGACCATCAGAAAAACCCAGCCAGACTTCTCACTAAATCGCTGATGGTCTGGAGGTGCCCCCGGGGCCCGGCTTAGGCCGGGGCTTGCTGCCCGGCTTTGCCAGGCAAGCGGGAGCCGCTGGGCCCCGCTTCCCCCGGATTTCTCCCCGCCAAAAAGGCAGAGCCCGGCTCAGCCACGCACGGTACTGCAGGTAGAGAGACAGGAAAAAGCCATCCTACCTCCCCCATTCTTAAAGGCCAGGTACGGGAACCTCCAGACATTGCCCAGCCCCACTGCATAACCCACCATGGAGAGGATGAAATCCAGCTTGCTAGACCAGTTCCCTCGGGCTTTATTTTCATCCCCTACATCGTCTTCCTAAAGGGGAAAAAAGGGGAGGAGGGGGAAACAAAACAAACAAAAAAAGAGATTGGAAAACATCCACTTTTGCAAACAAGCATCGCGGTGCTGCGGCTGCCGCGTTCACCAGAGGAAGACGCGAAGAACAGCGGCGGGGCCGGGGGACCCTCCCCTGCAGCCCCCCCCCCCCCCCCACCCGCCGCTGCCCGGGCTTTTTTCTGCCGGAGAAAACAGGAGAGGGCTTTTAAACCCTGGTCCCCTCTCAGGTTGCTCCCGAGGGAGGGGAAGCGGCGACTGCAGCCCGGAGGGGGGTGTCAGTCCCCGCTGCCCGGACACCCCCCCCCCCCAGCTGGCTCCTCCGGGGGGGGATGCGCAGGGCTTGGCGGGACGGTTCCCTCCACTGCAATGCGCCTCTCCCGGCGATGCTGGCATCGGGCCGCCGCGGAAGGGGGGGGTGGGGGGTGTTTCCTCGCTCCTAAATCCCCCGTGCCCGGGAGGTCCCACCGCCTTCTCCGGGCAGCGGAGCCCTCGGTGCCCGTGGACGCGTAAAGACCGACCGCCGGCCCCCAGCAAAGCCCGCAGGGGCCCAGCCCTGTCCCCCGGCACACACAAACCAAGTAAAAACCCCCGCTTTTACAGAATGAACGCGCGGACCCCCTCCCCTCCTTTCAGGGTAAACCCAGATACGCGGGGGGCAGAGAGAGCGTCCGTGGGGGGGGTCCCGGCCTCGCACCCCGTCTACGACAGACCCCTCCCAGGGCGCAGGGCCGGGGCCTGGGAGCGTTTGACGCCTTGCGGGGTTGGGTTGATTTATTTCGCCTTATTTGTGGTTACAGGCTCCAAGGCATTCGGCCGTCAGGGGGCTGAGCCGCCGGGCGTGGGGTGCTGGGGACAGGAGGTGGCCTCAGCAGGGACCCGGAGCGGGGGGAGGCACACGCGTGACGCGGGTGGGAGCGGGTGGTGCCGGCAGGCACGGCCCAGGGGGCGCCCCGGAACGAGCCGGGAACTATTGATTGTCGTTTATACCCACATGGCGGGGTTAGCACTCGCCAGCAGCACAGCACTTGATCTAAGACCCTCTCTCGCCTTCCTCCTTCCCCCTCCCCGCCGCACAGCCCCATCCCCCACCCATTTGGACCTGGTTTTTGAGCTTCAGCCCCAAATCGGTGCCGAGTGGCAAAGATCTCTCATTCCCACGAGCTGAAGCGGGGGTGGAGGGGAAAGAAACCCTGTAAGGAGCCAACTTACCCCCTCCACTCTGCCAGGAAGAACAGAAGTGTTGCCATCTGTGCCCAGAACCACGGTACTCTGGCTCAAGGTCACCCAGGCGCCTTTGGCGTTGTTTCGCTCCAGTGTGCTCTTACCAAGGTTTAGATTAGCGTCCCCGTCTGTGCTTTGCAAAGCGGGAATTTTGCAGTGAGGGATAGCAGCTTGCCCGGCGGCCCCCGCCCCAGGGGTGTGCTTGCACGGAAAGGTTTCCACAGATTCCCTCCGGAGGGTGGAGTTGGCTTGCACCGGGGTGCTGCTGAGCTTGCAGATCCCGACTTTGGTCCTCTCAAAATCATTTGGTTTAGCTTCTTCGGAGGAAAGGGGTTTGTTGTCGTTAGAGAGCGATCGGGGAAGCCTGGCCATCGCGGCAGGGGCTTGCGATGGGGCATCCTGCGGCTCATTTTCGGGGCTGATTCTTACAACTCGTGCACCTTCATTGGGTCCAGGAGCAACGGTTTCGGGACTGTTCACAACCTGCTTGCTCATATCCCTTTGACTGGCGTAATCCTAAAATGACAACGTCACATATTTTACCAAAAGAAAAAAAAAATGCTGTGATTGGAGAGATTCTACGAATTTCTTTCCTCGTGCACAAAACGCGTGCGCTAGAAAATCTGGATACAAAGTGTTGCAGAATTTCGAGGTGCCCCGGCTCGCCTGCTTGCCCTCTCATTCAACGTTAATATTCTGGGGGAGAAAACAGTAAGGTACACAAAAAACTCAAAACAAACAGACAAGCCGTACCAGCGTCCGCAAACCCGTAATTCGAGTTTAAGTAAGTGTTTCTACAGCACTGCACCGCCAGACCTCGTTAGATTTCACATCACGACTGTAGGATGCTCCCTTCCCTATCACCAGTGTAGAAAGATTCTTTAATTTTACGCCCCATTTCCTTTCTGTCATTCAACAATGCACATCGGCTTTTTTTTTTTTTTTTTTTATATATAGAGGCAATAGACAATATGCCCTGTAGGCAGCCGGAGATGTTAAAAAACAAGCGAAATAGTGCTGGTGAGCATTTCTGAGCTGGCTGCCGCCCTTCAAAACCCGACAGCATGACAGTGAATCGCAAAAATAACCACATCACCACAGCGGAATTAACGCCAATAACAGCTAGTTTTCCCTATTCTTTTTATTATGTTTTCGACATGTGCTCCTCTAAAGATTTTTTTTAAGCATTCCCTATTCATTAAACAGATTACTGATGACACTCCCACATCCCCCCGCCTTTCCTTCCAGTTTAAAATTATAATTCAAAACTGTCTTCTTTTTATACCTTAACCCGCAGACAAGCCCTACCTTTTCCATCAGTTTAATATTAACTTTAAAAATAGACCTGCTTTGTAGAAGAAGATTTCACAAAACTACCCATCGCTGTTTCCATTGCAAGTTTTCTCTTCGTCTTAATCCCGCACCAGGGATAAAATCTGGAAGGGCTCGGTCACTCTCCCACCGCACTTCGGGGTACCGCCGCCCCCCCCCCCCCCCCCGTGCCCCCTTCCCCGGCAGAAGCCCTACGCCGGTCCGCGGGCGGCTTCCCGCGGAGTTCCGCGGACAGCACCGCGGACAGCTCCCCCAGTACCGCGGACAGTTCCCCCGCCGGCACCGCTTCCTCGCTACGAGGAAGACACCGACAGAGAGAACCGACGCGAGGACGAGGGGTCCAAACCCAAATTTAACAACGAAGCCTCCCCCTCAGCCCTTTTCAATATCAAAGAAAAGAAATCAAGCACTCACCATGTCTTAAACAGCCACAGACTGACTCGGTAGAGGTAAAAACAGCAGTACCGGCGATTGACAGACTGGATTTTGCCCAGCCGAGACCAAAGCTTTCTATACTTCCTTGGGAAAGACTGGGTTTGCGTCAGTGCATAGCAAGGTGCCCTTCGTTTGACATTTTCTTGATAATAAGAGTTTGATAAATCATTACCCTTGGTTTCAGATTTTAAAGGGACAACAAGAAGCCAGAGCGCCGGCTAGCTGTCACTCAGGCGGCGGTGGGATTGCGTGTTCCGTGTGACTCATATGGGGGCTGATCACTAAACCAAAACCAGCAAGAGCACGGAAGAACTTTCTTGCTGGTGATTAGAGGGAACATGTGAGAAACACGTACTACTGCACCCAAAGCAAGAGAGAAATAGGGAGAAACCTTCCATTTCTACCCCTCTCCCCCCTCCCTTTTATTGTAGTGTGTCATTTTTCTCCCTTTTTTTTTCTTCCTGCATTTCTCCGGTTCACAGTTGGATCAGACGTTATAAGAGCTTATATATATATATAAAAATTATACATTTATACAGATATGTATCCACATACCTATACACAAAGAGAGAAGTTCACTGTGTATAAAGAACACAAATACATTTTAATTGTGTCTTCCTAGGTCTCGTTGCACCAGACAAGACTATATCGTCTATTTTTACTGTGCCTCGTGGGGGGCAAACCTCAGCCCTAATTAAATTGAAACGATACACACAATAAAGCAATCTTATCTTTCATTAAAACTATCTTAAGAACAGTTAAGTGGGAGCAAAGATGAAGGCAACCGCAGTCAAGTGTTGGTGTTCGTCCTACACCCATCAAAGCACTTATGTTTGAGAACTGGGGGGGGGGGGAATTACTCATCATTACAAGTCAGATATTAATCCAGAATCGTTTTAGCAACGAAGTAATTCACCCCTAATGACCTCTCGTAAGCGTTATCTGCTATTTGAGGGTCTTGCTCAAAGATTTGTTGCGCACAAGGTAACTTTGCTCACACTGACAAAAATAAAAAGCGTGTTTGGCAAATCGGGATGCTCCCTAAGCAACCTTCCCAGTTGTTTCAGCGTCAGAGATGCTGTTCCTCCGCATACACTCTGCTAGCGTCAGCTTCTCCTGAGAGTATTTATATTTTAGCGTAAGCGATGTGAAGTGTGCGCCTATACGGGGGAGGGGAGGAGAGGAGGGGGCTAAACTCGCCCGCACCACTTGAATTCCTTGTACGTCCTTGATTTTACGGGTTACTAACGTTTGTTTCAGCGGACAGAGTAAATAAAAAATTCGCAGTAGCCCAGACAACTCTGCAAAGCCTCCGGCTGCCCGGTGCCGTCAGGAGCTGCGAGTTTGAGGGGGGTGCAGAGCTTTGTTCCACTGCAGGCAGCTGCCCGTACCGCCAGGCTGCAGCTCGGCGCGCAGGCGGAGCTGCCGAGGCTGCCCCTCTCCGCTAGAATTCAGCCCAGCGCCTTTACGCTACACCTGGTCATTGCGGATGTAAGCAGAAATCCACCTGCAAGAATTATTAAAAGCACTAGGAAAGCCAAGAAGATCGGGGCCAGCAAAGCAGAACATTGAAAATCGGTTTTTGCAGAAGAGATCGCCCTGTCTCCCAGATGAAAAATGCTTTCGCCTTACAGCAAAGCTTCAGAGCATGTTTGTAACACAGCTACCGTTAAATTATTATGCTCTTGAACATATTCAAGCATGGGGGCCTACCTATCCTATAGGCATATAAATCCAATACGCAAGTATAGGTATTTTTACACATACACGCTGCGTGTAAACTGTTGTCTGTTCCTCTCTTCAAATACACTCTTCTGCATCTTTTCGACCACGTTCTCTCCCCCCAATCTATTCAGAAATCGAGGGGCACACACAGAAGCTAGTTTTATTGGGGAAGGGGGTAAAAATCTGTAGTATTTTGCAGTGTTTCCTTCTCAACGCACCCTCCAGCCGCAGAACAATCTGCTGGGAGCCAGGGAAGGGAGCAGGGTCGTTAGCTCAGTTATGCTGCCCTTCAGGTTACATTAATGCCTCCAAAGGCACGAACCAAATTAAAAGCGACAAGGCAGCAGCAGTCCAAGAAGTATTTTGGTCGCGAAGGCCCCCAAACCTCTTCTAGATTCACAGGGTTGACTTACTTTGCTTTTTCAGAAAATTGACAATATTCATTCTTCACATTCTTTTCTAAGCGATATTTTTGTTTTCTCCATCAGCACTGAAACGTGAAATCGAAGTTTCACTCCTGTAAAAGAGAAATCGATCTCCTTTACTTTCAGGAAAGGCAAGAACACCCCTTTTTTCCTCCGCACCCCAGGGAAAGGCGCTCTCGGTGAGGACGGGAGCCAAGGACCCGTGCTTCGACAAGAAGGAAACCCACGGAAAAACACGGCTCGGATTTCAAACACTTTCCCGTTCCCCACCACCCCTGCTGCCGGCTCTGGGGACTGCAAAGCCGAGCCCCCCCGGAGCCCCGCTGCTCCTGCCCTTCTCCTCTCGCACAGGGTTTCAGACTTCAGACACCTGCCCTTGGCCGAAACTGCTGGTTTGGAGTTATGGTTCATTTCAAAATCAAAAAGCCCTCCAATGCGGGGATTTACGCCCCAGTTCACTGCCAGTACGTTCATTAAAATGGCTTTTTGGAGCTCTTTCTTGGTTTCTCATCGTCTACCCCAAACGCCGGTCCCGGAGGCGAACCGCCCCTTCGCTGCCCTGAGCAGGTACCGAAGGGAGTAAGGAAAAGCACCCGGCTGCAGCTCACCCCTAACCCACCCCACCTCTCCCTCCCTCACCCACCCCCGACATAAGCCTGCCCTGCCTGGAGGGGTCCCTGCCCCGTTCCCAAAGCCCTGGCCACCGGCACAGCCCCCCGGGGCCGCTGGGAGGGAGGGCGGCTGCTCCGGGGCACCGTGGTAATGAAAGGGAACACCACCCCGCCCCTTCCCTGAAACAGTCCCCTTCGGGGTCCGCCTGCTTGCGGTGACCCCCCCGCGGAAGCAGCGCTACCCGCAAACCAGTGCCCTCCGCGGCCTGCGGAGCGGCCGAGCAAGTGCCTCCGCCTTAATTACTTTGTCAAAGATGAAAAATAGGAATTGATTATTTCCCCCCTCCCTTTGCTCGCCGTCCCTCCTCTTCCCCTGCCCTCTCTTTGCAGATAAGCAAATGCGCAAAAGAAGGTGGGGGGGCTGGCACCGCCGGGAGGAGGGACGGGCTGTGCCGGGACTCGCTGGCTCGGGGGGTGCCCCCTCGTCCCCCCCTCCCTCATAACACGCATTTTCCTGCCTTTACGGCGCATTCCTGCTGTGCCTCATCGGAAAAAAAACAAGTCACGACAGAAGCAGGCGATGACACCTCTCCCACCCCACACCCCAAACGCCGACAGACACCCACTCAGTTCCCATCCCTGCACTAAAATCCCCCGTCTGGGCTACTTTATGCCTGGGTCAAGCATTGCAGCTACTGATCTGAAATCTGTCTCCTCTCCTTTCTTCCCCCTGGAAAGTTTCCCTAAAACTGTTGGAGGCGGTCGCAGCAGCAAACTGCACCCTCTTCCCCGGCGTTTTCTCCCCGGACTTCCAGCCGCAGCCTTTGCAACCTCCGCCAGTGCCCTACTCTGAAGTCACCGCTTGTCCCGGGGTCCTCACTTAGAAGAGGAAATCAGCTTGTGTCAAGCAATTCACACAGCACATTAATTCATGCACGGGCGGTTTCCTTCTTCCCTCCTCTCCTTGGTCTCACTTTTTTTTTTTTTTTTTTTTTTTTTGTCACGGAGCTTTCCGGCAAACCCAGAGAAAGCCTCTTTGGTGGGAGTTCTCCACAGAGGACGGCCATTTAAACTCTTTTCTCCCTTTAAGCTAAAAGGCAGATGCAAATAATAAGGATGAGGAAAGGTGTGAAGACCTCGGGGAATGCCTCTAAGTGCCCCGTTACGATTGCGACTGAATAGCCTTTGTGTTAAAGGTAATTAGATTAGAGAGATGTTAAACGTTGTTAATGCACTGATTCAGTCCGGACCAAGTACTTCGCGGGCTGGACTTGCACTCAAATGTGGTTTTCATCTGCTCGTTAGGCTCATGGGTTGGTGACACTGAGTAGAGGGCAAGTCCCCGGCAAATGCCAAGAGCCCTTTCTGCAGCCGAGGACAGTCTGGCAGCCCCTGCAGGTCGCCACCGGCTCTCTGAGGATGCCGAGCTGCAAAGCGAACCTCGAGCTGCTCCCTGCTCAATAAACCTGCCCTCACCCAGGGCTTGGCAATCTTGCAGAGAAATTCCTGGTTTGGGTTAACAGGGAAACGTTAATATAGGTGTAAAAAAGATTATGGCTCTTCTTATAATCAACAGGGGGTTTAAATCATTCTAATGATTTCACCACAGCAATACATAACGCCAAGCCAAGAACAATATTGTATTCACTCCGCTGAGTTAGAAATCAAACCCAGCAAAAGCAGGTATCAGTAAGCCAGATCCTGCGAAATGATACTTCAGTTTCTTCTATTTCCTTTTTCATTCTATCTATATACATGAATTTTTGTAGCCTTAATTCAACTGAGCAGCTTTCCCGTGCAGAGCACAAAAATTCACCTTATCAGGCTGCAATATTTTGCCTCTCAGTTAATTATGTCCAGATAATGAAGAGACTGTAAAATCTTTCTAGTGATAATTACCTGTTATTTTTCTCCTGTGAAATGCCTCAGGCTTATCCTGCTATTTATTAGCTCTACTGTACACTTTCTGATGAGCTTGCTTCCAATTGCCTTAGCCCACATAACTCACAGGATGGGTCTTGGATTTTCAGATAATTGTCAAAGTCTGGTATCCTTATTGTAAAAGGGAGTCGCTTCCCTGAGAGACTTAACTCCTTCAGTGGAGACCACTGTAAATAGAGAATTAAAAGAAAGGGGGATCAGGTGGGTGGAAACAGAAGCATCTGGAGGAAATTTCTGCACCACTGGCCAGGCATTTATGCTCCTAACAGCTATTTAACCCACATATACATGTTTTTTCATTTGTCCAGACAGTTGCCTTAACCACAGGGCATAATCTCAATACAGGGCATAATAATCACAGGTCTGAACCTCCACTTTGCAATAAGACATGGCTTTAAAAATATGAGCATATATTTAATGAAAAATTATAAGCAGATACTATTTAGAGCTATAAATACATTTCCATGATTTACCCATGTGCAAACAAGTCAAGGATATTTTTTCTGGCGCCACAGTAAACTCCAGATTTAGCCCAGCCCAGTCACCGAATTTTAACACTTCTGTTCAGGTAAGAATGTAACTGTGCTTACATTGCAAATAAGGTAAATATACATCTTTTTGAACTAGTGGTGCTGAAAACTGGATTAAGAGCAGTAGTTTCTTCTAATAAGTAGGGTTAGCACCGAGAGAAGACAAGGAAGCCTCCTTAAATCCATGCTGGCTCTGTCTGTGCAGGGAGAGCTGCGGAAACAGCACATAAAGGAGTGCTTTGCGGAGCGATCCAAGGGCTTCTGGGTGTCAGGTTGCTTTATGTCAATCTCGGCACAAATCTAAGAGGGGTGACGGATAGTGGCTGTGGCAACCGTGGGACAAAGAGGCCAGAACAGAAGCAGATCCTGGCTGTGAGAAAAGCGCGGCAGCAGCCCCCATACCAGATACAGCAGGTCAGGGAGACAGGGACAAGGATCTGCACATGGAAGGACACTGAACTCCAGCATGTTCACAGGGTTGGGTCACCTGTGGAAAGGTGTCTAAACCACCTGCAAGCTGCTTTTGCTTGGCAAGTGGGAAAGTTTTGGAGCACACAGCCTCATTCTTCAGCCATGAAGCATCAACTCAGCTAAATTTCAATTTTAATAAAGATTAACCTCTAAACAACACTATCTGAAAAGAGTAGTTCTCCAAACTGTGGTATCTTGGTCTCTTGTTACTATGTGAACATACCACACTAAGGTTTGAGCTCCTGATCAGAAATTTGGAAAGAAAAAATTACAAATATCACAAAATGAAAGTTGATTTTCTAGGCAGATGCCCTGGGAGAACACCGCGAGCATCACACAGAAAATAAACCAGATTCTAGCAGATAACCAGTTCATTTTAACACCTTTCACTCACTGCCTTATTCACTTTTGACTGTTGAGTCAAAATCAGTAAGAATGAAACATATGGCATGTACCTCTGTGAGGCTACAGGAGCTTTCCCAGGAGTCAGCAACATTGACTACACAGTCCCATTTTAAGAAAAAAACATAATAAACATAGTAATGTGACTACCTCAGTATTTCACAAGGCAAGTCATGATAGTAATTTGGATTTCTGATGGGGGGGGGGGGGGGGGGGAAAGAAAGCCTTAAACTTTTTCTGTGATCTCCCATATGAAGTTCTCGGTTTGTTTAAACCAGAGTGCTCTGCATTCATTTTTTTTTCCTCATTCACTGTGATAGGGGAAATCCCCCAATACTTAGTGAATTGGGTATGGTGATTGTTGTACAGAGATAACAAAACTGTGATCCCTCGGTCAGCACTAAAAAATCCCACACTTCGTCTAGCAGAGTGCCAGATGAAGGAACCCATCTGTTCAGGGTTGATAAGTCAGTCCACTGTTGGGATGTAAGTCTAAATCAACGAGTGGATTGTAGGACATTCATAGGAGCAGGGAACTTTTAAGGTTATAGGTTAAATCTAACTTAATTTTGGCTGAAGAAACAATGCCAAGGGAAAATTTTCAGCTACAGCTTCTCTCACTGGGACACCCCTTTGGAGAACATCAGTAATAACTCCCTTTCCTGAACCAAACTGGTCCCGGTGTACTTGGAACAGCTCTGTAGGAATGCTTCACCTAATCGCATCCTCCTTAGCAGACTCCCAGTGTAAGTCCAGACAGAGTCCCTGTTCTGGGGTCTAAGCCTTGGGTACAAGAGAGCTGGGTTTGCCAACACTGTGGCAGCTGGGAACTACCCCATGGTTGAGGAACAGAAGATAGGGATATATTACACAGCCACTTTTCAGCTCCATTACACCGTCAGATGGCTCAAAGGGGCTGGCATCACAGCAGAGAATCTGGCTTACAGTTTATACACATGTGGCTGTTATTCAAAGCCTTCTCAGCTGTTAGTCAAAGCTCCATAATCCCATAATGTCTGCACTTCACTAAGTGCAGAGTTATGCTCTCTAACCCCGCAGTGCTTTTTCTGGTCATGCTGACCTAGACTTGAATTGAAGCATACCTTCAACTTGAATTCTGAAGAGACAGCTCCAACAATATTTGCAATAAAAAATTACAAGTACTATTTACTCCCCAAGACAATCTGTGCATTTAGGGCACTGGATTTAAAACAAAGACATTGAATTGCTTAAAAACAGTTAGAAAAAGCAAGTAAATTTCTAGCAGTTTACATATTGAAAGCAGGTTTAAGCCCTCCCTTGAGCATAAATCTCCAAGTAATTAGGATGACACTGCTCTCCTAACGTACAAGATTCATTGTTTAAATAACCACTTTGTTAATTCCCATGGTCCATCTTCTGAAATTCTGGGTAGTTTCAACACTGAGCTCCAAATATACTTAATGCCTTGGTCATTGGAAAAAATTCAAGGTGATCCACTACCTAAGGTGATGGAAAACTGAAGCCAGACTTCAGTGTCAAGACCATTTTCTTATCAAGCCTCCTAGCTCACTCCTACACTTGTTGCTGAGATGCAGAGAGATGCAAAAAAAGACCACCAGAGCCATTTCAATAGCCAGTTTCTCCTGAGTACCTTTTTCATTTAATTTTTCTTTACCCTTTCCTAATGAATCCACAATTATCAGTGACACTCAGAGGACGTTTTCTCATCACACTGCAAAGAACTTAACAAAATATACCTCAATACCATAATTTCACATCTGCAGCTGAAGAGGCAGACAACAAGGCCTACCACAGACAGGCAGTGGATGAAACTGGAGAGGGGAGGAATCTACCAAGGATGATGTGAGACTGGAGCTTAGCTCTGCCCCAAGCCTCCCCATGACCAACTGAGAGTTTGAATGAAGAGAGGCAGTAACCTCCATTCTCTCTCCTCCTGTTCAGCAATATATTCTTCTGAGATCAGGTCTGACTGCAAGAACTTAAACTGTTACTGTCCAGAAGCTACACTGACATTGACCTACTTCATTCTCAGTAAAAAAATATTCAGCAAGATGAAAAGCAAGATAAAGAGGAAAAAAAATGGTCAGAAAGATGTTTTGGCTTACATATCCCCTGTGTGACCTCTCAGTAGAAAGGCCAATAGTCTGAGATGAAAGCATTTATGTACATAACTTGAAAAAATATTAGCCATCCTAATTTTAGGCAAATGTATGACTATGAAGTATTGTTATGCTGGTAGTCGGCATGAGGTTGCACAGGTTGAAGGAATTAAACCCTTCCCATTCCTCAAAAAAACTCTGTCAAGCCTTAACTGAAAGAAAAATTGGTGCAAAACCCTGTCTATGAATCAGTCCTTATTACATATTTTCACAGTCTCTATAAATACGACACTGAAATATAAGTCTGCCTTGAGGCCACTGTGCCATGGTTAACCCATACTGTGCTTTCCAAATATCATCATACTGCTAGAAAACCTTCCTCAAAACTTTAGCTTTTTTAGCACCTTGGCATTAAACGTCTTCTTTCCACTCCAGCAATTCATTTATTTCTTGTCCTTTGCATAGAACAGCAGTTGATGTGGATTTATTGGCATTGTCCCTTCATCACAGCATCCCACCCTGACACCAGAGATTAACTCTATGTCCAAAAATAGTTGGGCATTATTAGGAAGCAATCTAAATCATCAAAATCAGAGTACTCAGTTATAGAAAAAAAAATAATCTATTGCAGCAGCCAATTCAGCTCTTAGTAACATGCTTTAATTTTTGGTCAGCCCTGAATTGGTCAGGCAGTTGGACTAGACAATCATTGTAGGTCTCTTCCAACTGAAACTATTCTATTCAGATCCTGAGATCAGGTAATGAATCATCTTGAGTTCAAAGCACAAGACGAGCTTCACCTTTGTCCAAGGTAACAGTTGCCCAACTTGACTGGTTACATACAATTACAAAGAACTCAGCAATATTCTGTGGCTGAAAGACAGAATTCATCCTAGAAAGGGATTTGAAGCCATCTAAAAGCAGTTTCAAAATCATGCATGGTAGACAAGCAAAACGGACTACAAATTAATGGGAAAATTGTGATATTGGATATTACGTGCAAAAAGTGAAGTTTGCCATCTGCTCATGATCTTTAATTGTCAAGTTAGTCAAGTGACATTAGTGCAAGAGGAACAGATTTAAATGAGTAAGATTTAGCACCACAGCAACCAATGCCTCCATATGCGGGGGTCTCAGGTCTTTGTCTGTCTGAACCTGGAAGTTAAGTCCCAGACAGAAAGGACCCAGAGAGATCCTAATGACAAGCCTACCTCCACCAGCTTTGGCAAAGCAACTTTATTGTGCTTTTATAAAATTTTTATTCTTGTTTTCCTCATTACCTGACATTTTGCAAGTAGACTCCCATTCACCATGACAAGAATTACTGTCATTTGTTCAATCATTCAGTGTCTGAACAGAAGTTTGGGCCACCAGAGATACAGGCCGAATTCTTAGCCTTCCCTCATGCATATTTCCCACCCCTGCCTATTCTACAACCCTTTTCTGAAAGGTCTGGCCTACTAGTTCAAGCTTGCCTGGTGGATCATTGCCACGTACTTCTGACCAGAAAGGCAGCTAAAGGGACACTATCTCAGATACCTCATATTTTCCATGTCAGAGTATGGATGAGATGCCGTACTGGGCCTATCTCTCATCAGTGCTAAGACTGCTAACATGAATCAGCACAAGATAGAGAAGCTGCCTTGTCAATCTCTGCTTTATTTTTTTTCCCGTCTTGTGGTTGTTTTTGCCTTGTTTTGGGATTTTTCACATTGTTGCTCTGGGGTTGGGGTTTTTTTGGTTTTTGCTTTTGTAAAGTGGTGCTTTTTTTAAAAAAGTAGCATTGGATTGTAACAACAGCAACAATGGAAAATAACTCCCACTTCTCACTTGTTTTTATTGTTTTTCCCCAAACCAAAGTGCTATTTTTAAAAACTGTGAACACCTAATAGAGAAGATTATATTTCCCTTTTTTCATTTGTTTTCCTAACATATCTTTAATAAAAGGTAAAAACCCCCATCTTTTCAGTTAATCCTATACAACCATTACTGTCAAAATGTCAGACTTGCTTAACTATTTTACGTTGTACAGCAAGCTATCCACGCTAATGTCTTTGCTTCTACCGATTGATTATGTTAGCATAATACAGTTACATTTTCAAGGAGAGATCTCTTCTCAGACAAGACGAACATATTTGGGCTCAGGTATTCCCAGTTGACTACACCTCTTTTCCTCAATAAACACATCAGTAATGGGGAATCTCTGCTGACTTTGACATGTTGTCCTGCCACTGCTCACATGATTCTCCTTTTAAAAAAGGTGAAAACATGTGACTAATTGACACAAGAGACATCGATGCAAAAGTAAGAGACAGCCAGAAAGCAAGATTTCTCCATTCAGAACACCCCAAATTACAGACCCTCAAAGCTACTTATGGATTAATTTTCTGTCATTTATATGCTTTTTTTTTTTCTCTAGACATTGTGCAATGAGGGAACAAGTTGCTGATGCACGAGCTTGATGCATGAGCTTTCTTGTCTTGCTGTTAGGGGGAAAAAAATCAAGCTAGTCTTTTGGGGGCCCTTGTATAGTTTTAGCCCTCAACTGCTGAAGTGTATCTTCCTGGAGCTCAGGAATGTCTGGCCTTACGCAGGCCATGCACCACAAGCTTTTACATATCTGCTTCTTCATGGCTAACTTCAGAATAACCTCTCTTCACAATAGATAGTCGTTTTTCACAAAACACTAACAGCCAAGAAGAGCAACAGAAAAAGGAAAACCACAACCCATTAAGCAGGCCATTTCCTTAGCTAATGTAACAGCCGACTTCAACAAACCTCATACAACACCTCTTGGCTGTGCCCTTACCAGCCACCCTATAGTGCAGTCCAAGCTGGAAGAGCAGCCACACTGCAGGGGAACACTGCAAAATCTGACAGGGAAAACAGGAGAGCCTTAACAAAGCCAGCACACACTGCACAAGGACAGGTCAACAAACAAACCAGACCTTCAGGCTGTGGAAACACCCACAGCACAGATTTCACAGCCCTTAGAGGTATCGAGCCCCTTTGCCTTGGCAGCCTCCTTGTCTGAGCAACCCACCACGACTTCACTCAGACTCTCTGGATTCAGGGAAAGCCCATCATCATTGCTCTACTCCTTGCAGGTGTGGAAGGCAAATGGTTTCTTTCCTCTTCAGAGAAGGCTTCTGGGTTTTTTTTCTAAGTCCTATTTAAAGTTTCATCTCCCTTACTCTTCCCTACCTTGAGATAAATTGCCTCAGTCTATTCATTGCTTCCTTAGCAGTCAGCTCACATTTGTTTACCCACACTCACTGCAGTTGTTCCGTCTGTTCCCGAAACATCATGTCCCAAGACACTTACACATCTCTAGCAACAAACATGAAATTAAATACAACTTCTAATGCATTTATAGATTTCCAAATGTGGTTAGAATTCAAACAGTGCTCAGTGGCTTTCAGCTAAGTTAGTGTACTGTGTTTTCATGGCAAGGTTTTGGTAGGGGCGGGGGGCTACAGGGGTGGCTTCTGTGAGAAGCTGCTAGAAGGTTCCCTTATGTCCAATAAAGCCAGTGCCAGCTGGCTCCAAGATGGACCCACCCCGGCCAAGCCCAAGCCCATCAGCAGCAGTTGCAGCGCCTCTGGGATAACATATTTAAGATGGGGGGAAAAAAACCTGCTGTGAGACAGCAGTCAGAGAGAGAAGGCAGGAGAGCAACAACTCTGCAGACACCAAGGTCAGTGAGGAAGGAGGGGAGGAGGTGCTCCAGGCACCAGAGCAGAGATTCCCCTGCAGCCCCTGATGCAGCCCCTGGTGAGGCAGCTGTGCCCTGCACCCAGGGAGGCCCACGGGGGAGCAGAGACCCACCTGCAGCCCGTGGGGGACCCCACGCCAGAGCAGGGGGATGTGCCCGAAGGAGGCGGTGACCCTGTGGGAAGCCCGCGCTGAGCAGGCTCCTGGCAGGACCTCTGGACCCGTCGAGAGAAGAATCCAGGCTGGAGCAGGTTTGCTGGCAGGACTGGTGATCCCTGAAGGGCTGCACCCCGTGGCAGGGACCCATGCTGGAGCAGTACAGGAAGAACTGGTAATAAATTAAACTAATTTTCCTGAAGTCGAATTTGTTTTGCTTGTGACAGAAATTGCTGAATGATGTCCCTGTCCTTACCTCCACTCATGAGCCTTTTGTTATATTTTCTCTCCCCTGTCCAGCTGATAAGGGGAGTATAGAGCAGATTTGGTGGGAACCTGGCATCCAGCCCGAGTTGACCCACCACAGTTACATGCCTATCTTCCTCAGAAATCTTAAAAACCCACCTTCAAAACAAATCTTTATAATGAAACTATTCAAGTCATATAAACAAGCTACTTTAATTCTTTTTGATACTTGCCTTTTCAAAATATGTGTAGTAACACAAGTCAGGAAACTAAGGTGTATATTTAAAAGCAAATCAGTTTTGGGACAATGGTAGCCATACGCATTGCAGCTACCAGTTCATATATTATTTAAATATACTATTTAAACATTATTTAATCATAACTCAAATTTCACACTTTTGAAGCCTAATTCTTGTATTTTATCAATACAGTTGCCCTTGCTATTACACTCTAGCTGTATCTCATGAGGTTTACTTTTTCTGTGAGATTTTACTCTAAAGGCAGAAGATTCTTGCTTGGTGCCAAGGGTGTGACTGGCACCATTGGTTTGGTGTGCAGGGTGGTGATGGATTTCATAGTTCATGCACCTCTGCATATGTGTTTTCCACCTCAGGTGCTGTAAAAGCAAAAGAATCATATTACTTGTGAAAGACAATCATAAATATCCATTAACAAAATTTTTTAAACATAATACTTTTCAAAGTAGTTTTGATATTTCTATCCAAACTTCCAATTATTTTCATGGGAGATATTCCTAACATTGAAATAAATGTCTCAAAAAGCAGAATTAAATACATTTCTGTTCCATGACAAGATAGGATGAAGGGGTTATGATTACTTTCAATCCCCCTTGCATAGTTTCTAAGGAAGCAAGATATTACATCAAATTCTGCTTTCTTGGAGATTGCACATTAAGGACTTAGCTGAAACAGCACCCAAACATCTCCAGATATCCTTACTGCAGAACTGTAGCTTTGTGGATTATGGGCTTCAAGTATAGTGGTTCATTGAGTGAGACTACAAAGCATTTTTTTTTTCCTTTCTCCATTTTTTTTTTTTTTTCTTGAAGTGTTTTGTCCTGCTGCTTTGAGACTAACACCTCAGTTCTCTTCAAGTTGATCCAAAACTCTGAGGGAAACCTGTAATCCACATACCTGCATCTCCTGCATTGTGACCACATCTCTCCTGCAATCATAAACACATCCCCCTTTAATTTTAACTGGGCAAATGGATAGAAAAGGCATATTTAGTAAGATGACATGCTTGGAAGAGACTTTTTGACAGTGGAAATATGTGCTTTTCAGTTCTGCCACCTCACTGTGGGGATGGGATTTGGCCAGGTGAGGAGATGAGGTAGGCTGACTTACTCATGCTGTCACCATTCCTGTCCCCCACAAGGAAAGGGCCATGGGGACATTCAAACTAGAGTCTTGCATGGTATGGGGAGCTGTATGGTCAAACACTGGAGACAGCTGATGCCTGCACAGAGGTATGCAATATATCCACCTGGACAAACCAATTACTTCAGTGTCAGCATTCTCATCTCACCTATGTCAGAGGAAATTTTTCAGAGCAGCAGTCGTTACTTTATAGGAATTGTTACAAAACAGACAACACAGACATCTTTGATGCAACACATCATTACTCAGATTTGAGCAGTAACATTTAGACAGACAAATGAAATAGATTCTGAAGTCTGAAGACTAACCTGGAGAATTTCACAGAACTTGGCCAGAAGTTCCTTTCTCCAACTTCCTGCTGGGATTGACAATTATTAGTGGTTTCATCTCAGACATAAAGAAACCAAGTCTGCTTGATCTGTAGCAGACAGAGAGGTAAATTCCAGGTATCACACAGCCCTGATCCTGAGGAAAAGCAAAGAACCCTCGAAGAAAGTGAAGGAGCATCCAAACACACACTTTAACACATTTGTGATTGAGACAAATAAAAATTTGGGAGTATGTGTCAGATACAGGAAAAAGAAAACAAAACAAAAAAACCCCACCAAAACCAGATTGGAAATCAAGGTACAGTGCAAGGAGTAGCAGCAAAAAGGTCTGCAAGACAGAACTGTTTCTTCTGCAGAGATGACCTGGAAACTACCAGCAGCTCATGATATCGACTAAGAGAGTCAGCAGTGTTCAAACAGGGCTGACCCAGGATCTCTTAATTTGTTCCTTTTGTTTGTTTGTTTTTTTCCTGGCAAGATCATAAAAAACTGCTGTAAAACTCAGATTTAGTTACAACAGGCAAGAGAACCTGATACATGCCTTCCTCTTGGACAGTCCCAGGGAAGAGGAAGAGGAATATGTGCATGCTCGGTATTTACTTTTGGAGTAATTACCACCAAATATACTGAGCCTAGAAAGCTTACATGTAGAGCCAGAATACTATCAACACCTATAGCAAGTTTTTATATCCCTTTCAAATCCCACACAGCCTGAGGTAAGCAAGCTAGTGCAAACCATAGTCCAGAGGATGTACTACAAAAAGATTAAGTGTCATCTGCACTATCTACAGCTGGCCTTTCATCAGATCACCACATAACCCCCTGTAAAAATCCTCCAGGTGACAGCTCATGCTCTCCCTTCTGTTTCCATGCTACTGAGCACAAAAAAATAGCTTCACAGTGTAAACTGCAACAGGCTGGCAGGAGTGAAGAGGGAAAAGAAATAAGACTTGCAGAAGTTTCTATGAAGTACAGGAAAACATAATAGGATCTGCTGATGTTTTCTTAAACTAAACTGAAATTTGAGAAAGTAGGTATTTTATTGCCTTTTATTAACTTTCCCTACCATGTACACTCCTGTTATGAGCTAGGCTTATAAATCCCTTTCCTTAATTCAGCTTCAATTCTAGAGAAAAGGCAAATTATGCTTGGCTAACTACATCTAAGATTTTATTCTTGATGGAGAGCAGGGAAGAGCAGGTAGAGGTGAGGTACTCTGGAAGAAGACTGTGTTAAAAATATTTTATGCAAAAAACCCCACATGATAGATCTACCTAGTCCCCCACCCTTTTTTTCAAACAGACTGGTGAAGTATTGCTTAATGCATAGTACATGTCAAACAAACAAATCAAACAGTTTGACTCTGGACCACTTCCCCTCCTTCTTCAAATAATGAAAACTGCACATATCAAACAGAGTGAATGCAGATGGGGAAAGCAATTTGAAAATATGTATTTGTCCTCAAGGATCAGTACATTTCAGTGTTTTAAAAATATGGCTGGCAACAACAGAATTTGCTGAAAAATACATTGACTAGCAATGACCTACTGAACACAAGCTTTACAGTACTGGTAATATATTAGCTGGGCATATAGACTAATGGGAAAGGCTCCCATTTTGCTCCCAGTGCTATAACAAGATGTACCAACACATGAAGTTATCGAAAACATTCAAGCGCACAGTGGTCCCAGAGGAGCAATGCCAGACCTCAGGAAAAACGACCATGTTCTGGCAGGCATATGAAAGAGTAGTATTTTAACAAAAACCCATTGAACTCTCCTCTAAGTTTATTGAATGCCTCTTCCCAACCCTGTAGACTAAAGACAATGCACAGAGAAATGGTGAGACTCATAACAGGTCAGGCATTGTTTGTTTATTCTACTAACCAAAGCAAGGATTTCAGATGGGAACTACAAAAACAGGCAAGGTGATCTTACGGTGTTGATTTTGCTAAGGTGTTCCTGTTGACAGCTCTCTTACCCACTTCCTTCAGTAATGTCTCAATTACTTCAAAAGTAATTAACTGTCATATGGATGAGTAAGTCAGGCATGAAGCATCTGATTCAAAAAAAATAGCTGTGTGAAAAACATAAAATTCCATTAAGGGATGGGCTGAACCACAACCCTAACTCCATAGTAATATTTCTTAGCTACATGTTACTCTTAGGTTTTAAGAGTTGACCAAAATAATGGATTAAAAAGCAATCTGTAAGTTATGCAAAACTGAGACTTTACTACTGCCCTTATAGTATGTCATCTGCCTCTTTTTTTTTTTAATATAGGAAGATAAGAAAAAGCATGATACTTGAAATATTAAAATAAAGTTATTATGAAGAAATAATATCCAGGAAGTCTGTTTTAGATAAAACAAACTATCTTTCACTTAAGACACTACAAAGGGGCCTTCACTTAGGCTTTTCATAAAGACAAACTCTTGTAAAAAATAAATCTCAGTTTCAACAGAGAAATAAAAAAATCACTAGTCACTTGAGAAAATTTTGATCACAGCTGAATGGTTTGATTGTTAAAGGAGCAGCTTGCCATTTTTTCCTCTACATCCTCCATTTCTGACAGCATTAACCTTCCTTGGCGTGTGCATATTTCCACAAAACCACCCGCCTTCCATTTTCCTCAGACAGCAACGTGTTCCCTGCTGCTCTTTGCTGTCGCTTGCAAGAGGTGTTGGTTCGTTCTAGGTGGCAAGTAAAAAAGACCAGGGTCCTTGTTATCTGGTACCCTAAAGGTGGTCAAAATGACATGCAAACCAATCGCAAGAGCATACTTCTACCTCTAGGGACACTAGGTAATATCTGTTATTCTCTAAGCTAAATCTGCTTTGGGGTCTATGTAGATATAGCAGCTGTGAATGCTCTAAACACACAATGCTTCCAGAATTAACATCAATGCATATATTAACACGAGGCAAAACACCCAGGTTTCCTACTGCTTTATCTTCTCAGTGTAAGGCTTTGTATTAATTCACAAGCAAGCAGTATAGCGCAGCTGTAACACTGGAGTTGCAGAGAAGTCCTCCTCCTCACATCCAATTTTCCAGTTGAGTAGACTTAGTTTCAAGAACGTCCAGTGTTGTGACAGAAGTCAATATTATTAAGAAATTCGCTCTCTTCAGTGCTCTTCTCTTTGCATAACCCATCAGAAGGTTTAATCAAAGTTCAATTCTACTTACTGAATCCTACTTGTATTTCAGGCTTAATTACCTAAACGATCATCAAACTGGATCACCACTCCTTCAAGGGAGCTCTCTTTGTGGTACGCGCCACCCAGGATCTACAGTTCTCCTGCACGTCTCCCGTCAGCTCACCTTTCTCTCCTGCCACCCTAGAGCTCCTTCTTTCATTCAGGCAGACTGCAACACTCACAGAAATATAAGGCAGTAAAAGTTTGTAATTTTTAGCAAGACTGACTTTTTAATGAAAACTACTGCAAACCGCAGCACTGGAGAGTGATGGTACTGAAGAGCTAAACAGATGTGTATTCATTTGTTTGGATAGCACAGGATGAACCATGTCGATTTTGCAGATTTTTTTTTTTTCTTTTAAATCTAAATCATTAAATATATAGTGTGAATATCACCTGCTAAAGTGGAAAAAATATCAAGCCAAGTGTGATGACACTGAGAGGAGCATACATACCGCAGATTATATTCTGGTAAAATGGCATGTCCATGAGGTGGGTTTTCACCAGTGGAAATTTCCCAGATGTGGATATCTTCTAAGTACTTGAATCACCCACATCCTTGTTACTCACTGCGCATTACTGTTGGATACAGATGTGATCTTTCCCAGTTAATGCAAGTCACTAGGAAATATCTATCCCTTATTTTCTCTAGATCATAACATGCTTCAAGATGCTAGAGTGGTAAGAAAAAAGCATGAGAAAATGGGCATTTCCAGCTTTGCCTGACTCTCTTTGGAAGAAAAAAAAACCCCAAACTTGAAAAGCCTCTCAATCACCATGTAAAGCAGGATTACTTCAGCATCTGCCAATTGAATCCAAGGAGAATAATTTTATTTGGGTTGTAGCTCTCACTTGTGAAAGGCTAACTTCAGTTAGTTGGTTTTCCATGGGACATATTTGCTCTCACTCTGTTTCCACTGATGTTTTGAGTAGTACCCAAGTGGAAAATAGAATTAACATGTTGAGTAAGCTTTATTCCTCTTTAATTTGTTATTGCTGTCATTAAGAGTCTTCTATTTTACTTTGGCTAATTGTTACAGGAACAGCACTAGAAATGTTATAAATCTCTAAGTTGATTGTTCCGTGGTGCAGTTTTTCCATGGGACAAGTCTTTTTCATTTATCATGGAGGAGTCCAAAAAGTGCTGGAACCAGAGGCACTAGTAAGTCAAAGAAACTGAGTAACACACTTGCCATTCAGGAAGGGATATAAATTCTTTCTATTTTGACATATGAGAATTAGCAAAGTAGATAAAAATTCAGAACCAGTTGGTAGACATCAGGGAACAGGCTGTTACTTACAGATTCACGTACTGAGGAAGCACAAGCTTTTGATATATTACATTACCAAAACTTAATTTCTATGTGCACAGTACCTCACCAGCAGTAAGGTTCCTCCTCGCCCCTTCCATCTTGCCGCTCAACAATAGCATTAAAAATACTGCTTTTAACTGTGAAATTAATTATCTACCTATGAATTTTATACCAGATCAAAAAAAATATTAAACAGTATGTTTAAACTCTTTTGCTAAACCTGGAAAACTCAACTATGTTCAGGTTCCAGTCCAACTATATAAAAGTAACTCTTGACTGCTTTTTAAACCTACTTAATCTTTTAAGTCCTTCTGCAAATTTATCTGCAGCGGTCATAACATTAAATGCTAGCTTTTCTCTCTGTTTTCGCTTGCCTTCTCATATAATACAGTATTTGTCTTTTAACTGGATGTCACTGTTTCACCAGCATTAACATCTGCCAATGCCTGTATAAGCAGAACAGCATAAAATCTCTTTGGCATTTCTTTCAAAGTTTGTGTATTAAGAGATATGCCCATGATTTTATTTTTGGTTGCCTGTGAAAACTCTTAAATGCAGTTAATCAATGTTGTAAAAGCACTAGCAAATTGTACCCCCCAAATCTGGTTTCTAAAAATAAAATCATCATCACTTTAGTCTTCACTCAAGCCTTTAGTTTCAACTCTTGATATTCCAACTCCCCTTCCAGTAAGGGTGTGGGCTCCTCCTATTTCTTACAGAAAGTCAGCCTAGCTAGGCTGTGACCTTCTACTAACCTCTTATGCATATAACCATACTTATGCAATTTTTTTCTTCAAATAATGTAAACCAAGGACAGAAAAATGTTAAGTCATTACTACAGGGAACTTCAGGCACTATTAAACAGATAACAGAGAAACATCCTTGAAAGAACAGAAAAAAAAGAAGTCTTAAAAACTTAATAGCAGCCTACCTTTTTCAGTTAGCAGCTATATCTCCCAAACCAGCTTTCCAAATCCTCTGTAGAGCTTTGTCTATTTGAAGTTGAGACTCTGCTTTTATCTGGATCACAGAAGCTGGATCTATCTCATTATAGTGTACCCCATAGGACAGAATTTAGAAGGTCAAACTAAGGTGCACACCGACAAATCCTATTAGAGACCCCAGCATGATGCACGCTGAAGACACATTCAGTAACAAAGGACCAGCAGCTTCCAAGTCTGTCTTTCTTGCTTAGCTGCTCTCTGATGGCTACAGCCAGGAAGACAGTTTTACAGCTTAGCTAGCTAAACATTTAAAAGCACTGCTGAAGACAGGGAAGATTAAATAAGCAACAGATTGTAAAAAGGGGAAAACCCTTGTAGTTTACCACCTAAATAAGAAGTGGAGCTATGAGCATCCATACTCTTTCCAGGTGGGTTTATTTATCTTCAAGTACATAGAATTTGGGCACAGATCTGCAAGCAGAAGGTAGGCCAACCTTCAGTTTTATCTGAATATTAAAAGAAATTCTATGAATCACTAGTCAACACCTCTGACCTTGGGCTAAATATAACATAAATTACTTAAGCATGACTTAAAATTGACAACTGGTAGTTGAGAATATTCCTTGAAAAAAACGTTAAATATTGGATTTAAACACTAAAAACTTATGCACATTCAATGTCTTCAGAACTGCCGGACTTCATTATTAAGCACAACAAAAACATACTTTCCCAAGCAAAAAAAGAAAAATCATTTATAGCCAAACCAGCATTTTTTCTAAACTATTATCCATCCAATAGACTAAGTGCAGAAATAATTATGGGATATTAAAGATAGTTATTATCTATGTGATCCTATTGAATTAATCTACAAGTGTAATTTTCTAGAAGAAATTTGTTTAACTACAAAACATTCAGTGAATACAATATGCATTTATAAACAGTATCATTAGTGTATGGTATTTTGGAAATGCATTGTGCAAACTGGAAAATTTCAGTATGCCTCCAGTATGGGTATAGAATATATGGTTGTATATATAAATACTGGAGACACACATATACACACTTCCATGACACTGCTACTATCCACTACGCAGGTTCTTTGGTTTTGCAAATGAAGAATCTTTCCCATTAAATATACAGTTGCCACCTGCAATTTGGGGGAGGCAAAGTTCTACCCTCTTGGAAAACAGACATGCTGTTACCACCATGTATTCATTTGGCCTTTACTGTGTGCAAGTTTCACAAAATGAATTTATCAAGTGAATTAAGGTTCCTAAACATGGCTGATGTCAAAGGAAAGACTTTTTTCCTTATGCACGTGAAATTACCTTAAGCAAGGTATCACAATTTCAGTTCATATTACTTCATGCATCTGACCACTGACCTGAAATTACCTATGTTTATATTAATCATCTTGCTATCCTCCTAAATATGCATCATAGACAAAACCGGATTTTTTAGCATGCTTTAGTAGTTCTTCATGAGCAACAACTGCTAATTCATACGTTTTAAGGCCTGTAACAACCCTCTGTCTGTACCTGTCTTATTGCATCTGCATCCCGTTTCTGCCATGCCTGCAAATCAAGCACACTCCAGGCAGCGCTGATTGCTGAAGCAAAGCTTAAACTTGTACACAGTCTGTTGCATCTCTCAAGAATAATCTGCACATTCAACACTTAGAATGAGAGAAGGAGCAGGGAGAAGAGCAGCAGTGTAGGACTGGGGACAGACTTGAGCAAGAGTCTTCAGACAACAGGAAGCTCTGGCCATGAGAAATAAGGGAATGCTGTCAGAGTACATTAAAAGAAATTCAGACAAAACAAAAACCAACAAAAACCCCAAAGGCCAGGGACAAGAGAGACATGCTCCGAAATGGAGCCAAGAGCAAACTTGCACATCACACAGACAAGAAACACAAGGGGCAGAATGAGTGGTGTGAAGAGGACAGCAGCCAAACACCAGCAGGGTTTGCTGTCTGCATGAAAAACTCCATCTGTACATACCAGTACGCAGGAGGAAGGAGAAAGAGGAGACAGGAGAAAACAGACCTCAGAGAAAGAGAGGCAGGTAAATAAATGCCAAATTGGAATTTCAAAGCTAGTGAGATTTAACCCAGAGGATATGCACCAATTTGACATTTCTTACGGAGAAGAATAAAACAAAAAAAAAAAGTCATGTAATTTGTTGCTACTATGAAGATAAATACTGTGAGGTAGAGCCGCTCAATTTATATGAGCTGGTCTAACAGACAAGCCCTATCAGATGATAAGTGAAATTCAGGCTCTCTACAATTTTTTTTCTTTTCTGAATACAGGAGCACACGCCAAAGTAATAAATCTAGGTCTGAAACTATGACTGCCCCAGTTGTTAAAAGAACAGTTTTAAAATTCAATAACATAAATGGCTACTTCTACAACTACAACTGGGTTGTATCATCATATCATAGGAATTTAAAGAGGACGCACAGGGAGCAAGTGTCCTCGGTGGTACAGAAGTGGGTTAGGGTACGGTAACTCCAGTGCAAAGAATTAACAGAAGTGGCAGACAGGTTTGCAGCAGGGCTGGAAATGTGTGGGATGCAGTACAGCTCTGCCTGTGCCTATCGGCACCACCGAGCAGCACCTCCGACCAGCACTGACACACAGGGACTACAAACACCCAACACAGATACATCTGCAGGATTCTCATCACCCTCCCTAGGAAGAAAATATCCAAGATGAGGATGACACTGTTGGCTTTTCCACGGCAATGGGTTGTAGCTATTTCATTAAACAGGTCAGACATCAAGTGTCTGCACAAGTATGTGGGGACATGACCTGCAAGCTGCAGGCAGCAGAGGTAGCTGGAAGACAACTTGTTACCACCACCTGAAGAACGAAATGTTCTCAGAACCATGCAGAATGCACACCTCTGCATTTCCAGCCATTGTCACACTAATTTATTCTTTTTTTTTTTTTTTTTTTTAAATTCTCTTACAGATTATTTACACCTTTGGCCATATTCATGACATGCCTCAGAATAAAGGATCACATTTTGCATGAAGTATTACTATCTCTCACTGCACAAATTCAGGGGTATTTCTACTCAAAGCAGCTTCTTTCCTCTTTTCTGTCTCTAATGCAATCATTAGAGTCCCTTTAAAAGAGTATTTATTGATCACGTTTCCTACAATATTTCTCAGAATTACAATTAGGAAACATAAATAACTGATGGTGCTGTCAGATGAACCCTGTATTATCCAACTGCTAGGTTAAGAAAAGCCACTTATAATTGATGGGCTACTTCCACAGGCCACTGTGTGACACTGGCTATTAGATAATTCCCACTCATATGTATTTAAAGTTCTTTGAAACTCCAGTACCTTTATCAAATGACCCTCCTCAGGCTTTACATTAATTAAGGTCTTCTGAGGACATTTTCCTTCTGGTTAAATGACACCGCATCCTCTCTTCTTGCTGCAGTTTGTTGTTCATTTTTTTTAATAGCTAGCATTTACCTTTTTCTTTTACACATTTTCAACTATTTATAGTCTCCTGTTAATGAAGGGTACACAAACTCTGTATAAGCCTTTGCACTGCTCTCCCTTTGCATTCTTCTTCCTTTCTTGCTTTCTATGTCAATGTTTATACAAACACAAAATCTGCAGAAGCATTTAAAAATTTAAGTTGGAAGGAACCTCAACAAGATCATCTAATCTAACACCAATATCTCAAATTATTAGTCACACTAAAAACACATGAAGCTCCCATAGTCAGCTACATATCAGATGATCAAAACCAGATGCAGATTCTTCCAACCTCTGGTTGCCATAGTACTGAGAACACTGTATGAGAATTTTGCTTCGTCTATCAATACCCTGTATTTCTACAGTGCCTTTCGACAAAGTACAAAATTAACAGTCCATCCCCCAGCCTGCATATTTACTGTCTAATACCAATAGCTCTGTCACAAACTCCATTAATCAGCCCAATGCCAACTGCTGGCATTTCGACTGCAAGGTCAATTTTCATACAAAGTTGAACAGTCTGAGTTTCAGATAATCAGGCTCAAGCATTTTAACAATCGAAGATTATCAATGTATTTTCAAAAGGAGTATGTCACCAAGCTAGAAAAATGTTAGCAGATCACCGAGACTTGCACATCATCTATATCACTGTAGAGTGTTCGTACTTGTCAGACACTACTGTGAAATAAACCTTTCATCTTTGATTTTTTTGTGTGCAATTGTCTCATTTGCAATTCATTTTTTATAGTAAAGTCTATCTTGAAAACAAAATTCTGAAAATAGGTAGAATTTATAAACTGGGCAGTCTCACTTGCATAAAATGGAGGGATCTAAAAATCAGTGCAAGCAATGAATTGATACTTATTACTAGGTGAACTAACAGCCAAAGTGTCAACAAGGGTGGTCACGCTCTCCTTTAGACCATTAAAATGAGTTGACCAGACTAGGTGCTCAGCATCTGAACATTCTTATTAAGTTGCATATGTGAACTGAGCTCTTGAACATCTAGAAGTTAATCAGGACATTTAAGGGTCTAAAGGTAGTTCAATAGTTTTCACACAGGAAAGAATATCCACTCCACCCCTGCAAGCCAAGGAAACTATTTGGATACAAATTAGTAAGCCACATTTCCAGGAGAGAATAAAAGCAGTGTAAGATGAAATACAAATGCACAAGTCTGTTTCCAGCTGAAAACAAGAGTAGCACTGTAGCAATTGTCACTTGCTATTATTAATGCCCACTTCACTGTATGAAATCAAGTGCTGTGTTGCAGGAGAATTTCAGCTTTTGGAATACAAGTTCCCACTTTTCTGCCAAAGTGGCATTGCCACTGGTAACAGTCTCCTTGAGTTACAGGCAAAAGAGTATTTCACCCCATTACACAATATACAATTACCCAAACTTTGTGGAGCAGATTTCAAGGGAAAGAATTTCCTTCTTGTCTTAGTCCTTTAGAAAAGGCCCTAACATCATTTAACAGCAGCTCAGAGATCGCTAGCAAAACACTGTAATCTTTGCTTCTTGCAATGATTTTTGAAATTGCTTTTAACACAAATATACGTGTACAATACAAGCATGTAAACTGCATGGTGTTACACTCAGTTCCAACCCTACTGCAGTTTAAAGTGTTTAAACATCACGACACACAGGTCAATCCCTGATTTTTCAGTTTCTGTAAGCACCCGAATCAAATCCACCAATTCAGCAACTGCTGCTATTTGTTCACAGTATTTTTCCTAAAGCTGCTAAAATATACACTTCCATCCACCTACGCTCCAATAGGCTCGTACAGAAAAAACTGCAGCTACAAATAAATGAACCATTACTGGATAGATAGAAGAATTTCCAATTACATAGAAAACAGGGAAACTGGCAACCGCATTATATAACATACTCGGTTCATTTATTTAGATAAATGTAACTGAAAAGTTACAACTTTTTAATTCTAGAAGTGTAATAAAAATAAAGTCTTTGTTGCTGCAATCCTGCAGTCGGAATTCCAAACTTATTTCCACTGGGATTTTCCAGCTACTGTTGAGGTGCACTGGAACGTGATTTAGATGCTTCTTTCCTAAAAAAGAATTGTACAAGGATTTTTCCAGTTGGAAAATAAAACAATATTGAGAGATCATATTTACTGTTCCTCACAGCAAGACTTTAATCTGATTTTTCTCACCTAGTAGTCTCATGTAACCCAAAACCCATCTTTCTTGACTTCCCCACATCACGTGAAACACAGCAGGATCTAATTTTGTCATCAGTCTCCATATCCCAGTACAAAAGCATCCTAATAGTACCCTCTCAGTTCTAGGTAAACCTTTCATATTCTTGCGTGTGCATATACATACAAAAATCCAGGAGTTTACCATTTTTGGATATTTAGAAAGAGTTATCAACAGTTAAATCTAACATTTAAATAGAACATTTCTCAAAGTTATATGCACAGAATTTTCACTGAAGGCTGTAGGTCTGCTGCGCGTCCTTCACTGAAAGGGTTATAAAGAGGGACCGTGGATCCTTTCTGTTTTTGCGGACTGTTATCTTCCCTCTCAGGGCCTCTCCTGCAAAAGTAAGAAAGAAATTACTACGCTTACATTACTGAATCATGCACAGTAACAGCAAAGATGCATTACATACCCTTACATTGCATGAGAAGCTGTTCTCAGTCAGAATTCAACAACTCTACAAAGGTTTCCTTTATGTTCTCAAGGCTCTAAGCAATGGTCTTGACAACAAACCTAAGTCTAACTGCAGTTAAGCCTGGTGAGGTGCTGAGTTCTGTCTGATGCTTTATTTCTCAGATTATCCACCCAAAAAGCTGACAAGCCAATTTTACTTGTGGCTGTGGAAAAAACACTGTATTCCTTGGATACATTAACCTCTCTTTGTATCTGGTTGAGTTGGATCTGCACATCACTACCTAGTATTCCCAGGCCCACACAGGTCTCAGCTGGACAGGTACTAAGTGTCACTGTACTATGTGTAAGTGCCCCTACCCACCCCGAGCTTCAAATATCAACTTGTTTTTTCATGAAATGATATAAAACAACATCTTGAAATTCTTGACCATAGATTTCTGTCTATGAAGTAAGCAAATTATTAGCAGTAATAAAACAGTATAAAAAAGCAAAACTGCTAGTCCACAAAAATTAATATTCCATTATTCCTTTGCTGAGCTCCCTAATTTAAATGCATCACCACTATCAACTTTGAGTAAAACCAAGTAACCACAAAAACCTATTCCACTTCCTACTGCGTATGCCATGCGGTTTGGATTTGCACTGCATTTCATTTAAGCTCTAATTAGGTAACGTTTTTATATCAATTTATTTTCAGTCCTTAATAAGACCTGCAATTTAAGTTATAGCCGTAAATATTTAGGAAGTCCATTGCTAAGCCACTTCATACCATCATTTTAAAACCACATGAACTACATCTACGCAGATGATTCTACTAAACACATCATAGGAGGGTGTGATCTTGATCTACAGCACTACATTCTCTGCTACTCTTCCATTAGGCCTCCCTTGCCCCGTACATCCTCATCCCTCACACCAGACACATCTACTGTTACTACTTTTCTATTTCACTGGATTCAAAATATTTCCAAGCTGTTCAGTATTTACTGTGATTTAAAAAGTTATTGTTTATGTTCTGTTAAAAAGCTGAAGTTTTTAATATTCTTATTGCAAAAATGAAAACAAATAGTAATTTAGAAACTAAGCTGGTTTCAAATTCAGGAAGAATTTTAGAATTCTCCATTTAGCACAATTCTCAGTTACATCCACAAACAGTAAACTGGCACAAGATCCACATTATAAATCATAAATGCAGGACATTTTGTCAAAGGCTGAAGTATAAACATCAAAGAAAGAATGACTATGGTACCAATACTTGTATAAAGGATCAGAAAAATATACATTTTCTTTGGTAATTTTGTGTTCTCTGCATAATTTAACAGTTAGTTGGAGATTCCACTTCAGTTTCTGGGCAGCTTTATTATTAGGACACAAATGACTGACATAACACAAAGTGATTTGCAAAGAACTGAGAAAATGGTTTCACAGATTATTTAAACAGAGACAGATTTGCCAGGTAGAAGGACAGGGTAAAGAAAAAAGGGGATTATAGCTTCTCTTCAGCTAGGAAGTTTAACCTGGTTTGAACACACAGATTTTCAGAACTGCTGCAAAATGAATTATTTGATATATTTTAACATCCTAAAACAACAATTTTCAAAACATTAAGACTAAAGAGCCTCTGAGAACTAAAATTCCACAATTTAAATGAATCCATACTTCAACCTTACCACTTAAAACATTAATACAAAGCAATACAATAAATGAAGTTAAGAATCTAAATACAATTTCATAAATTATAGCTGACTTCCTAGAACAGAACCCTCAGATTCTGTTTGTAAAGGCAGTTAATAAAAACAAAGCATTCCATTTTTCTCAGCTATTTCTTATGCAGTAATCACATTAAATCTGCCTTTTTAAACAGTCTTTCTGAGGGCTGAAGCAAACAACAGCAGTGCAACCAAGTAACAGAAAGGCAGTTCTGAACAATTAATCAATGTCATGTAGATAGAAAATGACTGATGTTTTTTCACCATTCTGCTGTCCTGTGAGCTGCCTGGAGGAAGCTGTCTCTGGGACTCAGCTGCATCACCTTGCTCTTATCACGCTCAGCTGAATACAAGTAAACCACACAGTGCCACTGCAGTCTGATTAGGACAAAACTGAATTCATTAAACCCCTTCCTGCATTTTTATTATCCCTTGGGGAGCCCTGAAATTTGTCCCCAAAAATAAAAAAAAAAATAGAATTCAGCAGAAGTGCTGCACAAGCTTACTAGCAGGGGAAAAAAAATGCATCCCTAGATCCATACTGATAAACAATACACATCTGATTCCACACTCTACAGTACACCCTATACATGTGCTCTGAACATTCAAAACAGTTTATTTTAGTTCTGACTTTTACCATCAGTGAAACTGCAAGCAACTGCATCCTTCACTTGTGTAAGCCCTCAGAGTGTTTAGGCCCAACAAATCGTATTTTTTCAGCCTGTAACTTGATTCATCTAAAAGGACTTGACCAAGCCCAAAGATTCCATGCAGTCTCCTGCATATGTAACCATAACATCTACTTAAAAGCTCAAAATGATCCATGGCAATGAACTTGTAATGTGAAGACTACCCTGCCTTTCAATGCAACTTGGTGTCCCCTCCCCCTGTGATTATGCAAAAGATTGGAAGAGTTACTGAAGGTAGACAGCAATCACCACCTTCCAGGTTTCATTCTTTTCTTCCAGTGCAAGAGCTTTATGAAGCTAACAGTGAGACGAGTAACAACATGGTACTCAAAGCACTCCTTATTCTGCCCCACATTAAAATTTAAGAACCTTATGAAAGATCTCACTGGAATTGTTTCAAGGAATGCTGCTAGAAAACTGCAGTGGATTTGGACTAAAGACACTTTAACCACCGAACTGTTGGTGAGAAACATCTTTACAAAGTCCCTACACTGTAAGAACTACAAAGCTTCTAAGGGGCAGTCATACATGCCTTCACAGTTATACAACAGTAAGCTTTCCACTGCTCTTCACGATAAGGTTCTCCTCGTTTGAGGCTGACAATTTAAACATTATCTAGTTTAGACTAACTGGACCCACTATCTTAGGCAACACTGAGGTCTAGCACACAACTGAAGAAAAGCAAGTCTCAAGAGAGTTACTCTTTTGGCTAGAAAGTAGTTTTCATATACCATCTATCTTCTGAAAACAAACGAGAACTACAAAGATAAAATAAATTTGCAGTGGGACCAAGAGCATTTCCCTTAACCTCGATAACTTACCCTTAATCCTCCCATTCATCTCCCTAAACCACAGGCACCTGCAGCCAGCCATGCACAGACTGCCACCTTCCCATTTGTCCACTTCTCTTACTGAATCCCCACCCCAACGAGATCCAAAGAGCAGCTTCTGCACCGAGCAGTATCACTGATTCTTTTGGCATTATCCATCTGATCTGTGACACCCTTCCTCCATCAGCTGCCCACTTTTATAAACTAACCAGCTGTTCGCCAACTCCTTTCTGTTACATCACTGTTCCACCTCTTCCGAAACTGTGTTGAGGTTCTGTCTTTTCCTTTCATGCTCTAAGTATATTCTCCAAATATTTTTTTGTACCGAATTGGCATGTTTCAACTCCCTGAGACAAACTATGGACTAGACTGCTGCAAAGAAGTCTACCCAGCCAGTTGAGACAGGTGATACAGCCTTGTATGGCTGCCCAAGGGAACATGCACATACTGCAAGTGACTGAGATGCCCAAGATAGCTCCAGTACCAGGAACAGTAGCTACAGGGAACTGTGAATAGCTCAGGTACCAGAAATAGTAGCTACAGGGCACTGCAAAGGCCAGACACATGGTCCTCCAAAATGTATAGCTGCAGTGGCCAAACTCCTTCACCAAGAACTAGTCTTAATTCACTATATTTTGTAGTACAGATCCTAAACTGTATAGCCTTGTCCCAATCCTCCTTTCTCAGCAGGTGTGACAAAATTCTGAAAAAAGTAAATTGTTGTTGCTCTATGAGCCATATGCCCTTGCAGTCGCAGCACTTGCAAAGGGGGCACACAGAATAGCACAAGAATGCCATCCAAGTCTTCCTGTCTAGATACAGAACTTCTATTATCTTTCAATGAGATAAAACAGCCATGGGAAGAGATTCTCTCAATATAGTGCCTGAAATACACACTTAGAAACATTTCTGAAAAGTCAGCAGGATGATTTTAAACTGCAGATTTCAAAAGATACAGCATAAGACATGGAAGACTCAGTGTGACCTCAAAATTCAAGTTTTAACAGTTACTAGTTTTTAAAAGCAAGCATCGCATTTGGAGGTATCACTTGTAAGAAAACAAGTGACAGAATTCTATAGACACCATGTTGCAGCTGTAGACAGGCAAAACAGACACTAAAATCTCAATTAGGAACCAAATTATCCAACTGGGACGCACAATATTGAAGTATTTCAGTATAAGATCAAAACATTCAGACAGATTAATTGTGCCAGTGTTGTTTTCCTACTTTTAACAAAGCTCTCTAGGTAGACAAATTAACATTTTTCAGTTTGTACATTTACAAACAGCTATCCAATTATGGAGACTGGGGAGCTAAAGATAATCAAGGATTTTACAGGGGCTTAGTTATGTGAGTTCTACTTCAGTTTTGCTGTGCTAGCCCCTTATAGCACCATAGAAAAACAAATCAAGGTTTTATTTCCACTGCAAGGCAATATCAAGAACACAAGATGCTGACAATATGCTGTTTTATTGCTAATAGAATTTGCTTGCATACAGATCTGGGTTTTAACTTAATGCACTGTTACTGAAAAGATTCGGTGGGTCCTTTAAAATAATTTTTGTAAGCATTTTATTTATTTAGTAAATGCTTGAGACAACCAAATGAGAACCATATTCAGTGTATAATTTTTTGTTTATGAAACTTAGCAGGAATATTTCAACAAACAACAAAAGGAAGAGACTTATGGTTGGACCATTAATAAGAAAGAGATACTGCACTGGCATCTCAATTTCAATTTTCAAAATAAAGATATTTTCAAGCTATGAAACAGGCTACTAAAAGTGAAGTCTTGGACTCTGTAGGGAGTCTACAACACAGTACTCTTGTCCGAGAAAGCCCATTTTTTCTGGCAATAAAGTATCATCTCGCTTCTTTCTTCAGTTTCTTTCATTTTACTGCTTGCTAAGCAGTTAAAGCATATCCAACGCGCTGATGCTATTTTGCTTTACTTCATTGTACATCACCTTCAATCCTCTCGTCACAGTCTGTGAGGAGGAAAACTAGCTTTTCAGAATACATGAGTAGTAAGAGACTATCCCTCACTCACACACTATATCTAAACCAAATCAATAGAAATTATCCATTAAAACTATATACAAAGCTGGCTACCATAGTTAGATATCAAGCTGAAATTCAGTGGTAAATCAGAAGTATTAATTAGGTGTAACTTTTACGGCCTCACTCTCCAAATCTTTGGACCTAGATTAAACCTCTCCCATTTCACCCCACAGGCTGTGGCAGAAATGGCAAAGGAGGGAGGATTAGTTCTAAGCCCCATTCTTTGGCTTCTGATGGCTTGATTCTGTTATTGTTAGATTAGAGATCAAAACATTGTCTTTTTTATGGCTGAGAAAATAGATCTATTTTTACAACAAATAACCTGGCATCAAACAGCTGAGAAAATTAGCTAGTTCACACTGCAGAACAAAACAATTTTGCCACGGCATAAAAGAGCCTTTTTCTGTTAAATACCCAACAGGTTCAAGTATCTGTAAACTCAACCTCTTCTACAGAGCAAATCCAAATACAATCAAGTGCTTTATGACCACTTCAGGCATATCCCCAAAAGCCATAAAGCATCCAATAGAGATTTTAAGTTAGCCTTACTATTTCACTCAGGATTAGAAATCCAAGTGAACCATATTTCTTTACTGGGGAAAAAAACCCCACTGCCCTGTCCAAAAGATGCTTTCAAAAAATAAAACATTTTAAATGCATTTTATACCACCAAATTCTTCTTTCACAACCTATTAAAAAAACTAAAAGCAAATGCCACCATGAGCACAGTGGTCAGATCATTGCAAGACTCGAATAATATTAATTTCCTAGTAAATATTGGAAAATAAATAGAAAAGAACTTGTCCTGACTCAGTGTTGCAGATGACACCAAGTTGGATAGGAGTGTTGATCTGTGTGAGGGTAGGAAGGCTCTACAGAGAGATCTGGATCCATGGGCCCAGGCCAACTATACGAGGTTCAACAAGGCTCAGTGACATGTCTTGCACTTGGGTCACAACACCACCACACAACTCTACAGGCTTGAGGAAGAGTGGCTTGGAAGCTGCCCCAACAGAAGAGGACCTGGGGGTGCTCGTCAACAGCTGGCTGACTGTGAGCCAGCAGTGTGCCCAGGTGGCCAAGAAAGCCAATAGCATCCTGGATTGTATTGGAACTAGCGTGGCCAGCAGGACTAGGGAAGTGACTGTCCCTCTGTACTCAACACTGGTGTGTTCAATACTGTGTTCAGTTTTGGGCCCCTCACTACAAGGAAGACATTGAGGTGCTAGAGTCAGTCCAAAGAAGAGCAACAAAGCTGGTGAAGGGTCTAGAACACAAGTCTTATGAGGAGCGGCTGAGGGAACTGGGGTTGTTTAGCCTGGAGAAAAGGAGGCTCAGGGGAGACCTCATCGCCCTCTACAACTACCTGAAAGGAGGTTGTAGTGAGGTGGGTGTCGGTCTCTTCTCCCAGGTAAGAAGTGATAGGACAAGAGGAGACAGCTTCAAGTTGTGCCAGGGAAGGTTTAGACTGGATATTAGGAAAGATTTCTTCACCGAAAGGGTTATCAGGCATTGGAACAGGCTGCCCAGGGAAGTGGTTGGGTCACCATCCCTGGAGGTATTTCAAAGACATGTAGATGTGGCACTCAGGGATGTGGTTCAGTGGGCCCTGGCAGTGTTCAGTTATGGCTGGGCTCAATCTTAAAGGTCTTTTCCAACCTAAATGGTTCTGTGAACACATTTAGTCACAAGTGGGTCTTCTTTATCTTCCATTGCTATTTATTTCTTATTTTAAGAATTCATACAGAGGATTGATGAATATTGGTAAACACAGGGATAGATAAAAGGCTGAAGCCTTGAAATGATGCAAATGTATTGAATCTAATGGAGTCACTTTTTTCTTCAGTAAACTTGCATTGAGAAAAGTCCATTTGAAGACAAAAAGTTTCCCCAAAAGCAAAGTACACTTGCAGTGGAAGTCAGGTCAACATGTCAGGCACAAACAATGCATAGTAAACCGTTAATGAATTAGCACTGCTTCTTACCAAATGTCAGATGAGAAACAGCTGGAAGTGCAACTTTACATATACTGCAAAAGAAGTTTGAGCAGTTTGTTCAGCTGGTGAAATGGAAAATGAAAGACTGAAGAAATCAAAGAATATGGTTAACCACAAATTATCAAGATGAATTCCTAAGTCACTATTTTTACAAAGTAAAAAAATATGAAAAAAGGAAGATAGGGAAATCTGTACTTATAGTAACATGTGTTGAGGAAAAAGATTTTTGAAACAATGAAGGAGAAGGGTCAAAGTCAGAGCGAATGTTATTTTCAAAAACATCACCTAAATTAAGAAACTTTCCTATGTAAGTATCAGTAAACACCATCTGCCCTGTTGGGCTTATGTCATCCGTGAACAAATATCCCACAAAAAATAAACATAGGATTACAAAGGAAATGGAAATTACATCAAGAATATTTCTCAGAACCTTCTCTAACACTAGAAATAACTGGTAGAGAATCCTAGATTAAAGTGGTAAATTTATATAAGATACAGAAACAGAATGAGTAAAAGGATGGGAGAGGGAAACAATTAATTACAAAGAGAAGGAGACGGGTAAAAAGAAAAGAGAAACACAATTGTCACAAGATTTGGTATGGGAGTAATTTTAAGAAATATGAGCTAATACAGAGAAAGGAAGGAGTTATGGCAAAAGTGATCTTGAAGGTCGACTAGGTTGTGTTCACTGCTTCAAAGCACACTGTTTCTGCAGTTGTCTTCAGAAAGTCACCGCACCTAGCCTAGAATTCTAGAGCCAGGCACACCTCCTAGTCATTTCACACATTTGGTAAATGTCAAATGATCTATGTAATATTAAATAATGTGCATATTCTAACAAATGTCATTGCACTTAAAAAATTCCCTTCACACTCTATGACATTGAAATTTAATGAGTTGCTGCAAGGAGACCTTATCCAGCCTTGTCTAGAAAGAGAACCTGAACAGAACACAAGCCAAGTACAAATGCACCAGTGTGTATGTCAACCCCAAGAAGTGAAAGGACCTAAGAATATGCAAATAAAAATTGTTTAACAATATAAAGTCAAAAATGAAAGAGAGAAATGATTTGTCAGATAACATAGGCCACAGTGCCTTTAGGAAAGAAGCTCCTGGTAAAAAGTTGTCACGGCTGATAGCTGGAAGAGGCAACTGTAAAAGCAGTTTAATTGAGGTCAGATGCTACTTTCACAATTGTACATTCATAATTAGGTCTGTTAGAGACACAATATTCCACCCACATCAATACTTTTCTATAACAACTCTAAGCCTCTTGATCTCAGGTTTTTTTTCAGCATCCACATAAGTTTTTGTGTGCTTTCCCTCAATATGCCCAATCTATTTATAAACTGTTCAGGTTGGGGCCATGTACTACCATGAGTTTATTAACCAACCAGCAGAAATGAGCCCCATTCTGACGTTTTTCCCTTGGTCCCGCTAGGTCTGTAAAGAAAAATGGCCCTCAAAGATGACTAATTCACCACCGGGTAAGAGTTCAACAGTGGTGAGTAAATATCTAGTGGTTAAGTGGATGAAAATACAAGAGCATAAAAATTTCCGTTGATTATAAAAAGACTAGGAGCGTCTGAAAGAAAGTGCAGTTCTACAGGAATAAGAGGGCAAGACTTGTAATTCCTGACCTGTTGTGTGCCCATCCTCTTGCATGACTATCCTGTGACAGCCAATACACACATTTCTGTGTCTATAAAGCAAGGAATATTTGACTACTTGCACAGAAATATGTTTTCAAGACTTACCCAACTGAACTAATTAAAACCACTAACAAGCATCACTTCAGTCTTCAATATCTTACTTCATCAATCTATCACCTGAATTTGGGTTATCCCTGATAACAACAAAAACCTTTTTACTTGCATCAAATTCAAGGTCAAACATATTACAGTACTTATCCATTTTATAAAAATTTACAGTGTATCAAAGTAACATTTTCCATACTTCAATGGATCAAGTTCATGGCTGCAAATTATCTGAAACTGTTTTCAATTTACAGAGTAACCCCACAGTGCCAGGTACAACACACCCATGCATATATTCACAATTCATTTAACAAATACAGCATAGTTCAGGAGCACTATAAAAAATTCTATGCAATCACTTGACAAATATGATACTTAAGAACAATAGTAATCTTAAAATTAAGAGAAAGTTAATAGCAGTGTTCTGGTCTTACATTTTTCTGCCTCAGAAATGCTTTGATACAGTTTTCTCATTGTGAGGGACAAGAAGCGGGATGTGACACTCATCAAAATTACAGTATGGAGCTATGCAAGTCTAAGACAGACACTCACTTACAACATAGCTATGCAGACATTTATATGTATTTTTAACATGAATTTTGTCTAGACAGATACGTCCCAGTGCTTTGCTGAGACAAAAAAATTCTTTAACAGCAGCTGAAAGATTTATTTACTAGTTCTTTTAAACACATCTTTTTATAAGTATTTTAGATTTAAATTTCATGACAACTGCAGCGTAACACAATCAGTGCTGCACCACAACAGAATTTAAATATACCTGCTTCTACAGGAATTGGTTTCTCCAGGAGAAAAACTGTCTGTTTCCAGTGTGTTTTGGTACACTGGGGACCAGTTGAAAACAAGACCTGCAATGGAAGAGTTCAAGAGTTTGATTAAGAACAACATTTTTGATATCACACCACATCAATCAATTACTAAACACACATGCACATGAAGTGTTTGCTACAACAAAACGGACTGACTGCCAAACATCTTGAGGCAGAATAAAATACATAAACACCCTCATCTCTCAAAGACATTTTAAAAATGCATGTGAAATACTCACCTTGTTGTGACAGTTCTTCTCAAAAAATATATCAAAATAACCAGCAACTGCCTATTAAAAAAAGAGGAAAGTCTATCATTAGTTATATATAGACATTTATTGGGATTTCTACTCCTTTTGAAGCCTTTACTAAGAGGAACAAGCTTATATTTATGCTTTCAAGCATGCTAGAAATCCCAAGTCAAAAAATAAGCTGTCATCACACCTTTGTCCTACTTGAGAATATTCAGCCCACTGTAACTGCATTTTATTACATATCAAATTTTAATCTGAGTTTCCAAAATAACCCACACACCCTAACTACAACTAGAATTACATAGGAGAAAACAGTCTTTCAGATGTGCAAATCCACAAGCATAAAATTCAGTCCTTGTCTCCTCCCATGACTCTCACTAGATACACACACAGTACGAGGGGGGATCCTGAACGACGTGTTCACTCTTTGCATAGCTTAACACTATTTTCCACAAAAGCTCCTTGTGAACAGAGGTAGAGCATAACCAGGCAGGGAATATTTTTCTTCCTCTACTACACACACAGATAAGGAGAAAGATTCACAAATGCTTCATGCTGGCCTTTCCAGCAGTTAATAGTTTCTATTAACAACTCTCCATAGGATTCCTTGGAACCCTTCTCCTGTCCCTCCTGCCATCCCACTTCTAACTGCAAAAAAAGCCTCTTCAGTGCATAATTCATTAGTGAGACTTTTCTTGCAGCTTGAAAAGGAAAAGAAATACAAAAAGTCTGTGCGCAAAACAGTATACCGACACTATTAGTTACACAGTCCTTTAATACTGGCCTGCTTTTCTGACAAAAAAACCTTGTGAGAGTCCCAGAAATTCCAAGAATTCAGATGAAGAACTGGAAGATGCTAATAAAATGCCATCCACTCCACAGTTTCACCTCTGAAATCCTGTCCATGATCACCTTCATTTGCTTTCTGTCTCCTACAAAAAGGCTAAAGCAAATCGGAGTGTGGGCCCAAGGCAGTTATGCTTTTCTGTTACATGTCAGCCTGAAGAAATGACCCAGCACAGAGCTTTTGAGTAACTCCATCTACAACACCTGGGGACTCTCTATCCCTGTGACAGCAAGAAGGGATTCTCCCCATGTCAGCTATAGTACATTCAAGTAAGATATGTACCAATTCAATGATGGCAAGCCTACTAACATGAAAACTCACTACAAACAACTGATTATAACCTTCCTCTCACACCACCAGTGTTTTTCTCCTACTCTAAGTCTAGAAAACTGGTTGTTCTGAACAGATGCAAAGGACAAGTTCTGTAGCATTCCCTTCATATCGACTGAGATAGATTGCGAAGAAAAAAAAAGTCAAACATGCTTACAAAATTAAGGTAACGCACTGCATGGCACGAGGCTTTATTATTATGGAACATGTAATCTGAATGGTAGCTAAACCGTTCTGGTAATTTTCCTCTGTAGTCTAAATCCAGAACAGATCTCACCAACATGGTGGTGAACACAATGTCTTAAAGCAACTAAGTCTATGTTAATGCACCTCTATTAGCTTTTCAACCTAAGGTCACTCCAGATAAGCCTGGAAAGTTCCAAATTCCAATGTGGGCAAATATTCCTTAAAAAATGAACCAAGGAGACACTGAGGGACCTTTGTGACAAATGAGCACCAGATGTTGGAAACAGTTACTCTTCTATCCCTTAAGTGAAGTCCTATCACTCAATGCTGAGAATTTCATTCCCAGGTGAATTACAGCCTTCTCTCTAATATACGTTTTTTGAGTAAAGATTAAGAATGTTTTGACAAAGCTTTATTGACCCATCAGACTACTTTTATTGATGCACAATCTTTTCTGGACATTAATCAGAGATTTTCTAAGGCATAAAAATATTTTTCAATCATCAGGTTAATACTGGTGATATGCTTACAAATAAGACTTAGGATATGATTACTGGAGAAAGGAAAACAAGGTTGAGACAACAAAAATACATTAAGAATTAAGGGGCCCCTCACTACAAGGAAGACATTGAGGTGCTAGAGTCAGTCCAAAGAAGAGCAACAAAGCTGGTGAAGGGTCTAGAACACAAGTCTTATGAGGAGCGGCTGAGGGAACTGGGGTTGTTTAGCCTGGAGAAAAGGAGGCTCAGGGGAGACCTCATCGCCCTCTACAACTACCTGAAAGGAGGTTGTAGTGAGGTGGGTGTCGGTCTCTTCTCCCAGGTAAGAAGTGATAGGACAAGAGGAGACAGCTTCAAGTTGTGCCAGGGAAGGTTTAGACTGGATATTAGGAAAGATTTCTTCACCGAAAGGGTTATCAGGCATTGGAACAGGCTGCCCAGGGAAGTGGTTGGGTCACCATCCCTGGAGGTATTTCAAAGACATGTTGATGTAAGCACTTAGGGACGTGGTTTAGTGGTGGACTTGGCAGTGTTAGATTTACTGTTGGACTCAATGATCTTAAAGGTCTTTTCCCATCTAAATGATTCTATGTCACTGGCAAAGTATTGGAGGATTCAAAGCTGCTATACAGTTCTATTTATTTCTCCCCTCAATGTTTTCTGAGAAGTTTTACATAAAGCATTGGAATTTCTGCTTCTACATGAAGCAGTAGGAAGTCTTCCTTGAAAAAGTTACGAAAAACTAAAATCTCTGCATTACAGAAGCCTATTTCAATACTCCCAAATGCAAGTGCTAAAAAAGCCGTAAACCAAAACAACCCCCAGCCCCTTAAAATATGTTAGTTTAAGCCTTGCACCACTACAGAAATGATCTGGTACCCCACATTAATGCCTTTGGAAAAGAAAAAAAAAGTCAGAAGTACATGCAGATGATACTTTCTACAATTTTATCTGCAACCACTAGTCCTGTACGTTTAAAAATAATATCTCACAAATCTAAAAATCCACACAAATCAAAGTTGAAATACCAAATAATACAAAACTAGCTACAAAATTATGGTTTTGATTGTTATCTTTTTAGGAATTTATATCTTGCCTTACACCTTAAGATTTTTTTTCTATTCATTACTCGGTGGTGGTTTTATGCTGAAATGCACAATACGTATCTTTTATATATAAGTACATTTCAATGAAATAGTTCTGTAAACATGAAGTTCAAAACATTTTCTTTTCATTTCACTTTTGAACACTACCACAAATTGCAGTAGCAGTAACAGTCAATCAAACTTCTATTAAATACGCAGTGCTACAAAGAAAGATATTTCCAATGTTTACAGCTTGAAGGAAGATTAAGTCCTCCCCCTCCCTTCTTGTTGTAAAATTTAACACTTGCAGCTAAACAGCAAAATATAAGGGGGAAAAAACCAAACTCTTACAAGTGGCATACTAAAAGCAATCACAGACACAAGCATATTAAAACGGAATACAGGGCTGGCCCATTTTTATTAAAGGTGGCATTTTTACAAGAAGTCAAACTAAAGCAAAAAACCCCAAAGCAAATATTACCCCCATAAATTCTAGATGATGTTTTACAACTACTGCCTTGGTGGGTTTTTTTGGTTTTGTTTGGTGGGTTTTTTTGGGTTTTTTAAGCATAAGGGTAACAGTTATTTCTTCCATTGCAGTTTTCACAATCTTTTTGCCACCTTTGACAGCTCATTTACAACTTCACCAGCAACTGATCAGCAAGAGCTTAAGCCTCCTCTGGAAGAATCTTTCAAGTGCCAGTCTCTTGAGTAGCATGAAAGAGGAAAACAAAAATAATTACTTCTAAACTGGTAATAAATAACTGCAACTCTAGCCTGACACATGCTCTAGCCTCAAAGGATGTTACATATTAGGAAACACTGCAGAAATATTATTCTTCCTGTTCTCAAATAAAGTGCCAGGAGAAAAGCAGAGTTATGAGGACAAAAACTTCAACCCTAGAACAAAGTCTCCATGTTTACCAAGGGAACTAAGAAGGTTAAATAAAGAACTAAGAAAATATTCAGGAACAGATATACATTACTGAGACTGCAAAGCATCATCCTATAAAGTTCACTCAACTAAGAATAAAATATTCCTGAAATTACAATAGCAGCCACTAACTTCTACCTGATTGTCAAATCCATGTTTTGATGAAGAGTTCATGCAAAGTAGCTTAAGGTCTTCATCCATCACTGAGGATTTCTAAGATGTTCATGCAACCATATGAAAAAACTGTAAATGAAACACGTCCTCCCAGTAAGATATGCTTGTCTTCAGCATATTTTTCTTCCCTGCCAGATAAATCATTTTGAGCCTATTTTTCTCCCTTTTATTCATGTAACATGTACCAAATATATTAAGATCACAAAATGCTTCAACATACATAATAGATTAATATTAGTACATGTTATTTATACTCTTTCACTTTAGAGCCCTTAGCTGAAGTGGGAAGGGGAGTCCAAATTTTAATTCAAATACATATGAATACTAAGGCTTTTTTCTAAAGAAAATGGCTGGCTGTACATACAGCATTTTAACAGGGTAAAACAAATGAGACTGCTTGACTCCTTATGAGAACTCAAAGACAACCTTACCAATTCACTTAGGAACAAGGAAATTAAAAATTATCATCATCGCTATCACCTACAGTGAGTAATTTATCATTCTTGCTCTTCACTAGTATCATGTTCCAACAGTGAGTGGCTACAACAAATACAATTAGACAGCTGGCCACAGAAGTGGGAGATAATGTGCTTTTGATGGAGTTTATCCAAGCATGGAGATGGAATGTTTGTCATCCATGCAGCAGAGTTGCTGCGTTTTTATCACAGGGAAAAGAAATCCCTCGCTATTAAAACCCAACAATTTTGTGTTTTGAAAATACTAAGAACCTGGAGAACACCGTAGAGGAGGCTGCCAATAACTAAATAAGATCAGAAGAACAAATACCGCTTCGTAACGTAAGAGTAGTCTTTCCTTTAAACAGAAATCAGGCATTCAGGATGCGTTTGACTGTGGTACTCAAAGCCAGATTTCCAACTTCTAGCTTAAAAAATTTATTTTCTCAGCTAAGGTTGGAATTAAAGATTTATATGCCAATACTTACTGTGGGCTCCCAAGGGGAAGATTGGATGTTAAGAAATGAAGCTGTCTAGTATTTAAGGTTTTAACAAGCAAAGATTTTTCCTTAGTAAAAATAATTTTCTACAATCAACTCAACTTCCTTTTTCCTCCTAAAGGTTTTAATACATCAGTCACGTTGTCTGCTTCATTATCCTTCTTTCACCCCCCTTCTCCCTCCCACTTTTTATACACATCCTCTGCTTTTTGACAAGATCTCCTGGGAGCAATGAAGAGATACTGCCATTTTCCTCCCAGGGGATATTGTTATTCAGCTAGGAAAGATCAACCTTGATGGACTCACAGGGGAAAGGCTCGCAAACAAAAGAGAAAGTTTGTCAATTGATTTCTACACTGAGGGTAATCACCATTATATTTTATCTCAAAAGCTCACACAGTGATCAACTTAGAACACAATTAATGGAATATTTTCCTAGCAGCATCTACTAACTGATATTAGCCAGATGTCTTACTAAAATTGGCAATGACAAACCCTATCTCTTTACTAGGAAAATGCACTTTTGCAGCTAATTAAATTTATTTTTGGGCATTATCTTTGTAAGACTGAAATCAAGTCAACTTGCACTAAAAGTGCTTTGAAACAATTTCATATAATGATTCCATGCAACCGTTTCATGCTTTGAAAAATCTTCACTCTTTGAAAGCTACAGTAATGATATATAAATTTAATGCTAAAAGATACTACTTTGTGGTAAACCAGAGGACAAATAAAAGAAAAATCAACAGAAAGAATACGTGCTCTGAAAAAAGCCTTGACTTCCCCCCCAACTTCTGAAAGACTAAGCACCACATACAAGGTCACAGTTAAAATCTTTATTTTTGCTCAATATTTCCATATTTCTCAGGTTTATTAAGATTTTTTTTTTCTTCAAGACTTATTTAATTGCTTGAACACTTGGAAGAAAAACCTATTTAGAGCATTAAGCATTTTGTTAAGGATATGACTCAATAAATGCATTACAGGAGCATCTGCAATACACTTAGAATGCACCTACAGAGAGACATCAGGCTGACCTGTTATGAGCATGACTTAATACTCTGCTAGCATTCGGTTGCCTTTTTTTTTTCCATACAAAAGTATGAGAGTGATTTAAAATAATTTACAGGTGGAAGGACAGAGAAATCAGATATGTGGCAACTAATACTACGCTCTTAGGTTTTAGGAACTACACAGTTTTTCTATTTCATAGAAGCTCATCACTTCTAAGAACATTGTCCTTAGTCCATTTAGCTAAAAATAGAAAACAGTTAGCTTATTGCATACTGAATTGCATGGTTTTCAAACAACCTCTAGTACAATTAAGTGGCACTATCATACAATCAGATAATTAGCCAAGAGGTCAGCAGGAAGGCCCTCCAAGAGCAAGAACAGCAATAATATCTAGAAAGAAGAGAATTATCTATTTCAGCACTTGCATTTTCAGTTTTCAGGAAGTAAAAGGTTTGTACTAAAAAGTGACAAAGCAAAATGGAGGGGGGGAAAAAAAAAATCAAAGGATCAGAAAGAGGTGGGTGACAAATCCCAAAGGTTAGCATTATGCTTGAGAGGCTAATCTTCCTGTGCTCCCTCCAGTCAAAAACAGAAAGCAAGCTCCGTTCCTAACTCTCTCCTAGGTGAAGCTTCCCCACAGCCTTTATGAAATCCTCTCAAAAGCGTTTACCAAAACAATTTACAAGAATAAAAATAAAGTATGGGGAAATCAACAAGAGGTCAACTTCTCTCTGGAGTCTGAAAATAAACACAGGATTTCAAAGGCTGTCTACTGAAGTGGGGGGGGGGGGGGAAGCAACAGACTGAGGAAAAACTAAGGTCAGATTTTAGAGGTATTTGACATCTTGCCACAGAAATGAGAAGTACAGCCTCTCCTGCCTGAGGGGTCCTGGGGATGTTCCAAGTCCAATCAAAACAAATGTGGTAATGAGTTGCTAAAAAGACTGCATTATGGCTCTGATTCCTGACAGCATTTACAACTTTCTGTCCTGTTACCACAGGCATGTAGACAGGTTGATGGGAGGAAGCAACAGACCCCAACACCGCTAATGCCTCCAAAGTTGTCAGCTGAAAGTTTAGCTCTTCAACAATGAACATGGATGTTGGATACTCCAAGTCGAGGAGGCCACAACTCTTCTCCCTGTGTACTTACCTAAGTTACATGAGTGCTAACGTCTGCAAAAACAAGTTCAGCAACAGCAACCACACACTCCATGCTGCTGACCCATTTCCATGTAAGAATGTCTACCCTATGTACATTCCTCTGCACCCACACAGTGCCCTGGAAAGAAGCAGCATGGAAACCCACTCCCCACAACCTGATGGCACAGTGCAAACTAGTAGCCGATCTGCAATAGGATCCACAAAACCACTAACATAGCACCGTGCACCCAAGCTTTCCACTTGTTCAGTATTTGAAGACAGACCATTTAACAGAGGGAGTTCTAGTTCTGATGGTAACACTGGTCTGAAGTTCACTTTGCTGTTGATGGCAACACTAGGAATAAGACAACCAAATCTATCTTCACACTTCTATGGGACAGAAGGGGCTGGGAAAGAGCTGCTTTGAAATGAATTTTAGGTTGTGAGCTAAAAAAAGTGATATATGTATATATACAAGCATATAAGGATGGATTTCCAAATTGTTTAATTTTGTGATTTTTTTTTTTAAATAAAGCAAAACTATTTTAGAATGTTCATATTTAAAAAATGCAAAAATCAGAACAGACAAGTACAAAAAGCTAGAATTGTGTGAAATATAAGCAATATTTTGCGCAAAAAATGAAAAGCCAGTAGAACAACAAAGCATGGATGCAAACAAGAAAAACATCGAATGTTATTTTCGGAGGACAAATTGCAATCTTGAAGCATCTCCTCAAAAATTCTCAATATAAATAATGGACTTTTATTGTTCATTTACTGCAAGGTTAGGCAGCCTGATATGATGGATGAACTGTCAACCCCCAACTAAAATTCTACAATCCATCATAGAAATAGTGGAAATTTCACTCAAAGTGTCAATAAACCTAAATGATGAAGTGCAAAATACTTCACAGAGTTCTGATCATTTTTTAGAACCTGCATTCACTGCAAAATTTCAGAAGCACTGCTCCTCCCCCACTTCCCTCCCCTTCTCCCTGCAAGTCATAAAATGCAGGTGTACATCTTGATTTTTAAGTCAATGATACCACAGAATCATAGAACAGAAATCAAGTTTTTGTAAAGGTCTAGTGCTAAGGAAAATGATGTTTACAAAGGAAGTTATTTTACTCTACCCAAACATCAAAAAGATTGTCCAGATTTTATAAAGATTTCTATTTAACTAATCAGTTATTCAAAAGTGGCCACATAACAAAATTAACCCAGGGCTGCACTGGAGCTTGGTCTGAAATCAAAGCTGACCCCGCCCTGAGGCAACTAGAATTACTCTGTGATTCTATGACAATTAAAAACAGGAGGGTTTTTTTGTGAATGCACAATAAAAATATATAGATCTCCATTTCATGAAAAACAAGAGGTTACCGTGGCTTTACTTAATTTGGTGATAACTCAAAATACTTATGAAGTGTTTGTACACAGCTACTAAATCACACTAATAACAATGCTTTAAATTATATACACAGGAAAACTTAACTTTATAACTCCAACAAATTCTTATGCATCCTGTTACACAGCAGAAGTGGCAGCAAACACAGCAGCATGAACTAACACGCAGACCCATCCAAAACCAGGTATTACATTGCTTGACGTAGGTATCCAAGACTTGGTTATCAGCTCAAGCATCTACATTATACAGCAACATATTCTTTGTATCCATACTCGAGAAAGTCTGCATCTCCTCTTCATATACCCACACGAAAGCCAAATAAATTGTAGCAAACCTATCACAATATATTAAAAATTAACTACTAATTACCCCTTTGGACTTGACCCTGTGATGTGCTGTGACTTAAAGCTAAGCATGAAACTCCCAGCAGAAGTATCACAATACACTACTTCGTTTTTACTACAGATCTCAGAACCTAATACAAACTTTTCTCAAATCTGATGAGGATATTCTAATAAATTGTTAGAAAGCATTTATAATTCATGTTGGAATGTAAAAGCATATTGCTGCAATCATAAAATCTGTGAAAATTAGGTCATCCTGCCTTTGCTTATAATTTATTATTTAATAACTCAATGCATTACTTCAATCTAAGCCACCACCAGACTTTCTCATCTGTACCTCATCTTTATCCCAACTGCCCTGCCTAACAGTAACACTACAAAAATCCTTCTATGTAATTATTTTCTTCCCTATCCCAACAAAGAAAGCAAGCTGTGCAACCTAAGGAAGTCAAATCAAAAAGGCATCCTCACATAGGTAGCAATCTAAACACTTAGGAATATTGATGTTGGAATACCTAATTTGTTTTAGCTTTAAACACATCCATAAAATGTTTATTTCAGAAGTCACTCACACCCTTACATGAAGTATGTTAAATAAAAATATTTATGGATCTTCCTTGACTTACACTTGAAAAACGCAATACAAAACACATGACATAAATTGTATGGGCCCTTGGCAGAAAAAAATAGGGGACTTTTTTCATTAATCCAAAAATCTGTGTCTCTGTTTTCTCATAACTACCACATACTGAATGATCAAGAAAAAAAGCTGCAAAATGAATGTGTATTTACGTAAATTCATACTGAACAATGCAGGCACAATGTCAAATAAGTGTTTGAAAGATGCTCTAGTACTGAGTCTTCATTTAATTCCAAAGCTCACACTGAAAACTTATTTTTTCTTTTCTTTATTTTCATATTGACTAGTGTTTAATAGACAAATAATACTCAGCTGAGAACACAACCTCAAGATTTGCTGGAGATTCTTTACTCAACTTAATGCAGCAGTCCGAGATGAATAAGCTTGGGTTTGTTGTAATTGGCACCCTCCTCCAATCCAATTCCACAGCCTTTCTAGAATTAGTGGTCTTTAGAATACGTCATATTAACTTACATAAAGTAAAAATACTAACTTGAGTACAATAAATAAAAAAGGTGCAGTAAAAACCCTGGCTAACAGACTGAGATTCTAATGCTGTATTTGTTCCCCTCTCAGTCTTCAGATGTAAAGTTCATGAACTTCCCTGTTTGAGAAACTGTTTGCCATATGAGCTGCTATATGTTTATTACATGAGCTATAGTCTACCTTTCCTTTATCTATTTTGCTTTTCACTCTTTTTACTAAAAAGCTCAGAAGAGCTCTTCTGAGACTAGTGACTGCATCATTCTTGAGCACAGTGGTAACAGCGTGTCTGAACAGTAAACTATTATTTCAGGAACCAGACTAGAGAACAAAACAGAACAACCCCAGTGCTAAGGCTCCTTATTTTCCCCTTTCCTCATCTACCTGTATTATACTGTAAGACTATTACTGGAGTTTTACATCCATCTCTTTACAAAAAGGGCTCGTTTGACATCTCTGTACTGCAGAAATGAGTGTTTCAAGGCAAGGACAAATGGTAATGAACCTTAATTAACGCACTATCTATTAGACTAATGTGATACTGACCATATATGAAGAAACTAAAATTGTCTTACCGTACACTTTGTGCTTGTTGTAATGGTCAGGGTGAAATCTGAAGAGAATTCTAAGTCTGAAGTGGATGCAGTATTACAGTTGATATGCTGTCAAAAGGAATAATACAAATCTGTCAGTAACAGTGCTGAATTTAATTTAAGATCTTCCTTTGGATGAAGGTTGTTCAGTTGCTCCCATAAGACAACTTCTCTAGGGCAATTCTAATTCAGCACTTCAAAAATGGGAAGAGACTTAAAAACCACCTAGTCCTATCTGCACACTGACAGAACACCTAAAACCCCTCTTCCCCAAATGCCAAAATAAACAGATACCCTGACTAGTAGCAGTACAGAAGTAGATATAGTAGCTCACAAGTTACTCTATGAGAGCTCCCCATTGTTGAGATTAAGCAGCATTCACAGGCACCTTCACCCTACTCCTTGTTCATGAAGCCACACAGTAAACTACAGTATGAAACTGATACGGGTTAAAATTGGGCTTTTTTATTTGCCAGGTTAGTTTTGTATTAATCATAGAATAATTGAGATTGAAAGGGACCTCTAGAAATCACTTAGACCAACCCCCTGCTCAAAGCAGGGTCAACTAGAGCAGGTTGCTCAGCACCATGTCCAAACCGCTTTTGAGTATCTCCAAGGATAGACTCTACCACCTCCCTTGACCACCCCTGCCACTGTGCAATTGCCCTCACAGTAAAATTGTGTTTCCTTGGCTTCAAAGGCAACTGCCTGGAGCTCAACCTGTGCCCGTCGCTTCCCGGCCTGTCCCTGAGCTTCACTGAAAAAGAGTCTGGCCCCACCTCCTTTACTCCCACCACCACCAGGCATTTATACACACCAATAAGAATCTCCCCTGAGCCTTCTCTTCTCCAGATAACACAACCCCAGCTCTTTCAGCCTCTCCCTGCATCACAAATGCTCCAGTCCCTTCATCAGCTTTGTGGCCTTTCACTGGTCCATGACATCCATCTCACTCTTGCACTGGGGAACCCAGGACCGGGCACAGCGCTCCAGAAGTCATCTCCCTGGGGCACGGCTGTCTGCCTGGGGCTGAGCGCAAGACAAAGTTCACTTCTCTTGACCTGCTGGTGACAGTCACCTTCCTAATGCAGCCCAGGAGGCTGGTCGGCTGCCTTTGCCCCAAGGGTGCGTGTTGTTGGCTCACGGTCACCTTGGTGTTGACCAGGACCCCCAAATTCTTCTCTGCAAAGCTGCTTCCCAGCCAGCAGGCCCCCGCCTCTGCTGATGCCTGGGGCTATTCCTCCATCCCCAGCTGCAGGACTCTGCATTGCCCTTTGATTGTCCCGAGCCCTTTGCCCAGGACCACCGCTGGCCCATTTCTCCAGCCTATGGAGGCCCTTCTGAACAGCAGCACAACCATGTGCTGTATCAGTATGCGAAATATCAGTGACACAACAGAAGAAAAAGAGCACACGAGGCAAAGAACTGCTTCGCTATTTTAAAAGTAACAGAAAACAACAGCATCCAGGATAACCACAGTGTCAAACCAAACTGCAACCCGCATTTCAATATTCTATTTGTAATATATATATAAAAAAAACCCAGAGTTTATAAAGAGCACTAAACTTCAGGCTTTAGTTCTTCACAAAAATTCCACCACATTTTTTTTTTTTCACTGTATGAAGTTCTTCAGTTTACATACTCAGTTAAAATGCTTTATCCAAGAACATCATATACTGCTAAAGTTAAAAGTCATACACGTTATTAATCAGTATTTCTTGATGCTGCCCTGTCTTTCTTCAGGGACTGTTTTGTCTCCTGAAAAGTTACATTATAAACTATACAAAAGAAGCAGCAGATAATCTGGGCAAACACACTAAAATATCTTCTGTAGTAATAATATGATAAATTGGAACATTTTTAAACTTTCCCTCAGAAATATATTCCATTTGTTCTGTGGAATGCCTATCGATTAAAACAATTTACCTATAATGCCACTGTTGCTCAACTCATTAATTTTACTACTTTGTACTGTAACCCCAGCAAACGAGCTCATGCACTGACTTAGGTTATTTTAAATATGACGATTGCTACTGATAAATGCATATAAAACCATTAAGTATAACAATTATGCAAAATGCTGCACAACAACAAAATGTGCTAAGCACATACACCGGTGCTGGACAGTGACTGCTCATGGCAGTACATATTAGAAAGGGATAGGTACTATTATCAGGAAAGCATCTTGCTTCTAAAATGACAGCAGCTTATAGACTGCATTGGACACATTTAACTACAGTTATTGTAACTTTCCAGGTTAAGATGTGTTTTAATTTATTTGTTTGCCTAACAAACTGACAAAGTTCAACTTACCCACACAGCTGTTAATTTAGAGCATGTTATATGTTATTTTCTGTATATCAAACTTGACCTATTTGTAAGAAGTATTCAACTACACTTTCACTTGAATCAGAACATGCAAAATGTTATTAAAAAGTGGCAGGCGGGAAAAGTGCCCATGCCTCACTCATTGCACAATCAAACCTGTCAGAGCACTAACAATTACTGACTCAGATTCTTGATCTCGGTAACTCTGTTTTGTGTGCATTCGTTCACTAAGGGTGGAATTTATCTTCCCCACAATGACAGGTCAACAACGGAGTTGATGACTCTAGCCCCTCCTTACACTCAAGGAAAACAGACACTTGTAAGCCTCAAGTCACACAACTTATTATAGGTGTCCTTAGGAATGTTATTTCCCTGACTCTAGAGGGAGTCTAGTCAACAAGCTCAGAGAATAAAATGCAAGACATCTGTAATGACTTCATCATCTACGAATAAAGAATGCTGAAGAAAATAAAGAAAGCAGAGAGGCACAAGTCATCCAAATTAGTTATTTTAATAAATATCAGTCTCAGCACTTCTTACATTTGAATACCCGATTTAAAAAACTTAATACTTTTAAATCTTCTCTGTAATAAAATTATAGGCAAGAAAAGCTTAAACAATAACTTGCATCAGGACACACAAACCATACTTCAGATGTTACTGCTTTTGTGGGCAGGATGACAACTGAACACAGCAAGTATGAACAAGCAACTATGCTGGAAGAGACTAGAACTACCCTCAGTAATGGTGTCAAGTTCAGTGATGAATTATGTAAACCCATTTTCTTCTAAATAAAAATAGGATAGGAATGCATTTAAATAGAAATTACCTCTACTTAACAGGCAATTCCCACTGATGAGCAGTAATATTACTGCCTTAAGTATTTTACAATAGAAAAGTAACTATATGAACAATAATTAGAATACCATTGTAACAAAAAAAATCTTCGTTTATAATAGTCTTCTCAACTTGAACTGTTCAAATTATTACTAATCACAAAGTTCATCAGAATTTCAAACTAGTCAGTGTTCTGGAGTTATATCTCATCATGTAGGTGTTGTCTCATAGGAATCACTACCTATGGTGTAGCAGCAAGGAATCGCCACTATTCCCCATCACAAAGCTGCCATAAAAAAAGACAACACAGAAAAGCAAGCATAAAATTCAACAAATACTGCCGAAACTACCATTGCCTTTTCAGACATGGCCATCCTGTCAGATGAAGGTGATAGTCAGTGATCCTCCAACGAAATAAAGCCAGAAATAGGTATGAAGCTCCCCTGCAACTCCATACACTGACTGAGGTGAACAGGGAAGCAAAGTAGAAGATAACTCTATATTCCAGGGTTTTTTGGTATAGTGGTATAGTTTAAATTTCAGTTATGCAACTCATAACTTACTAAAATGCAAGTAAATTTGGGTTTGGATAGACAAAAATGTAGACAAGAACAATCTAAATATGGGAAAATTACTTTATTAGGAGCACAAACTTGGTAAAGCAATTAATACACGTCTCAGTCTTAACACCAAGAACCTTACAGCATTTGCATCATTCTGAAGATACTAAAGTTTGTGTGTGTGTATTTTTTTCCATCCCTCCTTCATAAAAAAAGAAAACTTCTAATCTCACTACTAAGAATTTAAGAAGTATGGTACCTTAATGACAGTGGCTGTAGATATCAGTGTGTTTGGATCCAGCACCTCCACAACAGCTTCTGGAATTACAGCCTTCTTCATGCAAGACATGTCAAAGCCATATACATCTTCCCAGAAAAGCAGCTTGTCAGCATGTTTATTCATATCCCCAACAGCTACTAGACTAATGGTGCAAATGTCAGGATAAACTGTAACAACAGAAACAGATTAATTTTTATTTTTGACATGCATAAAGAGGACTTTTTTTTTTTTTTTTTTTTTTTTTTTTTTTTACACTTTCTCTGTGATTAATGTCTTAAAAGAACAAATAGAACTTTTTTCAGCTCTTGGACAAGACACTTTTTCTGCTACTTTATTTTCTGGAGTCCCATTTGTCCACAGAAAAAAACTAGACATTAGAACTTAATTTTCCCACACTACTCTGGTAACAGTATTTCCTGTTCGTGACAAAATATCTTTGTAGTTGAATCCCACTGCCATGAAATGACTGGAAACTTGGTATCTGAGGAAAATCATTTGAAACATCCTATTCTGGCTTCTATAAAGAGACTGAGCTAAAATGTATTTTAAAATGTATTTAATAACTGTTGACAGGCACCCAAAGGAAGATTCAAGTGAGGGCTTTGCAATAACAAGAACCCCCTGTGAAACGACCGGATTTCCAGAAAAGAGCAAATATTCTTAACTCTGGAGTTTTATTCCTGTTTCTTATCAGGTCTGGCTGATACTTGCCTTACAACCTAAAAAACTATTTCTGGGTACTGGAAAAGAATAACCACTCCTCTATCTGCACCTGAAGAGTATGGAAGTGACCCAACAGACAGAAGAGAACTTCCTCATTCATTCCCCCAGGTTTTAGGATGACCAGCTATCATGCTTACACTATCCTCCCATCCGTGCTTTCCCTTCTCCCAGGAATATCTTCAGAACAAGTACCTATTTACAGCTTTTCCAAACAGTAGTGGAAGACTGACATTTGCCTTTTTAACAGCTGCTACAGCAAAGCCAGTCAATCTCTTGGCAATCTCTATCCACTACTGATTTTAGCACAGAGAACAGCTGCTATGAACATGGCTGACTATCAAAGAGTAAGAGAAGCTCAGTTTATATTTATTTAGCTAGGTTCCTTTCCACAAAGAAATTCCCATGTTTTGTTTTTAGGAGTTTTAAAGCTTTTAAAGCCGCATGCATTGAATTCTTGATCTGGCGTCAGAGCAAGATCCTACTAATAAACACCTAATTTTATTTTTTATTGATACATGAATGTGGCAGCGTTAATAAAACTGAAGCTAAGTTTCTCTTTTCCTCCCCAAAATCTAGTGAACTGTAAAATTAATTTTGTCTTCAGCTCTGACTGAAATTGTTAGCTTATCAAAATGAGTATGGAGAAATCATTGGTATAGCATGATAAGTCAGAAAAGCAGTATTTTTTGCCTTGTAAAATACTGAAGATAGAAACAGCAAATTGAAATTAGACCTTCTATATAGTGACAGTAGATTATATAATAAAGGAAATAAGCTTATACATATTAATGATAAAGAAGAGCCTTCTCTAAAGAAGCTTTTTCTTTTTTTCATATGATGACATTAAAGTAAGCAACCACCTCTACATTTCGAATGACTAGTTCATACAAAATATGAACACGGTGTCATTTTTCTCACTTTCTGTTTAAAACAGAATAAGTAAATAAATATCAGTAAGCTTAAATGGCAATCCCATTGGTAAGCTACCATCATTCCTGATTTGTAGATGAGGAACTCAAAGCAGAAGGTTTCTCCAGCAACACCCTACAATTAACCCAGCAGTAACAAGGCAGTTTGATGAAAATCGTAACAGGAAGGCTGTCTTGTCTGCAACAAATCCTTTGGTTCCAAGCACACCTGACAGCTGTCACACATGCACAAAAGAAAAAAAAGAAATCAACATCTGGTGATAGGAATACTTGCAAGTAGTTTCTGGAGCCATAGATTTCCATTTCTCCAAGCTTTCATATTGCTGTTTACTAGTGTGACAACTGCATTACATCCAGCTTTACCTCCCAGCATTTAAAACCTCTAGAGCCACCACTGATGCTCCAAAAATTAAGACAGTATGAAATAGACAACATGACTACCGCCTTTGAGGGAATATTTTTCAGGGGAATGCTCTTCATAGGACGCAAGGGGTATGGTGAAAACAGGGATGAAAAGAGACTGAAAGTACCTAGTTACAGAATGCACTTACAGCAGCGTGCTAGAGACACTGCAAACAAAAATGAAAACCACAGCAGGAAGTGATCAACTACTTTATAACCTTCCTTCCTCAGACTAGCCCATATTTCTGGGACATTCTGTTAACAGGAAAAAGTTTACCACGTCTATCAAGTGTGAAGTATTTGAGTGGGACCATAATCAGTTTTTATTAAATCTCTTTGTCCACACAGCAAATCCTTAAATCAGCAGTGGAACTCATGATCGATTTATACAAAGTGCTTAAGTAAAAATGTAAACACTAATGCTCTAATCTAATCAGCATTTTTAGTTTAGCTTGACAATAGCAACAAAAAAAAGAATGCCTGTTCAGACTTCACAAAAGGAATTCCGTGTTCCAGTAACAGGGCACAGATAAACATCAACTTCCAAGTTTACAAACCCACCCATGTCCAGAAGCATATACTATACTGAAGTTGGACTGGAAATATAAGCATGTTATCTAAATATCAGCCTCAATCATATAAATGCCGGAGACTTTGGTAAATGTTTAAAAGCAACTGCTGATTGTTGCATTTGTCATTTCAGCCATTATCCTGGATCCCCCTGGAAAGCCTCTGTTCTTTCTGCAATCCTGTAACACTTTCCTGTGCAATCCTGACAGACTTGCAATTTTTTTCTGATTAAGCCTATAATTTAATAATTATTCCTTCTCACAGGTGAAATGAACAAAATTCTGATTGGACAAAAGCATATAATCCTCAGTGCTCTCACAGATTCATCGTTTTGACCATCTGTGTCCTTCTCGACTCAGTGCCCAGAAGTCATCTGTCAGTAGTAACAGCTCACGTGGTGAACAGAATACGATGGGAAATCCTTTATCCCTTGGCAATGCCTCACAAACTTCAGGACACTGAAGGGTAAGGCAGCAATCCTCCAGATATACAGAAATAATTCCAAGTGAATACCATCATCATTTTGACGTGAACAAGCAAACCATATTACGTTTTGAACAATGCCATCCTTACCTGTGTCACCCCCACCAACGTGCACTGCACTTAAGTGTGTGCAAAAACCTATACTCCAGCAAGTAACAGCTTTAAAGAACAAACAGATGGGTCCTGTGCAGCAAGAATTTTATGTTCCCAAATAAAGCTATTATATACTGTACACATCACCCTAGACAGTTTGGCATAACCCACTTCAGCATGCCAGTAGGCTGAATTGAAGTAACGACGATATGACTGACTGAACACAAATCTAGAAATTTGGATTCTATTCCCAGCTCAATCACCAAAAGATCGGGCCAAATTGCAGCTGTTTCCATTGCTTTTTTCAGCTTTCAAACAGTCCCTGTAATAATGGTCTTGGGCTCAATAGTGCAAAGTGGCTTGAGACAAAATTAAGCTTTACGGCAGATTCAGGAGTTTCTCTGTTAAGACTTCACCTCAGAACGCGCTCTTCGTTTTGGCTCATCTGAATTTGGACGTGCCCACAGTTCTGCTGCTATTCATCTACACTGCAGAAGTGTCTGTCTTGCTAAGCTGTTCGCTGAGCAACTTCTCACACATCTCAGGCACAGCCATTTACCTGCTATACAAGCTAGCAGAAGAGCAGTAATTGTCAGCATCCTAAAGAAACAGCATCCCATTTAAAATCTGGCCACACCAATTGGCAACTGTACAATACCGTATGCTTTGTGAAGAGTCAAATAAGGGCCCAAGACCATTCTCAGACCACAAAGGATGTGTACTGCAGAACCTGCACACCCTATCTCTCAAAGGAAACTTTGGGAGGCACAAGCCACTAGCAAACTTACCAACAATACAACTAAAGAACAAAATATTGCAGTTTCCATAGAGGTCAAAAATTTCTGGCCCTTTTCAGAAGGCTTTAGAAGTAGTAGCTAAACATAAAACCATTTCTTACAATTTTAAGGGATGTCCCCAGATTTAATTATATTGCAATGTAAATCTATCAGCATATATTGATACAGAGCACACTGCAACCGTGTTCTGGACCTGGCTGGACTATTATACATTACTGAAAACAAAACAGCTCTTCTCTGTTACGTAGGTCAAGTGGCTTCTAAATATTTTAAAACACGTGAACAGTAATCTCTTGCTTGTATCTTCTGCTTTGTGACCAAATGTTGAACAATTGCACAAAACCCCTTTTTTCTGCTGCACTCTGTAGCATACAAAAGCTCACTGCAATCAAAGGGAAGCACTGCAGTGAGTACTGTTACACAGTCATTAATCCAATCATTAAGTCAGTGTAGTGAAACTAACTATGTGCATGGTTAGCACAAAAGGGGAAAAAAAACCCAGACTGATGACTACGATTGAAAAGGTCAATATGAAATACAACACTGACAAAGGAATTAAGTGCAGGGCATAAACCATATGCAGAACTTGTGCAGAAAACTGCATCACATGAGGAATAAATATTTACAGGCATTTAAACACTGCTTAAGACGACACCATCTAAGCTACTTAAAAGGATAAAAGAACTCTACTTCAAAATAAAACCTTTTTGTTCTATCACTTCCCTACCCTCAAACCATGAAGAAAATGGGTATATTCCCACCAGGACAGAATAAATCTGCTGAACTGAAACAATGTAATTCCACTACTTATTTCATGCCACTTCTTGTGTTTGAAACTATGACCTCCCCACACAGCTTCCCTCCTCCAGGAAAACATCATATCCACTTTTCCTTTAATTCATAGTAGCTCACTCAAACAGTATCACATCTTACAGAATACAAATTTCTAGCCTCTGTTAGTAGTTATGCAGAAACTGGGATTTTTAAAGGGGAAAACAAACATCCACACAGGTGGGAAGAAGTAGGGAGGAAAAATTTAGACTGTACTTAAGAATAAATAACCCCTCTATTCTTAAAAACACCATTAATTTGAGACCTTGATACTCCATCTAATGTTCTTCTATTACCCATACAGTAAATTAATGCCTTGAAGCTCATACTAATGGAAACATTTTTCATTTAGACTGGCAACTTTCTCATTCATGCATAGCTTATTCTAAGTCTCTGAGTTAATTTAGTTTCCCCCCAGAGCTAAATTTATTAAAAGAATTATGCGCACCAACCTGAGCCTCCCTCTGCCAGGTACTTGTCCTTTGCATAGATGACAGAATCCAGCATTGACTCAAAGAGAAGGAAATAACCCTGTTAATAGAAATGGGAAGAACTTAGAAATCATTATGCTTCTTACGTAGCCTATTTAATCAATCTACAGATAGACTTTATCAACACAGTTTAAGAACTTTATGTGCCCATACACCTCAATAAAAGCCAGCATGTAGTGAATTTATCAACAGCGCTGTCAGCTCAAAACTTTAGTTACATAAACTATCATCTTTAATTTCCCAAACTGCAACTATTTAGCACCTACTAAATTAATAAACTGTAGGCAATAAATATCCAATCTACAACCACAATTACCTGGTAGAGTCCTACAACATCAAAAGAAATCAAATTCAACTCAAACCAAGTGAGAAGTTGTATATATTGATAATAACTCTGAGGCACCATACAAAAAAACCCAACAAAAACCACCCAAGAAAATCCCTTCCCACTTAGAACTGCAAATAACATTAAAATTATTGCTAGAGAAACACCAAATGGAATGCATCTTTGCTACTTCGCATCTGCAACCTCGTGGTGCCCTGTACCAGCTTGGGCAATGCTCACTATGACAGCTGGAAATAAATCATATACCAGAGGCATGGGTTCTCTGGATGTTCTACATCATTTAGCAGGACTTGAACTTAAAAAATTCTCAGTATAAAAGAAGGTTAGAACTGGATTTGCATAGGTTTTTTTGTGTTTGGGTTAATTTTATAGCTGGTTAATCATACTACTATAGATGTTTAGAATAACTTAAGCAAGTCAGCTGTTTTCTGAAACAGAAAAAAATTTTCCTTATACATTTCTGAGATATAAAAAACAATATAGCAATATTACATAAAATTAGCATTTTATCTAAAACATCCGGTTTCTCAACTATTTTTAAGTAAACTGCAGATTTAAGAGATATATAGCCCTTAGTTTTCCAATTGATTTACTGATTTCACACCCTTCCTATCTTCCAAGTTAGAATACAATCCTTGTTCTTACTGAATACTGTAACACATTTAATCTACATATATATTCTTACAACATCAAATCAGTTAAGACAAATCATACTGGCATACATTTTGGATTTTCACTTAGCGTCCCAATTCTCATTTCTCTTAAAAACACAGCTTAGCTACATGGCTTGATTTATACAGTGCTTGCCAGTAAGAAAGAACAAAAAAAGACAACTGCAAGTCCCGACTTTGGACCTACAGTCCTACAAGCCCAGTCAGCAGAAACCAAACAAAGCAAAGCTAAGATTTTTTTCCTTCCTCTTTAGTACTCTTCCATAGTTGTACAATTATAGGGATTTTTTCTTTTCTTTTTTTAGTTTTGAAGTCATCATGCCACAGTACTGAAGATAGACAGCACTGCATGGGAACTGCACTGCCAAGACCACCAAGTTTACTTCAAGTACTTTCCTCTTTAGTACTCTTCCATAGTTGTACAATTATAGGGATTTTTTCTTTTCTTTTTTTAGTTTTGAAGTCATCATGCCACAGTACTGAAGATAGACAGCACTGCATGGGAACTGCACTGCTAAGACCACCAAGTTTACTTCAAGTTTATGTCATCTTGGATGTTTATTTTGACCAAGGCTCTTAGAACAAAAAATGCTGCAAGTTCAGAATTGCTTATAAACATCACCATCCACACTGCAGCCTTCACAAATAAAAACAGAACTAGGAAACCAGAAACCTGAAGCATGATGTATTTGTGTTCAACAACAACATAGTTTGAAAATAATGGAAACACCCTTTTCTCAACCTGTTTCTTCTGGTAACAGGACAGTGCTCTACTGTACACTTTTCTTCCAAATGTTCCCTGTTCTTCCTCTTTACTGCCTTTTATCATATCCTTAGAATAAGCCCCAGAATGAAGACTACTGCTTTGTGAGCAATATCATTTTTAGTAAGCTTTGCAAAATGGTTGAAAAGGCCAGGAGCTCCAATGGCATCAGACAGAGATAATTTTATGCCTACAGCAAGCCAAAAGCACAGAGTAGAGCCAGTTTTCTTTTTTATTGTTATTCTTTCAGTTTAAAAAAAGAATGTTTTGTTCATAAAAATTCCTTTCAGATACTTTTAACTGAAAATGAGTTGTTTTCACAGTATGTTAAATGCGACCTCTAGGACATATCTGAAGTCTAGTTACCAGCAAGAGTCAGGAAATTACAAAGTGGTACTTTTACTGATCACCACTTACTTCTTCCTGCCTAAAATGCCCATCACCTACAATGTCTGCCAAGCAAGTTCAAGAGGTACAGCTGGAATACGCACCTTCTCATGAAAAAAACAGGGAAATTCTCACCGTCCTTTCCCCAGCCTTTCCACTATGGCACTGCTGGTTCTCCCCCCATCCCAGTTCTACCTTCCCCCCCCATTCATTATAGCATTCCTGTAAGTTACATAAACCGTCAATGGTACTGAATCAAGTCATTTATTACTTTTACCAAAGCGTTTTGCTCAGTGTGCTGTGCTCATCTGTAGTGTAATTTAGAATGTAATTTCACAGGCTGCTGCCTCACCTGTAGGGATGCCATCTGGAAAGAGAATTATACCTGACGTTTTTCCCCGCGATGCTGTGGGGCACTTTTGCTTCCACCCCAAGAATGTTCAGGGGTTTGTTTTTTCTTAAGAGTGTATTAGCATCCTCAGAATTAATTACTGCAAAGAGATCTCCAGGATACAAATCTGTGAGTCGCATATTAATAACTCAATCTTGCTAGCGGCTAAACTAAGACACATAAAAAGTGACACGTTCTCTGTTAAAGATAAACAATACAAGGCACATCTTAAATGTTATGCTGTCATATTATGTGTTTTCTGCTAAAAAGCTTTCGCAAAATGAAGTTCTTTATTTTAATATTTTCAAAGCTGGAATGAAATGGTTGATCTCCAGCTAACAACAAAACCACATATAAACAGATTTGGACAGGAACAGAAATGCACAGCACTATGGAGTTACTCCACTCAAGCATATGTCTGTCCTACACCATGTCCCTCCAACAAGTCAGCTATCAAAAATGCACGAGCATACTGACAAATCTGAATCCAGAGGAATGTGATACACATTTCTTATATATCCTTTGTATCTGTATTTTGCGTTTGTAACAGAATTATAAAAGGCTCACAAAACTTTGATGGCTTAATATCCTCCATTATTAAATTTTCCTCTATTACTCAAATACACTACAGCACTCATTTTAATTCAAAGCTACATAAAAATATTTTATCAATCAATCAAAATGTAAGTATAGGAAGTTCTTTTAACATTAGTGCTTCTGTATTCATCACGATATTCTTCATGGAGAGAAAGCCAAAGCTCTTTAAAAGCATCATGCCACAAGAACAACACAGAATTCTAAAGTATACCTCTATGGAGAATACTACCGAAAAACGCTTTGTTTAAAACACAAATTACTTCAGACTAAAAATGCCTCTTCATGTACATCTCCCTTGTCCATTCCTATCAAATACCTTAGTGAAACTTGGTTTTCCTTCATTTATTTTCTACTTATTGGTGAAAGCCATATATATTTCAAGAAGTGGTATTAGCAGCTTTACAACAGCAGGAATTAGCAGAAGTTTTAGTACAGCAGAAAAAACACATAAGGATAGAATTGAGAAGAAATATCTAACTACTCGAATAAGCATTGTGTTCCTCTCCCTGCCTTCTATCAAAGATCCATTTTATTATTCTCTGTAACATATATTAACCTGGTCTGGTACTCCAGATTCAGTAAGGCCCAAAACTGAATATTTAATGAGTTGTAAGGCAGCTATCAAATAACTGGCCCAGAGAGTGGACTTCTTTCTTAAATCCCTCTCAGTATAAAAAAATATTATATTTTCTTAAACTGAAGTTTCTAACTACAAGGTTTCCACTGGACTAGAGAGTAAAACAAGTTACATGGGGTATGCAAAACAGACTGGACAACGGGTTCTGATTTAAAACAAGAAATGCAATCTTGCATTAACAGAAGACAGAAGTGACACAGCCCACTCAATTTTGTGAAAAATTACTTTTTACTTGACAAAGTCCCCCCAAAACCTGTGGTTCATTTAAATGAGAAGCAGCAGCTACATGTAAACTCATCTGCATGCCTTGCTGCAGCACCATTTCCCTCACGCTAAGTTAGCCTTCACGCTGATCTCTTATGTTCCTTAAAAAAGAAAATAATTCAATACTGACAGAGCAAGTCTACACGTCAAAACCACAGCTTGACTTTGAAATTGTTCACACCCTGTTGTGTCCTTAAATAGGAGTGAGAACACCAAATGGGAAGATGTGAAGAGCAGAAGACGGATACCCATTATTGGTGCTGGCAAAAAAAATTATTTTTTCATGCAAGGAAATAAATTCCTTTATAAAAATCATTTTGCAGTAAAGAAATTAAAGCATTCGGCTACTTAGTATGCTCTTTACACAGCATTATTAAAAACACAAAAAAGAGAAGCTCAATTCTTACATAAAGTTATAAATTATTACCGTTATAGAAATAGAACACTTGTATTAATGCACCTCCAAATACTAATAGAAACAATAAAGAATATTAAGACTACAGAAGAACTAGTAACTGTTAAAAAGTGCCATCACTGCATATCCATCATAGAAAGGGGAAAGAAGGAAGGAGAGAAAAGATGGTTTCCAGTGTTTCAGACATGCTCACTTCCTAAACCTTTTCCCTAGACGCTGAATACCTCCCATCCACAGCTCAACTTGATAGCACCTCAGAATTATCTAACACACACACAAAAAAAGACATTAGCTCCTCAAGCAATGATACAATTAAGGGACAAGAGTACTGGATTCTATCCTTGGTTTATTTTAAGAGTCCATCTCTTTCCCAGTTTTACCTTGTGTAAAACTCTATTACATATTCAGTATCATAAAGCACTGCATAAACCAGCAATTTATGAGAACGCACTGTACTCTAACACCGTATTTGAGACAACCATCTCAGACAATTGTCTCTCACAGTAAAACCCCTTATGAACAAGAACTGCACACATTTTTCAAATGAATAAAACTCTCAACCTCTAGCTTTATAGTCTTAGCTAGAGAAAGGAAGTAAAAGCATACCAAGAGAAAAACATCTACACACAGATGCAGCTGGGTAAGAACATTCCAGAAAAATATTATGTACATTTTGTTTCTTTCTGCTCCCATCCTCTCAGTAAGCAGCCTATGAAGTTTACAATTACACCACCCAAATCCATGTGTGCAATGACACAGTCACCTTTGGATGCTGATAGCAGATTTTTTTCTGCCAAGCATTCAATTTAACCAAAAGCTAGCTCCAGTACTTTGCATAGGAGCTCTCATTTCAAACTTATATACTGTGTGAAAAATTACTCTAATTACAGTAAAATACCATTGTTTCTTAAAATGCAGTATCTCTGGGGAGAATACATAAATGTGATCTTGACTGAGAGCAAGCCTACAGTGTATACAACTGCTAAGTACTTTCCCAGCACTCCTCAGTACACCTGCTCTCCCTTGCCCTCCTGGTTCACAGCACACAAGAAGTCCTTGTGTCAGGCTGCATACTTCACCCATGTTTTCCGAAAAGGAATGCATAGCTGTCTTCACCATGAAAAAGTCTAAACAGATAGCTTCATTTGGCTCTTCAGCAGTTGAAGAGGCCCACAATCTTCAGCAATCTGCCTTCTGGACACCAACAGAACAGCTCACAGCTCATCGCAGCTTCCACTCTCCCTCTCAATGGTTTATGTACTGGTTTCAGTGAAACACAGTCACACAGATGCCCTGCTTATGGTCTGATTTTAACAAACACACATACATCAGAGGTCACAAACGATGCAGTTAGTCTTTACGTAAAAAGCAAGATCCCTGCTAATTTCTTTCATAGGCTTAAATAAAGTCACTGAAAAGACAGTTGCTCATCATTCAACCTAGAACATAACAAAAACATATCCAGTTGAATTTAAATCTGAAAAGTATTATTTTGGAAGACGGCAAAATACACATTTGAAATATAATCTGGCTCTCTCTCTACAGAAATGTACACACACATATCCTTACCCACTGTGCAATATTTAAGATGCTTCTCCCATTTTTGCATATTTTAAGGCAACAAATTTAAAAATGAAAGAGAAGTAGAAATAGCAAGCAGTTTGTGGTAGTTATAGGTCACTTACACAATTAAGACAATGATCATCAGAAACCATTACGTTGGAGATGCTCATAACGCAATATTGCACCTTTTACAATACGCTGTTCTGGATACCACCTTTCTGAGAAAGCCTGTTCTAGAACTATTCCTGGGGGATGCAGTATTTTTCCTCTTTTGCCTCCATTCTGTCACTTCACACTTATTTTACTTTTCTGATGCTCCAGACAGTTCTAAAAAAGCTTACAGTGTACTGGTCTTAAGCACTGTTCCGTACCAAGCAAAACAAAGCTATGGCTCCACAAGAGGGGTTGGTGTTTACTAGTCTAAAAGCAGTTTGTTTTCTAAAGAGAACATCAACTTTTTATATTTTTGTTACAAAGAAAACACACTGTTCCCATTGGAATTCTCCTGCTAGTCCACAGAGATTCTCTAAAGAGCTGAAAACTGACATACTGAATTCCTTTTTGCTCTCACACTTCTCATTTCCAACGTTTTCAAGCACTACATTTACTTATTAACAGAAGATTTCACAGTGGTCAGTATCATATAAGGAAGGAAAACAAAAAGCAAATTCACACAAGGAAGCCAGACAAAGAGGAATCTTCATTTGCATCTAGGCAACATAATGTTCCTTTCTGGACAGTGCATACACTGGGCAGCTATCAATCTTATTTTCACGGCATTGTCCTCTTTATCTCTGTATTGCAGCAACCTATAAAAATGCTAACATTGCTAAATATTTAGAATACCTAATTAAGGGAAATGCACATGACTTTGTAATTATGACATTAAAAGGTAAATTAGCACACAAATGGGAAACATGGAACTTTCAATACTTCATTTCTTACAAGAGCTGCTTTTTGAAATCCTTTACTTCACCTTAGAGGCAGTGATTTACAACAAGACTTCAGCTCTTAAATGCCCAAGTTGCTTTTAAAACCAAATCTTGGGCTCCAGAATGAGAAATGTGATTTTGGGAACATTATTCTTGGTGCACACATTAGGCAACTGATCAGAAGTTTCCCTGAAAGAACTATAATTACATTTCTAGTGAAGTCACTATACTGTCAGAAATCGCCAACCGTAACACATTATTTTTAAACCCTCAGTTTAAGCCAATGGCTTAAACCTTCCTTGAAACTAGTGACCTCAACACTAAATTAAGCTCATGCTTCAAATAATGTTCATTATAGCAGTGGAGGAAAAACTTTTGCAGATTTCCAGCTCACTGAAATACGTACTACCAAAAAAACCCTCAGAAAAGCAAACCAAAAAATATATTTCCACCTTTACCTGGACACTAGTTAGATACATATGAATCAATACTGAACATGTGACCTCTCTCCTGAAGGCCCTTCCATACAGTACAACAGCCACAGTTTGAAAACAAAACACCAAAACAAGTAACTTATATTCAAAGTTTTCATTATTGATCTTAAGTCTGAAGGGCAAGAGAATTTTTCTTTAACCCAAACTGTGGGAACTAGCATGAAGAAAACCTGTGTTTTCAAGTGCTTTCTGAAGGTCTGCAATATGAGGAGACTGAAGAGTGGAAGTTCACAAAAAGTCACAAGGGCTGCTTCCTACCACATTGGTAAGGAACAGACTTATGCAGTCCCTATGAAGTTCAGCCTGGGACTGGGTCTTGTCACACAGATTTCTTTATTAGGATCAATGGCAGGTAGCAAGCACAACTGTGTAAGTCATCAGCCAGCAGGTGAAAGAAAGGTAACAGGCCAACGGGTGAAATCCAGTGGATTGCAGCAAATGGCTCATTTACACACGGTATACTGCATCTCCTGTTGTCCATCATCTTTAATGTAAGAATAAAATAACTGATTTTAAAAGTACATAATAAATAAGTGCCATGAATAGTAAAGCGGTTTTTAAGCTCTACATATATTTGCAGATTTCCCACTGCGTATTTTACACATCAGAATCATCTAGCTGAATAACCAATACAATATTTCTTCATTACTTTCACATGAAAAGAGGTACCCTATTGAGGAATAGAGTACTTATCTAGATTTGCACACTAACTACGTAACAGAAACTTACTGCTGTACCCAAAACAGCTCAGCTGCACTCAGAGAACCTTGACTTGAAAGAGCATGAACAAGAGGGATCAGGAACTGCATCTGAGTACCATCATCCCCTCTCTGACACCGTCAAAGACACTGTTGCAAGCATGATGGATCTTTGGTTAAAAAATAGCATTGCTTAGAAAATAATTTTTCAAGTTAAATAAGACAACAGATTTTTTTTTCCTGAAAATAACTGTCTTGAAAAGAATATTCATGCACCTTACCATCCATTCAGATATAATTACATCCACTTTTTCCAAAGGCAGATCAACTTCTTCGATTCTTCCTTTGACCAATGTAACGATATTTTCAAGTTTGTTTAATCTGCAAGTCACAACATGAATTATATTTCCAATTTATACTGTCAAGAGAGATATACTGATGTCTATATTTTGCATTTCTCCCTCCCCCCGCTAATTTTTTTTTAAACTCATCAAGAAAGCACTAAAATGTAATATTCCTCTTCTTGGTTACATTTCAGAGGGAATGCTTCTGAGTAACCAAAAATTGCAGCAGATAGAAGTGCCAGGCAAAGATAGCAGACAGTAGATCTGTATACCTCCCATGTGCTGTGCATGCAAATGTGTAAGCTTTCAGAAACCAGGAAAATAGAGAAGACAACAATTTAAAATGACACTCCTTTTTACTCAGAGTTGCTTGTTCCCTGTTCTCCTTCTCTGACCCCTGTAGCATAAGTCTATAGTGATTAGAGCCTCCTCATCACACCAGGATAGCAATGGAAATTAACTTCCTTACAAAGCTGTTTTGCACGACTTGGTTTTTTTATTTAACAAAACTAGCTGCAAAGTCACTGAGAACAAACATTCCCTCTAGATCAGTATTATAGTTATTCCACACTAAAGGCATCCTCCCCACTGTGATTTCTAGATCAGTATTACAGTTATTCCACAGTAAAGGCATCCTCCCCACTGTGATTTTGGCCAAATCATCTGCAATGTTTAGTAACTGCAGTAATCAGGTATTACCTCATAGGCAAGTAAGGGTACAACCATCCTGTGTAAGGAGGAAGGTACTGTGACGTGACTACCATTTTTGAAACAAAAACTGCACAACAGTGGAATTACTAAATACCTAAGTGCTTGAAATTTAGCATTTTTCTTCTTGGCAAAGCATATTAGTCTTTCTTGCACATACCATTATTACAATAGCTGTTCTTATAGAGGGCGGAAAAGTATTCCCACCACAGAAATTTATCTTTCCACTGCAGTTCGTATCTCTGCACCTTCCCTCCCTATCCTGATATCTTACTCTTACATTCTGTCTGGCTTTCAGTGCAGACCAGTAATCACATTAAAAATTCAATCTAAAAGACAATGGGAGAATCATCAGAATGAAGGGAGGGAAAGGAAGGGGTCAAAGGGCTACTTGAACATGTGGGCTGTTGCGAAGATCAATTAAACACTCTACACATGACAGTCTTCTGTTAGAAGAGTAGCAGTTCATCACTAGTATCATATTTAATGCTGTAAACAGAAGTAAAAGCAGAAGTTCAAAGTGACAAAATGCTAAACAGCTATCACCACAACAATATTTTAAGAAGGACAAGAAGAGATCTAAGGATCCTAAATGACCACATACAAGGACTTGATTTAAAAGAGAGGAAAAAAGACTAATTCATTAGATACTTGTTTGCAATTGTAAGGTATAGAAAACCCAAACAAAACAATGTAGTTTACACATCGTTCCTACAAAAAGGCTGAGATGCTATTTAGGAAGTATACTTCAACTTTCTATTCCAGCATAACCGTGATGAATGACAAAAATCAAGTCATTCACTGCACTAGAAATTTTATGGGCAGCTATTTTGAGTAAGAAAAAGAGAAGGCAAGCATTTAATTAAAAATAACTTTACTATGTAACCCTACGAATGAATCATGCTACTTATTCAAGTTTGTGGCCACTTATTCCAGTTTACTTACACACATGGGTTGCACTGTTTCTAGTACTTAGCATGCTAGGAACGAACCTCAATTTTGGGAGGGACTAAAGCTTGAACCTTTTATAGCAGAAGGTATCTATAAACGTGTAGCCTTACTGATGGTTCACTGTGTACTTCAGGTGGCAATTCTTCACTCTTAAAGAGTTTAAGTTTTGATTTGTTGCTTTTCTTAAAGGACTGCCCTTCTCCTCACAAAGGTAATACGTGTTGGCTGATACTTCTATCCTCCTCTAAGTATAAATAACACATAAAGTTATTTTTTTGTTATTTTGTGCAGTTGTTGAAAGATATGAACAATCCTAAGTTTGTCATCTAGTACATTGGAAAATAACACACTGGAAACAAAACACTATTTCACATTGTAACCATCCCGAAGATATCAAGGACTCCTGAGAAAAGTTCTCTTTAGAGAACCACTTCTTGTGCCATAAAAACATTTTAGTCAAAGTTGCACCTAATGCTTGGTACTTCCTTAAATAGGCATTTATTTAATAGAATAATTTTACAGCATCCAAGAGTGTAATGTTGCATCTCCAATGTGTGAAGCGCTATCTAACCTAAAAATTCTGTCTAGGCAACCTCATTTCTGTATGACTTAAGCTCATGTAAAAACTGTCACTCACAAATTCCTCAGTATCTACCTGGACTTTCTCTTCCACAGTTGCTCTTACAAAAACAATCAAAATGAAAAAAAAACTATACACCTCAGCTATCAAGAGTACACGTTTACAGCTAGGTTTCTCGTACCTCATGTTAGGAAATCCTTTTTATGTCTTCAGATACCATTGCTTTATTTTTACATATACTCATACTCCCTTAATATCCTCTATAAGTAAATTAGTGAAATGTGGAGTGGATAAATGAACCAGCTTTCCACCCATCTGATATCTAGACCATGAGGCTCAAGAGCTGAGAGAAGGAGTATGAAGTCTAACTGACAAACAGTTACCAGAGGTGTCCTTCAGGGTTCAATGATAGTTCTGATACTAATTAACACCTTTATTAGTGACCTAATGGGACAGAATGCACCCTCAACAAGTCAGTGGATAATGCTGAATTAGGGGGGCACAGTTGATATGCTAGAGGGCAAGGCTGCTATTTCAAGGGACCTCAGACTGTAGATACGGGCTGATGGGAACATCGGAGGTCCAGCAAAGGCAAGGTGAAGACCTTCACCTTGGCTGGAATAACCCTATGAAACCGTAAGGATTGGTTCCTGCTAGTCAGAAATAAGCTCTGCTTGCTGTTCCCCACCCTGCCCCGACAGGGGCCTGGTGAACAAGCTGAGCATACGTCAGCAGTGTGCCCTTGTAGCAAAAGTAGCCGACTGTCTACTGTGTCATAGAGGCAAGAGGGTAGCAGCAGGTCAAGAAAGCGATCTTTCCCCTCAATATGATGCTTGCAAAACTGATCTGGTGTACCGTGTCCAGTTGTGGGCTCCCCAGTACTAGACAGATGCTGACATACCAGAGTGAGTCCAGTGAAGGGGCCACCATGATGATGGGGGGCTAGAGCACATGACATACAGGGAGAAGCTGAGAAATGGGTTTGTTCAGCCTTAGAAGGGATGGTTAGGGCATGGGTTTCTGATGTCTGCCTCTGTCTAGCAGAGGGGTGAAGAGAAGACAGAGCCAAGCTCTTCTCTTGTATCACAGGGACTGGATGACAGGCAACAGACACAAACTGAAACAATGGAAGTTACAATTTGGTATTTCAAAACTAAGAGCGAAGCTAGTCAGACAAGACACATTTTCCAGAGAAGTTCAGACAGAAGTGGCAATGTTCAGAACTTGACTAGCCGAGGCCTGAGCCACCTGTCAGTGGTAAGCCTGCTCTGACAGAGGAGGACTGGACCAGACATACTTCCCCACACTGCCCCGGGGTTCCTTCCACCCTGTACTATTCTATGACATCTTTGTAGTTCTCCCAGAGACAACTTTTCTCAGCAACTCTGTAGACTATGCGCATGTGTCTGTGTGCATGCTCTCAAAATGAGTTTAGTTTTGAATTTTTCTTTTGCTTGGTTGGTTTGCCTTCCCCCCACCAAACTACAGAAAATATTACAGTGCAGTGGTAATCACTTTCCAACTAGCATGAAAACCAGAGGTCAGCAGGTTTTCTAAAGGAACAAAACACAGAGTAATAGACATTTGTTATTCTCACAGAGAGTCCCTTAAATACACCAATGCACAGGGAACCTTACTAGAGAAAGGTTTTCCACAAGTTAGAACTAAAATATCATATAATTATAAAACGTATTTGTCAAAGCAAGCCACATTAAATGTCTCCTTTTTATGTGCTACAATTGTTAAAATTAACTAATGCTTGACAAGCTTTTATTTAAAAACATCACAATTCCAATCTAAAACATATATATACATTTAGATGAATTGTTTAATTTCCAACACAAAAAAAGTCTATATTTCTATAGTTCTAATTTTTATACTTCTATAACATACTTTCTATAATTATTTTTCTGTAATATAGAAAATTATAGAAATTGTATCATTATTTAAAATTCCTATATAGAAACAGAAAATGAAACAACTATATACACACATACACTCTTAAACAACTTTTACTGGGTTTATCTAAATCAGAACTGTTTCTTTAACTCAAAGTAGGGCAGCCAGGAAAAGTTTCTCACATCCTCTTGGAACATGTCTCAACTCTTGTGTTTGCTGTCTAAAAATTTACAATTTTATCAGTAGCAACATTTAAAGCTTAAGAATGCAAATGAACTGGGAGCAGTCAGTCGGAACCTCTGCAGCAAAGCAGCACTAGCCCTGTGCTGACATTACAAGGAAGGTCTGGGAAACATCCTGCCTTACCTACAGCCCTGTTTCAAATACCCCTACTGGAACAGGAAACAGCTTTACTGCACATCAAAACCCGCGTTAATTCTTAGGACAAAGAAGGACTTCAATAAAACACGTACTGAGTGACGGGTGATCATTAACTAGTACCAGCGTTTTAGTAACCTTTTACCACAATATTTGCCATACTTCCCTTAGAACTTTTCCTACCTAATGATGTCCATGGCCTGATAGACTATTTCCGATTGGTCAACTCCGATCACTTTCTTCGCGCCTGCTTTGGCAGCAAACATGGAGAGTATTCCAGTTCCACAGCCAACATCCAAAACCACCTGAAATGAATAAATGGAGGTAAAAATAGACATCTTCCCTTGCTATGATTTTTCCACACGTCTTTCTAGCTCATCAGTGAGATACCATATTCTAACAGAAGGAACAAATGGCAGCATCAAGTTTTACTATTGCATGCAGAGATATCCATGTCAAATTGCAGTTCCACACCCTCTACTACCTGCTACCGATAGACAATCAAGCAGACTAGGTCCAGCTGCAGATTAACTCAGTCACATGGGAAACAATCACAAGCAACTAAATAGTTACATGAACAGGAGAAACAGGAAATTATAGTCTGAGCAATTTTAATCAGTGAATCACTAACAAATTAATTCAGCACTGGCACTGAAAAAACATATTCTAAGTACAGTTTCTCATTAAGAGTCTATTCAGAAACTTTATTTAGGAATCCTGTGGTAGAAATGGCCACAGTGCCTCACAACATCTATGTCTCAAGATGACTAAATTTCAAAATGTTAACTGGCACAGCTTTAACACCTGGAAATATTTTCTAACACTATTTATAATCAAAATAGGACCAAAAAAATCCAGGAAGATCGCATGCCCAAGTTTTCATGAAAGAAGAATGAACTTCATCACTACACTTGAAAAAAGTATACTCAACATAGCAACAAGACTCATGCAAATGTTTGGTTTTGACATCTCACATCTTAGCTACTGTAGGAAGATTGAAAAGTTTAAAAACGTGAAGCATCTGAGAAAACAGTATCAAATACATTAATAAGTAGAGTTGAGCTGCCACCAGTGTTGAACTTCATAAAGCAGAGATTTTACCAAGTAGCCTTGTTCAGGCCTCAATATCATAGTAGTGTTTCTTCTAACTGCTGGAAAATTGTCAACAGCTTAAAAACTAACGCTTTTAATCTTGGATGTGTTACAGTAGGTTTTTAAGCTGTGTTTCACATTAGATGTTTCACAGAAACATAGAATTGTTGAGATTTAAAGGGACTTCTGGAGATCACTTAGACCAACCCCCTGCTCAAAGCAGGGTCAACTAGAGCAGGTTGCTCAGCACCATGTCCAAACTGCTTTTGAGTATCTCCAAGGATAGACTCTACCACCTCCCTTGACCACCCCTGCCACTGTGCAATTGCCCTCACAGTAAAATTGTGTTTCCTTGGCTTCAAAGGCAACTGCCTGGTGTTCAACCTGTGCCCGTCGCTTCCCGGCCTGTCCCTGAGCTCCACTGAAAAAGCCTCTAGCCCCACCTCCTTTACTCCCACCACCACCAGGCATTTATACACACCAATAAGAATCTCCCCTGAGCCTTCTCTTCTCCAGATAACACAACCCCAGCTCTTTCAGCCTCTCCCTGCATCACAGATGTTCCTGTTCCTTCCTCAGCTTTGTGGCCTTTCACTGGTCCATGACATCCATCTCACTCTTGCACTGGGGAACCCAGGACCGGGCACAGCGCTCCAGAAGTCATCTCCCTGGGGCACGGCTGTCTGCCTGGGGCTGAGCGCAAGACAAAGTTCACTTCTCTTGACCTGCTGGTGACAGTCACCTTCCTAATGCAGCCCAGGAGGCTGGTCGGCTGCCTTTGCCCCAAGGGTGCGTGTTGTTGGCTCACGGTCAACTTGGTGTTGACCAGGACCCCCAAATTCTTCTCTGCAAAGCTGCTTCCCAGCCAGCAGGCCCCCGCCTCTGCTGATGCCTGGGGCTATTCCTCCATCCCCAGCTGCAGGACTCTGCATTGCCCTTTGATTGTCCCGAGCCCTTTGCCCAGGACCACCGCTGGCCCATTTCTCCAGCCTACGGAGGCCCTTCTGAACAGCAGCACAACCATGTGCTGTATCAAATTCTGCTCCCAGTTTTGCATCATCTGCAAATTTGCCAAGGGTGCATTCTGTTGCATTGCCCAGAGTATCAGTTGTCTTTACTGTTAGACTTCTACTTAATACAATCAAGCTTTACTAGTAGTGTTAAAAAATTCTAAGCACTAAACTCAAGAACGTTCTGAAATCTGAAAATCAAAAAAAGTTTCCTAAACACTACACTAGGTAGTCACTTGTACCATGCATAGCACTTAGGCCTTACCAGAATCAGAAACTCTAAAGAGAGACTTCCTTTCCCATACAAGAGACCTAAACAAGAGAGTAAGCACAACTTAAACACTTCTAAGATAACAAGAACATTGAGTCAGAATTACTAGTCATAAAAATAATGTATTAGAAGAGAAAATTAACTTATTTCACTGTCTCTCCTTAGCACAGCATCCAGTGTTGTAAAAGCTATTCTCACAGCTTTCATGACATTAAATCTTTTTCCAGAGAAGACATCAAATCACTCAGTAGTCAATCCCACACTAGAGAATTATAATCCCATTTAGAAAATATTTCAAGCCAATAATGCACCCTACTGACAAACTTTCTGGCTTATGAGCTATTGAGCATTCTTGCGTTGGCACAACAAAAACTTTTAAATTTCACCCGACAAATAGCTTCAAAGTAAACACCTGAATGCTCTGCACATTAGGTCTGCTCGCCTTCCCTTGCATACAGTTCTACATGTTCTGATGGTGGATACAAAATAATGATTCTGAAGCCAGCATGAATAAAAATAGCCATTTATCCTCAGCAGCACAGTGTAACTGAGCGCCTGCTGTGGTGTACTGGGAAGCAATGACTGAAGAGTTGACTGCCACCTGTCTTGCTAGAGCAACTTACAATCTGTAATCAGACTAAAAAACATTAGCACAATGAATTTTTTTACAGCATCTTGTGTAGAGGCTGGCCACGGAAGTTGCGGACAGTTACTTGTTCCACTTACAACTCTTTGCAGCTATGTTCCAATAGGAGTCAATTCCCTAACTCATTCACAAGCTACATGAGTATGTAATGGCTACAGAAATCCTTAGGCTGAAGTCTTCTGGAGCCAAGAATACAAAGTTAAAATCAATGGTCTTGCAGCTGCTGAAATCTCACGCCCCCTAACATCACCTATTCTAACACTTAACCCAGGGTAGTTAACAAAATTGCTGAGCCATGAAAGCTGGAAGTCAGAGCCAAAAATAAACCTCAGTGAAAGAACGATCTTAATGTACAGTTCCATGAAAGAGAGCAATCACCACAAACTGGGAAAAAATCAAAACAGACACCACTTTGGACAGCTGCCCTGGTCACTTAAAAACGCAGATGGAACTCATCTAGCCTTAGGCAGGGGATGGGGGTGGAGAAAAAGGAACTGAGAGAAAATATACAAGCTGGAACACATCTGAGGAATGGAAAGACAAGCAGAATGATCACCAATTAGCCTAAGGACAAGGGTCTACAGCTAACGCATTCTTGCGGTGATCACATATGGCCTCTCACCAGAGATCTGGAGCAGCTGGACCGGCGATCTGACTATACCATAATATACTGCAGCATCACATCCTTCTCTGTAGCCTAATCAAAACTGATATTCTACTTTCAGTAACAGGAAGAAAAACCTTCAAATTCAGAAAAACCGGAGGTCAGGTAATCTGGCCAATTAACTTAATGCCATCATTGAACTTTCAGTAGGAATGATGTTTAAAACCTCATTTTTTTCCCTCCATATGGCATTGATGCCTGCCTCAGACTTCTATTCTACAACAAAAACTAAGCATGGCAGTAGTGCTTTTCTAACCAATTATTTTTCCACCGAAAAATACTCTCACTGTAAAATGGATCACATTTCCTTTTACTGAGTAAGGCCACCTTAACTAGCCCTGTGAGGTAATCTAAGTGGTCCTATTCTCATCTCAAGTACATCTGACAGGCTGAAAATAAAGGCAGCAAGCAGGACTCATTCAAGTTTCAGTAATTTCTCTTAAAAGCTGAGAAAGAACACACAAATTGACAGGTTCTGAATAAAGTATGTTGAGTCAAGTATGCATAATAAACCTAGATATTCTGTTATCATCTGTTACTGTGCAACCACACCTCTTTGGGATACTGCAGATTTGCATCAAAAGCTAGTACAACCAATTAAGCTCCTTGAACAAGCTTCTCCCAACCCACCTTACAGGTGTCCTTTCAGAAGCAACAAAAAGCATCACTGTATTTTCTAGGGAGGAATACCATACAGGAGCTCTAGGAAATAACAGTATCAGACTTTTACTCACTTTATTTAAAAATTGTAATTAAACTTTAAGATAAAATAGCCTATTTCCCCAAGTTGGAGTTTTCACTCATGATTCTGAGAGCATCATACAATACATAAATTAAGCAAGATATCTTAACAGTTCCTTCAGCAGAAGTCTATACCAGATGTTACCTCAAAGCTAGATCTCTGAAAAGAATCCCACAGATTCTCCGTAACTGTACCAGTGTACATCAACATTTAGCCAGACATAGAAGTTAAGTGGGGCACTGTTACCTGGATGGACACTGTTGGGAACGCAAAGCAATTGAGAATCTTTCTTTCCATTCAACCGCTACATGATATGACAAGTTTGGATACACTATGAAGTTGGCGTAATCTTGATCAAAAAAATGCTGTAAAAACAGCAAGTTCAGAAACCAGTTTGTAGATGTTGCAATAGTAGACAAGCTTTTCTTTAGAACTTGAATGCTTTCATGTGAAGTAAAAACAGAGTAAGCACACATGTTTTGTAGCTGTTTCCTGAGCAAGTGCATCTACAGCTGGGGCTGAAACAACGTCATCTGTAACAGTTCATCTGTGTTTTGTTTCACATGTTGCCAATATGTCCATACAGCAGGAGAAATGCAACCAGTTCTGAAAAATTACTGTTCCACTAGGACACTCAATCCAGGTAATTTAAGGTCAGTCTTATCCTGTGAAAACCTGCAGTTATCAATGTTAGAGGCACCTGCGAAACTAAATTTCTCCCATGAAAGTTTTCTGTCCTTAATTGATTTTTCTGCTTTGTTGGATGAGCCGCCCAGCTACGCAGTCACCCACATCTTTTAAGTGGCTGGCAGCATGTTGCTTCTACACTTTTGCTTGTTTTCTCATTATAATTAAAGAGCTTAAAAAGGTTTAGTAGAAACAGGCTTGTGATATGGATTGAAGCAAAAAAAAGGAAGAAAATTTTGTTCCTCATTTTTCTGCTGTAGTTGCTAAAAGAAAACTGAGCTAAGACATACAAAGAGTATGCATCATCTACCTTGAAACACCTCACGCCTAGGACAAAACCATATCGAGCACAGTTTTCAACCGAGGAATTATCAGATTGGTGCACTTTTATTACTTCCACAACTATTCTGAAGCTTTGTATTATCACTTATTATCAAGGCCTTAATCAAAACCAAAATAAAAATCAACAGTGATTGCCCTCCATAAACCTAGACATCCTGGTTTCACATTAAGAAATATCCATACACATAGCTCAAGAACAGTAAGCACTAAACAGAGGAAAGATAATCCAGAACAGAAGGCTGCACAGCATCACTCAGAACACAACAAACTCAGAAATTGCCAATGGAAACAGAGAAGACAAGAAGGGGATTGTAAATTGGGCAGGGGTCATAACCACAGTAAGATTATAAACAAATGCCAGCACAATCTCTCCTCACTGCAAGTGAAATTCTAGTTCCTGGTTCTTAGACCCTTAAAAATAACCTAGTGTAGAGACTAAACAACACTAATTCAATAAATCAGTTGCACCTGAGTTCTTCCCCAGTTCTAATTCCACAGTGCTTCTAGGATGTGTTTACTATCAAGCACAAACTGAAATTCACTTAATTCTGTTCAAGAGGCCCTCTAAGATAGATTCCACTTTATATACTGGACAAGAAAGGCTCAACTTAACCCCACCAACATAATTAATGAACATCCCGACACGGCACACAGAACAGTGACAATAGCTATCAGCACTTCTGTTATCAGCACTTTGCACCCTCCAGCAGTTGAATAGCACTCTACCACCTAATAAAGCCAAAGTACATTAAATCAAATCTTGTCAGTGCAATATTCCATTCCCAAAGCTACAAAGTAGTCAACCTGAAGGATTTCTACCACTTGAGAAAAAATAAAGCACAAAAATTATTGTATTTTCTGAGCTGTTTTACCTACCTTGTCCTTGAAGATATGTGGGTTTTGATAGATGAAGTCACGATAGCCTTCCGTACGCACTTTATCCTATGATTCAAAGGATAAAGAAGCATTCACTTTTTCTACTTAGGTACATCGTATTGTTCAAAAACGTTGAAAAACTTGCTCTTTAACTTTGCCTAACGATGTTATGTGGCTACTGTACTTATAAGGGCTTTGGAATCACGACACTTCCCACACAATATCCTTTCAGAATTTATTGTCTTTGCAGATTAAGCCAGTTGAGCCTCTGGAGGACAAATAAGAAATTAGCTTACAGTTTTCTGACCTGCTGCATTTGATTTTGGATGTTTCAAAGTTCTTAGTATCTCTTCATCACTTTCCAGGAACACCAGTAATAAGAGTGGCAATACTGCACCAACTTTACATAACAACTTCCTGTACAACGGCAAAAATTTGAGCCACAAGCTCATAAAACATTTTGTATCATTTTATTCTGACGCTCCTGTGACGCACAGATTTCTTTAAAAAAAAAAGGTAGATCAGATCAACCCTCTATTACAGAACAAGTTGGAAATTTGCAAACCTGACAAGCTAGTAATTTAAGGTGTACAGCCCATTCTATAAAAGCCCAATGTAATAAACAAACTTAATTGTAATACGACATGACCTAAGAAGCTGGAACATTTTCAAGCATATAACTAAACATTTATAGTATCTTAGTATACGAAAGTAAACAGTATAGCTCAATCTACCAGCAAGATAATCTACTAAAATATTGATTCTCTTAATATGCATCAGCAGGTACACAAATTGACAGCCAAGTATAGGTTTTGGAACTGCTGATGCAGTTCAAGTATCAGAGCAAAGTAAAAGAAAAATTGTAAGCATTTTTTGTCTAGGAAAGACCAGTCTATAAATAATACTGAAGTATAAAATCCAACTGCTAATTTTTAAGTTAACATTTTTCTACTATGGAAGGTAACAGTTTTTAGAAACAATACAGAAACTAAAGAAATTTTCCCTAATGAGAAAGAACAAAATCTATTTTATTAGAAAACAAGATCAAAACCAGAGACTGAGAACAAAGGATATGTTCATAAAAATTCTGGAGACAAAATAAATTTTTTTGAGGCTTGAAAATCCTAAAACCCAGTTTTAAGTTCAGGAGGATTATTACATACACACAGAGCTCAAACAGTTAGGGATGATTTTAGAAAATTGTACATAATTAACATGAATAAAAGAAATTTTGATCCTTTAAAAGCATATTGGTTCACTATGATGTTGTATTCAGAGCAACTATTTTTAATACTTTACCTCTATTGCAGTATATAATAGGATTTGCTAAAATGACCAAAAAAGTTTAAAAAAAAAAAAAATCAGACTCCAGCATCAATCGAGAAAGCAGTCAGCTGGAAAGCTTTCAGCCTTACATCCTGCCCAGTCCCTTTGCCTCAGCACTGCCCCAACTTAATCAATATAATTCTAGCTGCTGTCTCTACTATATGCACTGCTGCTTGAGTGAGCCATGGTCATTCACTTCAGGTCTCTCTATTCATCAATTCCATTCTCTCACTTGCTCTTTCAGTGCAATGCTTTTTTTGTTTTTAAATAAAATGGCAAAGACATTTATTAAGATGATAGTCAAGAAATTATTGAGGAAAAAATAAAGGGAAACACTAGCCATTTGGTAAAGTCACAATACTCTTCCCCCATCTCTGAAGTATCTGCAGCAAAAAAACCCAAACTGAAACTTCATCCTACCACTACCAGGTGTAAGAAAAAAAAAAGGTTTCAAAACTGAACAGTGTCAGAAAAAGACTTAAAATTCAGACAGCAAGGCTCCTTTCTTAAAAATTTCCATGTAGCAAGTCACTATATTTATATAAGGTAGACATAAAAAATAAAAATCAAAGTGAATACCTAGCACCTAGGAAAAAATTCAATGCGCACATGATAAAAAGCAACTGGTTTCCTATATTTAGGAAAGTCTTCTTAAAAGTATTCTGACAAACATTCCCTGAAACCAATAAAATACCAATCTCCTTGTGCAGAGATGCCTAATTATTATAAACTTTATTAGCAAAGAGAAAGGATTCCTCATCCTATAGCCTCTGTCATCTCAAACGACACCTTTATACAACTGGAAAACCTAACTTCTTGCATTTTTATTTATCTTCAAGACTTACAGTTTCTCTAGACTATACATTCTGGAAAACATTCTTCTACTTCTGCAGACATCTCTGTGCTTCTGTAAAATCCAGCCCCCCCTTACAATTAACCTCATGCTTATACTATTCGTAACACAGATTCATGTGTATTTCTACATGGGGGCCGCTAAATGATTTACAAAGCAGAAAACTTTATAAGCTACCTGTATGGACAAAGTCACTTCACAACTCTGTATTCTATCTCCACATTAGGCAGGAATTGTATTTACTCTGCCTTAAAATGATAGAAGTGTTTGTAACTTTCAGAACTACGACACTTTCTCTGAAAGGAAGGATTAGGAGATTTTGATTTACCTGTCATTATAAGTTGTTTGGGGTTTTTTTGAAGTTAAAAGGAAATACACAAGTTTACCTTTGAAGAGTTTTAAGCATTCATTTTTTCATCATTATCATATAAAAGGAGCATATAGTTTTTCCAGCTGTCCAATGTCATGTTATCAATACACTGAACTGTGCCCAAATACCAACAATTTCTGTTTACCAAATGCAACAGGAAACCACAATATTTGAGACATGGTTTGGCCTAACAAATATCAATTGTTAGGAAAATATTCACTGTGTGTACCATGGTTTATCCTTTATCTTTTAAGCACCCAGGAAAAAGCTGCTTTTGGCAAGGTAAGGTTGTGGTACAGATATTGTTGTATATCTTCAAGCATATCTGTAGAGTAAATGATTTTATGTTCCCAGTGCTTCCCAAAAACAGAATTTATACAAAGGAAATAAAACTGAAAAAAGATGTCTCGAGCCAACTCCTAGGAAAAAACTGTCATGTATAGAAAGGGTTAAAAATGCAGCTGCTCTGCAGTATATTTATGGGCACACAGCCCACTTCATTCCATCTCGCCTGTTTAGTCTTACTAAGATGCAGGTGAGATGACTTTCTAACCTTTAGCATCTCTTCGTGTATTCCATAATGCCCATAGGAGCTGAAGTAAACACCATCCTCATCCTCGTGAAGGTCTGCGATGGCACTGGATGACGAGCTGCTCCCGACATCTGCGTTCATCATAAAATCCTGTGCAAATTGTCTGTAATCAATTTGAAATACACCCTTGAGACATGTTTATGGGACCATGAAAAGAAGGCAGGGGTGAGGAGGGAGAGGGGCTGAGAAGAGATAAGGACTCCAGACTGCACAGGGGCTTTGACAACAATGGGACCAGCTTTCAGCGTGCACAACCTTCCCTCTGCCGGCTCCGCCACGCTGCTGCACCGCCAGCCTCCCTCCATCACCCTCCTGCAGTGGCTACTCTCTGCCTTCCACCAGCAAAGATCAGCAGTGAAACATTCACACTTCATTTCTATTTTTAGGGAGGAATTCTCTATTTTGTGCTCACTAGTACAAAAGCTAGTACCACAGCGGTCAAAACAACGTGTTTTTTAGGTTGACACAGACTCATTACCACGAACAGCACAAGAACTACAAACCATACACCACTGCAGGACTAGTGGAAGGTAGAAGGAAGTACTTTAAAACTGAAGCATTTGGGTGGAAACAAACCAGAGCTTAAAATTCAATTTATTACTTTCATTTCATGCTGCTTATTTTTCCTCCTCCACGGCCTTGCATTCCTAGTTCACACGTTCTCATTTCTCAAAGCAGTTTTGATGTCAAGATACACAAATCAGGGGTTTTACATGAAAACACAATTAAAAGTTGACAAGCAAACAGCTTGTACTATACCCACAATGAAGTGAAAAAGCAAACATGCTTCAGCCAGACAATATTTCTCCAAGGTCTACAGACCAACATCAACAAAGCTTGAATCCTAGACCACTGCAAATCAGCCAAAGCTCACCTTTAACACTGCTCATACTTTCATAAATAGGAACTTTTTACAGAAATACAGAAGCTGTAGGTAACATCTCATTACCAATTACCATCCTTATAGAACAAAAAAAATACTATTTCAGGCTTAACGTTTCAAATATTTCTCTACTTAACTAGTTTGGATGGAGAAGAGAAAGAAATTTGTATTGAAAGTTTGTCAATACCAAAAAATTCCTATGACATATAGGTAAGGTTTGGATCTTACTTTTAATATTGTTCTTCATCACAGCATTTTACATGTTTCTTACTTTTAGATAAATATCAAAATGATAAAAATTGAAACTTAAAAATTCTATGACATACAATTAAGTATCATTAACATTTTGTAAGATATAAACCCAATTTAAAATTTAAAATTATTTAAAATGGATTCAGCCAATAGTTCCTCCAGCCTATGCATGCAACACAAGTACCCAACAAACACTAGAGACAGAGCTGCCCTCCTGCATTTTTAATCAAGAAGATAAGTAAAAACAAAAGCATCACCTCTAAACAGGGGACAGATTAAAAAAATTCAGTATATACAAGCCATGCTCTTAAATCTTGTATCAAATGCTAGAGGTGACCTGATTAATAGAACCATTACCATTTGTGGGGAGAAACAAGGCCTAGGCCTCCAAGCTACCTGTCTTTGTACCTCTTTCAAGTCTCATAATTCTACAAGTCTATATTCAGCCTAGCAAACCTGGAAAAACATTTCTGCAGAAATCATTTCATACTCAACTAGTGAGTTTTCTCATACTGTTATTCCCAGGCTCAGAATGCAACAACCTCTAGGGAGCTGCACGACTGATTCTGAACAGGCAGTCACTAAAACACCTAAAACATTTTTTCCACGTTAGAGAGCAAGACCTGCATAATGCAGCCATGTTGCAACTAAAAGAAGTTACGGTTATTAGTCTCCCAAGAAGTCTAGGTAGGTAGGTAGAGCACGAGACCTCTCCTGTATCTAGATTTTTTACTCCAGAAGTTGAAGTCAGACAACCAGCCTGCTAAATGTTGGTATATATCTACTTCCATGACAGAAAACAAAAGAAAAACAGGTTACCGTAGACTGATGTAGAGTAAGAAGAGTGTAGAGGACCTTAAACTTCTAAGCTATCTTTATTTCACAAAGGTTTACCTGAAAGGAAACATCTGTAGATAGTCTCTTTCAGAGTAACCTCCAGCATGAATCAGTATCACTATGAATTACAGCACGTGTACTACTACAGTGCAACTGGTTCATCTGTCTGTAATTTAAAACTATGCTATTTTTGCTGCCAGCTGATCCCTGCTGAATTGAAGAGCCTAAATTGAAGAAAAATTAACGTCTCCCTTTTACAACAGCAGATCATTTGATATACTAACCTCAGAAAGAAATCTACATAAGCCTGATTGAAGTTTAGAGAGCTGAAAAGAAATTGCAACTGATGACCTGAAAATGTTTTTCTTTCTTTAAATGAAAAACACGGGAACAAGACAAGACACACAGGAAAAAAAATCCAAGTTTTCGAAGTACAATGCCAAAGTTCTTTCATTCTCATTGTTTATGATGAATTAATGCATAATGTACACAGAGATATCAGAATTGCTGTATGCTATGAAGTATGATTTGCAGAAGTTAAACCCAGCTGAAGACAAAAGTGTTCATTTTTTCACAGCTGACTGGATTTGAATACATGAATTTATTCTGGTATACTTAGTTACTAATAACATGAAACGTGCACTCTCAAAACATAAAATGAATCCCCAAACATATTCTACAAAACAAGGCTTTTTTCTGCTTTTCCACAAAAGAACGTGAATTATTTTTCCAAGTCTCTTAAACACAATTTCAGTTCTTCAGTGCCCAATCAGCATGGTCATGACATGACATGGTTGTACAGGATTCAACCCTATGTGACCCAAAAAGAAGTTTACATTCCCATTTTATCCATGAGCATCATCAATCCATATTTTGAAGACCTCAAGATTTAGAAGCAGCATGTACAGCTATGGGGATGTCCTGATTCCTGATTGTGATGCTCTGAATATTCTTACTAACAGAACCCACACCTGAGACTGAAATTAAAAGTAGCTAAGTTGGTTTATTAATTTCTCTCAACTGTAACTGGATTCTATTACTAACAGTAACTGGAGCCATCTCTGAAAATGTTTAGAGTCCCATATTTAATTTATCAATACCTCCCTCTTCTCCATTGTGTACATCTTCAATGTTTAAATTCATATCTGGAGTACCAACAGAAAAGCATCTAAAAAACAGAGTTGTCTGAAGCAAAATACATGTTTCCGGGCCATGTGCTTATTTAGCTTTCCTAAATATACTTTGCTGTTTCAAACGTCATGAGTTCTATTCCATAGTTACATTCTACCACTTCTTTGAATTTCTTAGTCTTTAAACACAAACATCTGGTCTCACCTGAAACACATCAAATAAAAAAAGCCCAAAACTTCAGTTCAAGCACTTACTTCATTTTCTGAAGATCATCTTGTGCTCTAGCCAAGGCTGCTTCTGCAAGTCTTGCTCTGTGTTCTGCATGTTTTAATTGTTCAAGGAGTACCATGGTATCATTTAAACCATTAGAAGGCAAAACATTTGCAGATTCACAAAGATCTTCTATATCTGATAAACAGGGAGAAAAAACAACACCTAGCAGTCACATGGTGCTTCACAGCAGCTTATGAACATGATGTTTTCAGTGTTGCTGTTTCTGTCTTTGGATGATTTGTACAAGCAGCCTGTTTTACAAGAAGCACCACTGAATTTGATAGGACTAACTGCAGAACACAATATTGCTCAGTAAAAGCAAGTATGCTAGAAGCAAGCTCTATGTTAACAAAGGAAATAAATCCAGAATTGAGGCTTCTTTAAACACCAGTGTTTGCTTATTGATAAAACAGACATTACGTTTAGACTGTAACTAAGTTAATTACAGTCCTATGCTCTATTTTTCCAGTTATATTATTCTGAGGCTATAAGGGATGCTAATGGTAACGGTAAAAGGTAAGAAGGTATATAAATGCAAAATTTCTTAATAATTATAAACTAACTCGCAATTTTCAAACCAGTTCCTTGGGCTTTTATAAAGCTTATGAGCACCCAAAACTCAAAACAACATGTACAGAAAGAACCTACATGAACCACTACTTTTTAACTACCAAACCTCAGACTCAGCACTAGGTCCCATTCACCTCTTGCTAAATTCAGCTGCTGATTTCAGCAGATGTTACTGGATAAAAAAATAGTGCTACTGTGTTTTTGGATATAGGAAGAAGTTACTGCCAGCTTATCGGGCAAAAGACTTCATTAGAAAACACGTATCTATTCCTTTTAATCATAGAAGACTATTTGGCCCATGGGACTGAAACAGAGCACAGATACTTAAAGTAAGATTTCAGAGGTTGAGATTACCCCATAATCCTTCAGCAACTGCAATGGCTCCTCAACACATCTCAAAAGTCTACAGCTTGGGCAAAAAGCACACACATTAAGCAGGAGCTGATACAGTGAAATGTAAAATCCCTGAAGCAATGAATCAATGTTCTCTAACACACATTATTACTTAGAAAAGGGCCAAACTGCATTCCAGACTGTATGGACAAGAAAAAATCCACAAGCCCTAACTACCTTATCGTTTAGTGAAAGAAAGATGTACAATCAAGTGCAGATTAGGAAGAGAGCGGGAGGATCATGGGCAGCAAAACCAAGTTCAAAAGTCAAACTGAATTCTTTCAAGACCATCTGATGAACTGTCATGAGAGAGAAACTAAGGCTGCTTGTACTGGTCCCTAGAATCACTAAAGTGGCAGAACTCTTCTATGCCACTGTAGCATCTTACACTGGGTTGGTCCAAAATAGAACCTGTATAAAAGATGAAGATATTTTCAACAACACAAATTACTTGCTCCTTGTTTAGAGCATACATATTTGAATGAATGCATCTGATTTGAAATACCTACACTCAGAAGCTTTAAAAGCTTCATAAACCTTCCAATGAAGCTTGGGTGAAGTATCTCTTTGACCTGCTTAATTACTACATACAGCATCTCTGCTATGAACGTCATTATCTATGATAAGCGAATGCGGATAATAAAACAGGGCTATGGAAATTTCAGTCATTAAAAAACAACATATAATCTGTGGTAAAAATTTCAGCGCCCAGCTTCAGCTAGTATGTGGACTATCTCATGTACATAACTCAACTGAGTAATGGTGATGATACTTCGTATGACATGAAGTCTGTCAAGACCACATTTACCCTACAACGCAGTACAGTCATACTGAAATGTATTTATTTACCAAACTGAAGGAGGAGATCATCTTCTAGCTCTGGTTTCAAATATTCCTCTCCTTCCCAAGGCAGTGGGCTGCTGAGCGAACTCAAACATGCTGCTGTTGGTTTCTAGACAGAAGAGCACGTAAGCTAAGTTTCTTTGAAAACACCAGCCCTTCAATCTCATTCAAGAAAATAAGGCAAAGATCTGTTCTTCCACCCATTAAAATAAATAGGGTGTTATTAAAGTAGCGTTGTAGCAAAGGCTGAGAAAGATACTACTTTAAAGCATGACTAGTGAGAACAGTGAAGAAATGAACTTCTGGCTTCCATCCCGGCTCTGACAACTAGTACTCACCTTAGCAAACGGACACAACCACGGTGACCAGGGAATAGCATCAAACTGCACCTGTGAGCTACTCTGGGTCCCAAAACCCAGGAAGCTATGGGATCAAGGAATCCAGCACAAGCAGTAAAGCACAGCAGATTGATAAGACAATGAAGGACACTCGTAGGATTACACTGTTAGCAAGAACCAAGTCTACTCAGTGTTTGGCCGAGTCAGACCCACAGCTTACAACGGGGCTAATCAATAAAGCCAAGATACTAATCATGCCAAGTGTTTTTACACCAACAGTGCTGTAGGGACAAACGTCAGAAACGCTTTGTTCTCTCCTGTTTGCATCCGGCCAGTTAATGCTTTGTCAGGAAAGGAGAGGTCAGATTCTGGACTTCAGATTTTTCATTTCTGTGTTTACTCTCCATAGCTAGTTATGCCTTAAGTAACTATTTGCGAATTTAAGGTTTCAAGACTCAAGTAAAAAATGCTTAGTTACAGAAGACAGTATTAAGTCTAAACCTAAACTTTTAGGTAACAACAGAAGAACGTACTTCCAAGTCACAGAACAGACAAAAGATACCCAGGCCTAACTTAAAACTGTAGGTTCTCATCAGCTTTCCTGATTCTGGTATCATTTTAGCAGAGATGAATTTTAGGTTCTGTAACCTAAGGTTGTTGTCTTTACTAATGCTGCAGTAAGGGTCTGGCCAGCTCACATCCCCAGGAAAGACTCTTTTATGCCAAGACACATGCAAGGTCTGAGAAACTTCAGTTATCAAGAAATGATTCCATTACTGGAGAGAGACAGCAAGTCAAAGGCCGAGATGAATTAAGAAGACACGATACTACATAGTGCAGGCTTTTTGCAAGTCCGAACATCCTCTTCTGGAAACAACAAAACTCACGTTAATTAACTGTATTTAAACTGAAAACAATTTCATATCTAAATAAACCCATCAACAGCTATTTTAATTCCCATGATTTCTTATTTCTAGAAATATAAAATTCCATACAGTTATTAAAAAAGGGCAAATTGAAAGCACAGCATCTTGATTTCCCATTCTCCAGACATCAATTACAGAAGTAATACGTGGCACACCTACCTTTAATCTAACAAAGTTTATTAGTTTAATGTATCCATAAAAATCAAGTCCTGAAAAGGAAAAAAAAAAAAAAGAGAGCTTACATTATGGAAAGCCACATACATTTTACAATTATATAAACACTAATTACTTGTTCAATTGGCCAGCTTCCCCTGGGGTGTGCATCATTATCTAGCGCAGCCTTCCTATCTTATGTTTGCCATCTACATTTTTCTTCTCTTTAGGACTAAACCAGGAAATTCTCACCCTCAGAACAAATGCATTCGCCACAAATTAAGAATGAAACACATGCAAATGTGGATTATGAGCAGGGATTTCATTCATTTAGCAAGCAACTGCATCAGGACAGGCACATTTATGTCCTACTGGCTACCTTGCTAATATTTTAGGCTGTTGTGTTTCTTTGTTCTTATTTTTAGGTTTCTTAACAAAATATAAACTGATCCTATTCATCAAGAATACACACCAATATTGATTTAAAACTGACACCTTACTCAGAAATAAGTTGTTTAAATGTGATTATGTACTCTCCTCAAGACTAGTGAGGACACTGCATAAACTCAAAATACTTCCCATTAGATTTTAGACAAAAAACAGACCAGATCTTACTACTTCACCTGCAGATTTCTAAATGCTTCACATAGTTCCCATCATTTTATCTCTCACTCCTTTTTAGTGCATGCTCTTAAAACACCATTTCTCCAACACCGTTCTCCTTCTCTGTTTTCAAATTTTCCTCTATATGCAGCAAGACATGGATGTCAGAATCAGTAGTTCAGCACTTACCTAAATCTTTCAAAGCCCCCCTCCCTTCACATACATCCTCCTCTATCCTCCTTCAGTCACCACCTTGGCCTAAACACACAAATGCTTCAAGTGAAAGCCAACCTCAAACTTCACTCAGAAAGAGTGAAGCAGACACTGGAGGGTACATCCTCCTGTGCTCACCTGAGGCAACACAGACCAAGACCACAAACAGCCGCTTCAGAGACACCAGGAGTACAGCTCAGTTACTTGACCTCTAGGTGGATACATCCACCTTGGTCTCTGCTGAGCTCCTGAGCCCAACTACAGTGTCACTAGTCGGGCAAGGGATCCCAACAGATCAGGGCAATAGCTCTTACTCCAGCATGCAGTGGGCTGGCTCAGGTCCATCAAGTAGGCAGTGGGGACTCAGCACAAGCCAGCAGAGATCAGTCTTACTTCTGCTACTAGTCAAGAGCTTTACCAGTAGATAAAGCATACGGGAAACAGCCAGCATAAAGATAACATATAAGCATTCTACAAACGCCTATCTTGTTCAGTCTTGGAATCTTCAGCTACAACCAGGAAATCCACTAGAAACAAGCTAATCTTCACAATTTATTTTAAATGAGATGCTGATACACAGAAGGAAGTGACAAGTCGTGAAAAAAACTTACCATGTTTCTTGATCACATCAGACACATCAAACTGATGCTCTGTTTTGCAGTGGGAGAACACGTCTTCAGCAGAACTAAACAACCTGTAAATAACAAATTATTAAATATACAGTATTAGCATGTTTAGAAGTTGTAACACTCACAAGAGTTTTATCTGTTCTGACCTACTAGGCAATGTGTTCAGAACATCATTTTTTGCCTTTGAGAAAAAATGAACAGGCACCACGTACCTGCATACCTCAAGAAGAAGCTTTTACCTTGTTTGCAAAACGTTTTACAGCAAAAAGTAATAAATGCTAAAGTTCTGACAAAACCACAAACCCTATTAACCCTCAAAACCCCCTTGAGAGAAAAGGCAGCATTAAAGCTGAAATCTATGAGCCACATATATAAGAGACGAGTTGACAGGTTAGATCTGCTACTTCAAAACAAAAATTCTCATCTATTTACCGACGATGGGAAAAGATGACAGAATTCACGAGAGCAGCTTCCATACTGCTTCTGGGCCAGGAGAGAGGAATTACCTGCCTTCCACATTACTCCCTCCTTTAGCCTGGATTTAACATACCTTTAGCTCTAGAAAGGCCGTATGTAAGACCAATAAGCTATACAGCACAGTCACAAACCACGTACTACCGATGTTTCTGAGGTGGCTGCTCCCCGCAGGCTGAGTTTGGGCACTCGCCCCCCCGCCCCACCCCCCGGGGCCCCGCGGCTACAACTGCGCCTCAGGCTGTCCCTCGGCCGGGCAGGGGGAGCGCGGGGACAGCGAGAGCGGGCCGCGGCCCTCGGGGCTCCCCACACCGCCCCACCTGTCGCAGAAGAGGCAGCGGGTCCGCAGGCCCTCGGCGGCGCCTTCCTCCTCCTCCTCCTCCTCCTCCCAGGCCTCCTCACCGTCGGACAGCTCGGGCATCTCCTCCTCGGCGGGCAGCCCGCCGGCGCCTGTGGAGCCCACAGCAAGGCACCGTTATTGACCGGCGGGGCGGGGGGAGAGAGGGGAAAGAAGAAAAAGAAGAGAAGGAGGAAGAGGAGGAAGGGGGGGCGGAGGGCGCGGGTACCCACCTGCGAAAGCCGAGCGCGAGCCCATAGCCGCGCCGCCGCCCCACGTGCGCCGCTTCCGGGCGGCCGCCCCGCCCCTCCCTCTACGTCACGCGGAGGGGCGGGCCCAAGGGGGTCAGCGCGCCCCCTGGCGGGGCCCTCCGGCCACGGAGCGGTGCCGCCCACCGCTCGTTTCCACCCGGCCGGAGGCGGTGGCAGCGCTACCGGCCGCCAAGGGGCGGGGGGCGGCGCCATCTTGTGGGGGCCGGGCCGCAGGGAAGGGCGAGGCCACGGCCCCCCCGCTCCGCTTCCACCTGAAGCGTCCTCACGGCGGCAACCTCCGCTGGGGGTCTGGGAGCCTCGTGGGAGGGAGCAGCAGGCGGACGGGTCGCGGGTCGTCCCCGCAGCCGGCCCGCACTAGAGGCGGTGATTGCTGCTTGGGGGAGCAGCCGTGCTCTGGGCGCTTGGCAGCGGGCTGGTAGCCGGCGTCCTGCTCCTCACAAACACCGTGACTGCAATGGGAGAGGGAAAGGAAATAACAAGTGTACCTGCTTTTAAACAGAGGTTAGCAACAGATTTCTGTAACCGAGGGCCTTGTTCAAATGCAGAGATTAAGAAGTGATTTAAAAAAAATTACATACCGAGCTTGAGGGTCATCATCTGTAGAAGACAGTGCTTGACATTCAGTAACCTACCTAGAATCCCCTTCGTTTTCTCTCTTCATTTTGCACCCGACAAACACACATCCCTTCAGAACCAAACTACCTTCTAACTGGTTTCCATGGTGCTCCTAAGTAGGACACAGTGGAGGAAATGCAAAAGCTAGAATTTTTCCAATTTGTACCATCCAAGTGTATAAATTTGCATCTGTGCTACTACAAATAATTCAAAAAATAATGAAATTACTGTTTCACCTTGAACCTGACCACCTTATATAACTGCAAGAACAGAGATGTGCTGTGCATCCTGTTAGCAGTGGTCTGAAGCAGGTGGCTAAATACTGCAGTTGTGCTGTGTCTCGTAACCAAACAAGGATACTTCTGAAATCTCCCCTATCTCCTAACAACTGTTAGACAACTGCACCTCCTTAGGTATCACGTATGTCACATTTTTTTGTTGATTTATGTATGTCAAATTAATGAAACAGATGATCCAGACTTGCAAAGAGTTATAGTCATTTTAAAATAGCATCTTGTGCTTTTTGATCAAATCAGATATCTGTGAGTAGGTTGAAAATAATTCTTCTTTATCCATTCAGTTAGCAAAGTTATGGTGCCTGTGCTTTGGCACTTCAGCAGATCCAATACGACCTTTAAAAGCTGATTTGCCAAACTCCCCCTCTTCCCATGCTTTGGTCCATCACAGCATGGTCTCACAAAACATCGAATGGGTTCTTTTTTCAAAAGAAACTACCAGACTGCCCCAGAACTGCAGGCCACAAGGACAAAATTGCAGCTGCTAGCCCAAAGTTGAAATCTTGAAGCATCCAGGTACAGGATTTCCAACATCAAATGTTTTGCTACTCTTGCTGTACCATGCTACTTGCCAGGGCAGACATGGCAATAGTCTCCTCCCTTTTCATCTCCAATCTTGTTTTTCATAAGAAGCTCTTCTACATTATATTTATTTTACAAAGGCTTAAGCTCCAACAGCACCCAGTCTTGACATGTAGCATAAATGGAGGTACCAAGTGCTGGTTAGTGCATGATAGTTAATTGTTGCTCAACGGAGGGACTACCATCATCATCTTCATCACTGCAGTTTTTGGTCATTTCTAGAGGGGTGGAACCAAGGGTCAGATTCTAGTCTCATTTTTAGAGTGCAAATCGTGTCGTCTTTGCTGAATATAGATATATAGAGATTTGAATAGATCGGTAGGGAAAAAAAAAAAAAAGAGAGGTATGCAGAATTCAAGAAGGAAACCTGAAAGTCTGAATTTACTTGTCTGGATTGCAATCTCTGATTTCTAATCTGTACTTCTAAATCTGTCCCATGCAGTTTAATTTTCCCTTTTGCTTACCCTCCTATCTCTCAAAGCTAAAAAAGGAGGCTTTTAAGTATGGTACTAATTAAACAGATTAGGCTTGCCTAGTTATAGGCAAATCCAAAGGGACTTGAAAAATATAAATACAGAAATTGGTTTTAGATAAGACCAGAATGACAGGTTTGAGAAATGATCTAAGAGCTACTAAATCAGACTTCTTCACAAATTCTGTTTTGTTTTGTTTTTAAATTCCATATCCTTCAGAATTACTTCTATAGGTATGACAAGATAACACCAATTCTGCAAATGCTACTTAGTGGTGTAAAACAATGCTTCTCATGGAATTTTTTTTCCTTCCATAGTGACTCAGTACCACTGATTGAATTAGAATTAGTGCAAAATGCTGGCAAAATGCTGCATACCCTTAGTGTACAGAAGAATTCTAGGCATGTCGGATGCTTCTACCTTATTCTCCCAAAGTAGGGTCTGATCCCGTGAAAGAAACAAGAGTGACGCAGAATGACACTTTTCCTCTGTTCTTGCTCAAGCAGCTAATCGCAGAAATAGATTTGAAACAGCCACTGCTCTGTCGGTAGTGCCCAGGCTGATAGCAGCAAAAGCAGAAACAGCAGCTTCTTTGTGTTTTACTGAAATTCTCCCCCACCAAAGGGGCAAGGGGTCACTGATTGCATAGTCTTTGCTCCATTGCACACCCTCAGCTATTGTTGAGTCCACTCAGAGAGCAGCAGACTGGATGTGCTGCACAGCCTTGTAACCGAATCTTCTTTTTTATTATTGTGTGAATTAAGATTCTCAATACATGTAAAGCACCTGTTCATTTGGGTCAGTGTATATAACACGTTGGGTGAAGACTGTATGAAATCCTTTCAGCAGAAGCGTATAACTTACACTGGTACCTCTTGAAATATGATCATCTTTGTTACAATCTCCTAATCCTTGTAAAGGGATTTGCATGGTACAGGAAGATTTACAATGTAATGGATTACTATTTCATAATCCGGGCCAGGGGGAAGAAACTTCAAATATTTACAATTTTTTTACTGCATTTCAAACTTTTTTCCAGATCTGGAAACACAAGACTGGGGAGGCTGTTAGAGAGTGTTCGCACACAAAATATGTTATCAACGCAACGCTTGTGGGCTTTGCTTCATCTGAATTTCCAAGCATGTGTAACTTTATTCTCTACCTTCATCCCTCTTTTGTGACCACAGTGCTTGCTATTATTCAGAAGAAAAGAAAGTACGTTAACACAAATTGTGTAGGAAACAAATGAAACATTTTTGAGCAAACTATTATTAAATGGCTATGACGTTACCCTGTGTAAGATATATTAGAAAAAAGAGAGAGAAAATGTTTAAAAATTAATATTAAGAAACCAAATTACTTTTTAGTCAGTCATGTCATCAGAGTTATATATTTTTTCAATTTTAACTGTTCAGCATTGCCAACAGAACAGACAACTGCACAGAACCATGAAACTCAAGACTGAAGATGATTTTTCAAAAGCATTTTCCATCTAGAAAGTCCAAACCATCTGAAATTTTACACTGCACTCCTTGGATACTAAACCCAGCCTGCTCCATGTAAGTGCCAAGAATGACACTCCCAAAAGCAGAGTATGATCACAAATACTCTCTCACACTCAGTCTTCCCATCCCAGTTTGTTGCATTTTTTTGTTAAATTAATGATGCAAACTCTTTGTAGCAAGCAGCCTAAAAGCAGATTGTGGCTTTTTCATTAAGTCTTTAAGATGTGTGGTGATGAGGAGGTTCTCACAAAGCTGTCACTTTGCAACATCGCACAGCAATGAGAAGTGTAGCTGCAGCAGTGATAGGTCCAACAGAAAGGGGTACAGAAACCTCACATTTTGCAGAAGGGCATCACTGCAAGTAAAACATCATTAATGCTAGTGATCTTCCTTACACCTTTACTACCCTCTCAAAGGGTGAATTTAGACTCAATAAAGACCTTGGAAAGATTTAAATGAAACATAAATGAGAAAATTTGAGTGTCAGTTAGTATACAGAGGGAAGAAGCTCTAGTCAAAAAATACTTTTTATTCCTATCATCAGGAAAAATGAGTGATACTGAAAGCAGAATTGCTAATATGAATTTACATGCTCAGTCAGTTTAAAAGTTTTATAAAATTATGGCCTTATTCCCCTTAATATAATACTGAAGTAAGATATCTGACTGCGATATTTTTCATCTGGGCAAAGCCTAGGGGACCCTGTGTAGAGCTTGCCCTGAAGGTAGGGTTAGGTTTAAGCTTGAGAGAGAAAGCAAGCCTAGGTCTGCAGCTGAAGTGGAGCTGGAAGGGGCTGCCAAGGGAAAATGTGGGCTGCAAAACAGATTTTTTTCATCTGGGCAGGGGCAGATTTTGGTTTGTCGCGATTTTTTTGTTTGGGGGTTTTTGTTTTGTCTGATTTGGGGTTTTTTTGTCTTGTTTTTAACAAAAGCTCACCCTGGAACTAGGGTTAGTGTTACATTACGAAGTATGGGACTCAGTACATTACACAGTTAGTTTTTAGTCCCCTCCATTCTTTCTCTATTTTCTCTGCTTTAACATTAAAGCAGCATTTCTCAACCTGTCAGAAAAGCAAAGGAAATACAAATATCACCTTCTTCCCCACTTTCTTGCATCAGATCAGCAAACTGATTAGATGAGCTGTTTTCTTTCCTCTGATGTTTAGGCCCCATCAGACATGCTGGTTAGGCCAGTGCACTTCAGCACTTCTCAGTTAGCAGCTTTGAGGAACGACAAATAGCAGGAATGCACAGCCAGAAATGTAGCACTGTTGGTACAAATACTGCAAGTGACCCTTTTCAGTAAAGGATTAAGCAAAACCAGTCTCTGCAATTAGGGCAAATCTACAATGTAGAAAAAGGAGTGATAATACCTTGAGATAAAATACATTTGTGCACCTACAGAAGTGCCTCCATAAAACGTGCGTTGTGCAGCAGCTTGAGGAACACAGGATAATTTCAGGTGCTACAGACCACTGGGATCAAACTGAGATAATTCCCACCAGATAATGTTAAAAAAAAAAAAATACTCAGAGGCTTAGACAATCAGTGATCTTGAGAGTTACTTTCACTGTTGATGTACAAAAGGTAAATGCAGATAGAAGTACTTGTAAGCATCTTACGGGTAAACCAGTGTTCACAGAGAAAGCATTTGTAAGTAATGCAGACTTTTCTATCTGTTAATATCTGTGTTTCTACAGGGAAAAAATATCCAGACTTAAGAGTAAAAGATTGTAAACTACAAAAGAAATCCTATCCCCATTTGAAGTATAATGTTTACCTTGGACCACATCTTGCCATGAAAATATATGATCTCTATTCAGTCACAGTGAAAAAAAAAGTGAAAACAGGCATCATTCAGATCACTAACAGGTCAAACTAGTGGAACTATGAGGGCTGTACTTTAAAAACAAACCCTCAAAATCAGCTGTTTGGCACATAATTTTTTTATTTAATGTGGACAAGATACTTAGTGTCACAACAGTGGTTGTTAAGCATTTAGCAAACTTTGGATGTAAATACCTAGATGAGTTACTTTGAAACAAAAGCCGTTCTTGTGAGGGGCTGAGCATCTGAGAAGGCTAAGCTCACCAGAACTAACTAGCTCTGGTCTGTGTTCATGAGGAGCAACAGACCGAAGACAGTGAAAACTTGAAGGGTGCCATAAAAATAAAGGATCAAATTGTTTGAGCTTGAAATAACAATATCATAGCTGCAGAAAAATTTAGAAATCCTAAACGAAGAGTGTTAGTAGATGTTTTCATAGCTACATAAGGAATCTTAGGGCTTAGTGCCCAGATTTCCAAGGACTTGATAAGAATATCTTTAAGAGCAGAACTGAAATGCAAGTAGAGGAAGAGTGTGAAATTCTGTAGATTAAAGGATAATAGGGACCAACAAAAAACAGTCATACTTCTCATGTCTATCACATATGCAGTGTAAATGATTTACCTTAGTGACCATTAGATCACAGCCCAGCCCAGTCTCTCCATTTCAATGGATGTAACAAAAATACAAGTATTTCTTTGTTCAGCTCCACTTTCCCTCAGTTGTGACTGCCCCAGCAGAATGAGGAGCAATATTGATGATGATGATCAGATAAAAACAAGTTAGAAGTCAGAGAAAGATACAAATCAGAAAGTAGAATCAGGCATAGGACCACAGCCATTGACACTGCCTTTCTTGCAAAGTCATGTTTACTTTTCCAGCAAAGATGGGAGTATCCATCACGTTGCATTTTCCAAAAATAAATTTCATAGTTAACGGGGATGAATTCAGTTAGTTCCTTGCAGCACAGGATGTACTATTTTACTTTCATTTCTATAACTAGAAAACTGGAGAGATTTATACAATGATTTTGACAACACACAGATTGGGAATATTTCAGGAGTTTAAAGTTTTGAAAGATTTATTGCAACAGTTCAGTTAAATCTATGTAGAGTATCTATAAACACAGGATTTCATGTTACTAGTATTGAAAAGATAGTTACTATCCCTTGCTATGTTTCTAGTGAAAACACTTTGCAGGGGAAGATACCGGACAGCTTGGGAAAATTATTTTCTCAGAGACGATCTAGCTACCTCTAAGACTTCTCTCAGAGGTCTAAAGAATGTAGGAAGGAGGAAAAAGAATGACTAACCCTGCACAAGTAATGTAAGCAAACAACAGCAAAATGTAAATGTGCAATCAAATGATTTTTAAAGCAGGTAAATGAAACTATCTATTGTGAATCAAACAAGAAGTCACAAAGTAGCATGAGGCTAGTGTTTCCATTTTTGTGCCAGCTTGTTACAAATTCTCTGGGTTTAGCTTTTTGTTGACAGATTTTTGCCTCATTTTCGGTTCATTTCACTGAATAAGACTAAAGATAAAAATGGAAATATCCTTCAGTAAAACTGCAAATTCTCCTGATAAATATTAATTCCCGCTTCTTTAAAAGGTGCTTGTTTGAGGTATTATGAGTAGTAGCTATGTGTGTTAAATCTCCCATTCTTTGTACCAGCTTCTTTAAAAAAAAAATAAATAAATCAGCCAATGAAAAGTGCCTAGACCGACGCTGTCTCCCTCAGTTAATCCAAGGCCAGTAGAGGGATAATTTGATTAAACTGAGACCCTAATTTATTTAGCTTTAGTTCTGGATCAACCTCTTCTTAATAGAGTGCTGTCGTCTCCAATTGTTTGATGAAAATTAAAGTGACATAAATACCATGGGACTTTTTCAATCTGATTAGTCAGCTAACTTGCATCAATACTACCCCAGCCATCAGGCGCTGGCGTCCTTCCTTTCACCAGCCTTACTAACAACTGACAAGTTCTCCTTGAAGACCAGGCACCCACGCTGCCACTCAGACCCCCACACTTAACCCATCATCCGTCCTCAATGGGTCTTGTTTGACAAGGTGCCCACACCTTTTTCCATTGCTGTTCATCAGACAAAGCTAAATATTGTTTTATTAGCAATCAATAGCCTGTTAATCCCAAACGATTTCACAAATCCACTGAGCTCTCAAGCTGATTATAAACGTTTGGGTTTTTTTTTTTTTTAAGCTGCTAAATTTCAGATGCATTTTCCCCTCTCCTCCCAACCCTCCTGCTCTGATATGGGACATTGTAGCTGGTAAGCAAAGCCACAAAAGCAAAAGAGCTCTGTTGTCTTTAAAGTTGCCTTTAACTGGACATTTACAAATGTCAAAGTTTTGCAGTTTAAACATGGTTAAACCTATGCCACCCAACCTTCAGCAGATTTACTAGCTCTTCCACTTTCAATCCATCAGTTTGAAACTTAAGAGAGCTTCTGAGCCTTCCCTTTTCTTTTTACAGCTACATTGTAAATTCTTGCTTAGTCTGTGGGCTGGGGGACTAAGGAGTGAGAGAAAGAGAGAAGTAGGCTTCTTTGATTTACAATATATAAAATGCTAACAAAGTTAGCAGTTGCCCTATTGAATAACGTACCATTCATGTTCAAGTCACAGACACAGGCTTGGGCACGCCTGGTAGACTCTGATGATCCCTTTGTTTGTGTGTTGGGTCATGGATGTATCTTCCGTGAGGCACAAGGAGAACAGCATCACAAACACTGTTCCTCTTGGATTTACCCATCCTTGCTTCAGCCTACTGTCTGCCTGCCTTTGCCCTGGAGACATTGATGATGGTAGCTGATAATATAATGACAGTTCACTTACATGAGATAGTATAAATCACCAGGTCAAGGCAGACAGGCAGGACCGGTAGGCACATGCTGAGTGTATGAAGCTCCCAGAAACAAGATGCTGACTTTCAAGGCCTGGTGAGCTGGCTTTGTAGGTCTGGGTTATTCTCTGAATGTCTCTGCTGAGTTGTTGTTCCTATAGAACATAGTCCCTCTGCAACAACAGGGAAGGAAGGGTTGTTGGTAACCTGATGCTTCAACAACGTTGCACATACCCTGCCTCACACAAATCTTGGAGTGGGTTGCCTTGACTCTTTAGTGCAACACAGCTAACGCTAGTAGAAGTTCTTTTTGACACTGAAGGAATTAACTAAAACCCAAAATGGACTAAACACACATTTTATACTTTCTGTATGGGGGCTTAACATACCCAGATTGTGTGTGAAGTAGAAAGGGAAAAGTTACTTCAACTGATACAATCCTCTGGGATGTCTCTTGAAAGAAAACATGGATTTACTAAGTCAGCCTTGACAATAGAGTACCCGCTCTGAAACAGACTGTAAATGTAAAGTTTCAGAGGCAACATTTCAAGTCAGTAACTGTCAAAAGTTGGTACAAGTACTGTGAACATATCTGCTTGGAGTGTAATGTTAAAATAGCTCCAAATTTGACTTTTCAGTATCTGTTTCAAATAGTTCTTTCATATAAGCTAAGGTCTTTTATAGGCTTATATCAAACTCTTCTTTCAATACATTTTTCTGTTAGGAGAAATATCTATCCTATCAAAAATATTCATCAAAACAGTGGACAAAAAATACACCTCATAATTTTCAAAGGAAGTTGGCATTTTAAATCTCAGACATTTTAAATGGAACATGAAAGTTTCTGCCAAGCCAAATAAAGCATCAACTTTTTGTTACGCTTTCTTCGGCTACTGTGCATGACCCTGTTGCATTTACCAGTGGTAAAAATGGGCCTAAAATGTTGAAGAATGTTTTTCAGTTTTGTATGCTTAATAAGAATTAACAAGAAACAACATTAAAATTAATATCACTCGCTACAGTAAGCACTTACTATAGTTTAGAATTCCTTTCCAAAACCTATATTTCTAAGGCCAATGATTGTAACTTTAGAAAGTGATTGCTGATTCAAGATTTGAACAAGCAATATGTATTTTGTGTCAAACCTTTTACAAGGTTTCAGTATATTCTCAAGCTGGCTATTCTGCACAGCAACAATCTGCAGATGTTGTATCGTGCAACAGCACACACTGTTTGCAGCAAAAGAAGAGTTTGTTGTTTTTTCATAAAATTATTTTTGTGTAATAATGTGGAAAAGATTAATATCTTAATCTTAACCTAGTCATTCTGTAAGGAGTACTTGAACCTGAAAGATTTTCTTTGACAGCACAGTACAAAACGCACCACCATCGTATAGAGGTGCTAAAGACTGACAATCAGGAAGAGTTCTTGCTGCACTGTGAGGTCTGGGTATATCTGCAGCAGTGTCTACAAGCCAACTCAGATATTGAGAGGAGTCTATGCAGAGCAGCACAAAACTCTACACTCTTTAATTTACCCTAATACACCGTGGATAGAAAGCTTTTTAGTTCTTGTCTATCCTAACTTAATGCTGGGTTACAGACTCAACTGCATGTCAAGACTGCAGTGGCTGCATCTACCAAAGCATTTTGTTTTGTGTTGGAGCAGCAATATGGTGGTGAAGTGATTCCCATTTCTGATTTGTCATTTGGATGTGCAGACCGCTTTTGGTGAATGCACACCAAAGTCTTTTCAGAGGACGCTAAACCAGAGTCTCCACTCCAGGTGCACACCAAACACGCTCCCCAGCAGAACTCAGGGTCTGAACCAATAACCACTTGTTCAGACAGCTCCAAGCCACAAGTGTGGTGCAGATAGTGAATCTAGGGAACCAGACTAAATCTGATCTGATGTATAAGCCTCTTGAACTCAGAATCATAGTATGGTTTGGATGGGAAGGGACCTCCAAAGTTCATCTAGTCTGACCCCCCTGCAATGAGCAGGGACATCTTCACCTAGATCAGGTTGCTCAGAGCCCCGTCCAACCTGACCTTGAACGTTTCCAGGGATGGGGCATCTACCACCTCTCTGAGCAACCTGCTCCAGTGATTCACCACCTTCATTGTAAAAAATTTCTTCCTTATATCTAGTCTGAATCTACCCTCTTCTACTTTAAAACCATTACCCCTTGTGCTATCACTACAGGCCCTATTAATAAGTCTGTCCCCACCTTTCTTATATGCCCCCTTTAAGTACTGAAAGGCTGAACTTAATGTCGTGTAGATGTAAGAGCTTCTGCATCTCTTGCTTCTGTTTATTGATCTGCTCCTAAGAAACCACTGACTAATGTAAATATAAGATTTTTTGCTGTCAGGCTGAGTGTGCTATTTTTTCAGAGTTCTTCCCCAGAGAAATCATTACAAATTGTCACAATTTAGAGCAATTCCTCCAACGTTTCACTTGGTGCTAGGGGTCACCTGCCTCTGCAAACTGACCATTAGTGTTCATTGATGCTTGTGCACTGGTACAAAATTTAGGTAACCCAACTTGTTTAGTGGACCTCTTTGACTGGTAGCCAAATCATACAGCTGGCAGCCCAGGCAGACGCTCAGCAGCTGTTGTCCAAGTTACATGAGCAGGAAGGAGATTTACTGCTTTGCTCAAGTTCTCCAAACCACTGGTTCATTTCTTTGGCAACATTCAGAGCACACTGGAGACAGCAGTTATGCAGTTTTTGCTATTAACTGATCAGGCATTTTTGTTTCTTAACCATTGGTTTGGGTAGATATGACTTGGTTTCTTTAATGGCCATATGATTTGTATGACCAAGTTTTGTCTTCTGAACTTTAAAATCCCAGAACTGAATAATATGACCATCAGAGAAGGTCAAGAACAAATCTAGACCCAGATCCAGAGTAGAATTTAAACAGGGAATGTAATTCCCAAACATATTCCTCTGGATATACAGTAATTCATTAAAATTGAGTCTCAGTGGCTTTAAAGACAGTGGCTTATTTTGACTTTCAGCTTCCATACTTAGAAATATTTGACAATAAATAATTCTTCTATTAATATTATTTTCACTTTTGTCCCCTAGAAGAAATCTGTGATTGCAAAAAAATGAATGATTCCGTCTTCAAAAAAACTTCAAAAAATGAGAATCAGCACTTTTATGTTACCATTACAGTAAACCTGGTACAACCCTATTGAACTAATATTTTGCTATTTTATCCCAAATCTGGCCTCCCCAGCAGCTGTCCTGCTTATCCCTTTTCAGTAATACTGGACAAAGTTTGGTGTTTGGTGTCCTGTTTCCTGCTTTCATTGCCTGCATGCATTATTTCTGTTCTGTTAGGCACAGGTCTCTGCGCTTGCCTTCTAGGAACTAACTCATTTTGAAGAGACGTTACCAAATTATTACTGCCATAACACAGGGAGGAAAGCTCCACTCAATATGTGGCTTGAACTACTTAAACGAGAAAGCGCGTGACCCTCCAGTGAACCCCAGATCTGTAGACAGCACCAGAGGGCACTCCATAACAAGCAACAACTTTCGGTAGATTTTCCCATACTACCTACTTATTCTTGCAGGCCACTGTTTCCTTTTAAGTGCACTAACTCTCATTTTAAAATGAGTTGCTCTTCTTATTCGTAGCCTTTCATGGAAAGATTGTTCTAGACCTCGTTTTTCTAATGCTCAGGGACTATTTTATTTCTGAACTAGCAGATGGATGGAGCTGCGGTGCAGGTGCAGAGGCAGGGGGCAGGACAGTCCACAGCTCTTGCTGCTCCAGGAGCCTGCGAGCCCACTCTGCTATGAGCAGGACCAGGAGAAGGGGTTGCTGGCACATCACCAGCCGTCCAGCCCACCCAGCTGTGACCTGGGGACACACTCTGCCACCCAGCATTTCACATCCCTGGCCAGCTCTGCCAAGCCCTTCAAATTAACCTCCAGGCTGTTTAATGTAGCTGTACCTGACACAGCCAAGGCCACTGGAGTGTGTTGGCTAAAGCCAGCAGGCTCTTGTTGCCAGCTCTGGCAGTGATCATATGAAGGCTGCATGGACACCTTTGTGTTCTACATCCTGGTTTTCAGAGGTTTCAGCTTGAGCCCTTCCTTTCTGCTTTCCAGAAATTTCTGAATTTGCTGAACCCAGTATTTGGGGCGGTGAGAAGAAATAACTGGGCAACCTCACATCTGCATTAGGAGCTTTCTACCATGGGATGTACTGTCAGTGATGGCTTTGGAATCCAAAACAGCTATAAAACGCTCAGGTTCCCTAAAGCCTTTGCACAAGGCTTCACTGGAGCCTGAACTGGCTGCCTGTACAAGCAGAGCATCCTGCAAAACTTCCAGATGTTTAGGCGATGAATGCATAGTTGGAGAAAACACTGCAAACAGTTTGGACTATCCACTTTTTCTGTATGTTTTGGATGAAACTGAGAGCAGCACCTGCCCTGAGCAGGCAAAATTAATTTGCCTATATGCACTTCTAAGTAGCCGGGCACAGGAAATATTTTGGGTTTTTTATTTAAGTCCTCGTACAAAACTAGACGCTTCCTCTGTACCAGTGATTCTTCCCGAAACATTTTCCTTTTCACACGCGATTTTTCTGCTGTGGACGCAGGAGGGCAGTGCAGTTCTAGTTTGGATTCAAACATCTATGAAGCAGATGGTATTCGACATAAAGTTCAGCCCAAATCTAAGCAAAGCCTCTGTTCCAGTTAGTTTCTACTCTTTCCTTCATTATTACACTTGACAGCCCACCTGTAGTCACACTTTTTAAAATAAATATATCTTCCTCAACCTCTGCACGTGCAACAAGTAACTATACTGCCAAAGGAAAAAAAAAAATCAAAAAGGGGGAAAAAAAAGAAAAAAAGACAAAAAAGACAATAAAAAGAAAATGAAAAAAAGGAAAAGGCGTGGGGAAAGAGGGAGGGAAGGAGGGGGGGAGAAAGGGGGGAAGAGGGGGAAAAGGGGGGGAAAGGGGGGGGGGGAAAAGAAGGGAAAGGTGGCAAATGTTCCCTAAGTGTAAGAAAGTGGATCTGTCAGTGCCACTGGGGACCCAATCCTGGAAGGTGCTGGTCACCCATAATCCCTCTGGAGTAATTTGTAAGTGCTCAGGCCGCCCTAGGCCGAACTCGGCAGCAGACCAAGTGTGTCTGAAATGGATCTCTCCAAAGGCACTGAGTAACAGCTCTGTAAGATAAAGCTCTTCAAACTTCTTCCAAACTGCAGTTGGTATTAACGTGTAACAAATATGCTGAATACCAATTTCAGCAAGGCAGGGGTTAGTGCAGTAGCCTCTCACCTGTAGTCAAGGGACCCCATCCTGGGTCTGAGATTAAAATAAAATAAATCAAGTTGCTTTCTCACATGTGTCTCGGTCTTTTTCAACATCGTAAGAACGACTGTATAACACAGGACAGGCAGAGCCTATGGAGAGACTTTAAGTCTGTAATAAAAGGGTAGTGCTAGAAGATGCCCCAGAATTTTGCGGGGAGCAAAACCTCATTGCTAATGGAATGAATTGTTTACTGGAAATGAAGACTAAAAGTTCTGCCCACAATTTAATGCAATCTTCAACAGGGAATTAAAAAATCCTGGTATTGATCGAAAAGGCAAAACTGCAACATAGAAACTAAACTGAAAAAGAGGGCAAATTTCCACAGGTAGGCTCTGGTTTCACAGATTTTGTTTCTCCCACCAGTGAAGGCTTCTGGTTTCTCCCTGTAATGCTCTCCTCAAGCTTGGTCGATCTAGTTCACTCTGGAAGTGCTAATGTTTGGTGTATTGGACTTATCTGTACTGCACCTAAACGAACAGCTGGGCTCAAAGGCATCAAAAAAAGTCAGTCAGGATGCCAACTCATGTACACCTCTAAATACATCTTAGAAATCTTACTTGAGGTAGACACTGTAGCTGCATGGTTTTAAAATGTGTGAAATAGGTAAAGGAAATAACCACTTTAAAAAAAAAAACCAAAAAACCACAAACTTTAGCAATTATTTTTTTCCTGGTAAACCCTTTTGGCAGATTTGTTCTGATCCCTTCTGATAGGTCAGCCTCCTTGTTCAAATTTCCTCTGTAAAATGTATTTCCACTGTCACATTCTGTTTATTTTAGTGTATTCATTTCACAGTATGTCTTCCAAGCAGATACCCCACTGAAAAGGCATTTTGCAAAGTAAATGACTAATACCACACAAACAGAATAGTCACTGAAGTAAATGAGTAATTTGGGACAGTAAAGATTATCCTGTTTGGTCCAATAATTGGGATTTTTTTAAGCACATCTCTTATTTCCCCCAGCACACTGAGGCGAAGTCAACTATTTAGTGTGAACAGTCTGTTGTTATCAGGATATTGACTTTAACCAGGCTCTTACCTTCTGCAGAACCCGAGGAATGGGGTGTTTCTGAAACCTCCGCAGCACTGCTCAAGGTCTGGATCCCATCGCGTAGCACAGTGCTGAGAAACTTTTAGAGCACATGGCTACATGACATGGGAGATATTTTACCACATAGCATGCATAACATGCAGGGGCATTACACAAGATCTCACAGAATCTGTTGTAGCCACATCAGCAGATAAATTTTTGTGCTGAAATACTTCTTAATCAGGAATATGTTTTCATTAAATTCTGTAGGTCATCCATTTGTGGCACTTAGTTGTTTCTGTTTGAGCCTTTTCATGGATGGTTTTATGCCTTGGAATATATATACTCAATAGTGGAATATGTATATTCATAGAGAGATATACAGAAATTTTAGAAATCATTGATGATATCTGTGGCCGTTATTTTATACTGTTATTTTATGAGCATTTCTAGCTAATGTTTTAGTGAGCTGCATTATATCTTAATATATATTTTCTGTATTTACTTTTTCTGTATTTCAAATTACAGCTTACTAAGCATTAAGACTGAAGTGTTGTCAAGAAATCACACAGTCATGTAGTTAGTACATATCATTTTGGCTCCTTGGTTCATCTCCAGCATGAAGCAACATTATTATTCCCTCTGCCTTTCCTTCTGTAACAGGTTTGTCATTTGCAAAGCTAACAAAATAATCAAAGCAGTCACTGGAAAATTATAAACAAATTTTAAAAAGGAAGGACCTACAGAATATTAATCATTTGAAAGACTGACATTCTTCAGGGGGATGCTAGAATTTTTTTATCTGCATTCCTAACAATATACATGTTACCACTGCAATATATGCTGTTAATTAACGTAATAATGTAGCTACTTGCATAGCCAATACCATTGCAATTAATAAATGCTAACCTATAAAATCTATAATTCCTTTTGAATTTTGACTAAAACCATCTTGTCAAAGAGAGAAACAGTACAAGAATTTATACATAGCAAAAAGCATCCAGCAAAACATTTGTGGTTTGGTTACCTCAGTGTTGTATTTTTTCAACAAATTAAGTTTTTATATTTCCTCAGAGAGAAAAACAATGATGCCTCCAAGCTTTTATTTTTTCCCCCACAGATAACAAACATAAAAGTAAAGGAAATTTGATCAAGTTCACACAGAATCTTCATTAACATTGGTTTCAGCTGCAACAATCTACCAAAGGATTTTCTTTTCTTCCATACTAATGCAACTGACTGAAAAAATAATGTTTTCACTGTTATTGGATTGGTTCTGGAAAACTTTAAATAAGGCAGGGTGGCAGGACTAGATTTTGAGCTAGATTATTCTTAAGAAGTATCTACTTTCATTGTGACTATTTTTGTTTATAGAAAAGCCCACTTATTCATGGAATTAAACAGCAGAAATCTTCATGGGGATGCAATGAACCACCAGTTATTGCAAATAATTGTCCCCAAGAGGGTTCCTGAACTGTATAAAACATTTAAAAAATAAAGTAATACTAAACTACATAAAATTTTCTGAACTTTTATGGAGACTACATTAATTCATACTTTTTTTTTTTGTCATTCTATTACAATAATCATAATAACATTTATTAATTGTTAATCAAATTTGAAGAGGGGGGTGGGGGGGTTGTAAAAAGAAATGTGAAAATTAATCTTTCACTCCTTCCCTATTTCACTAGTCTAAATCTTCTTTCATTTGCCATCACTGTGAAACCTCTCCTGTCAGAAAAAGCCAAACTCATCGGGCCTTTTTTTAAAAGCACTTCTCTAATAGATAATTCAAAATGACAGGATTGTATTTTTCTGTTGGTATTTCAGGCAGAACATTCCCAAAACATCCATGCCCTCCCACCATCTTCAGGAAGCTGGCTGGACAACTGTGAAGGGTAACAAATAATAAATGTCAAGAATATTAGAGTAATGAGATCATTGCCTGGCAGACAAACTGTTTTGAAAACTAAGATCCAAGATACATCTCCTGCACAGCCAGAGGATGTGACTGAGATAAAGGGATGACCATACAGAAATATATCCCAAAATCCTATAATCCATTTCTCCATAACTATTTCCAGCCACCGGAATCAAGAACAAACAAACAAAGCAATCTGACCTCAGTAGAAAAGATAAAGTGAACTGCAAACAAATCTCAAATTCCATCTCCCTCATCAACATGCTTGAAATGCCCTCTGCAGCCCACGCCGCCGGAGAGGAGCGGGAGAGCCCAGCCAGCATGCTAGTGCTGCAAAAACACCCTTGGGATCAAAAAAAAACCCAACTCCCAACGGCGGGATGAAAGAAAGTGCCATATCAATTTCATTTCCATTCGTCATTGTTAAGCTTCAAGTTTAAGAAAGTTTCATTGCCCATAAATACTCAGATCATAAGCAGCTGCACATGATATCATTTAGACCCCAGTTGCATAACACGTATTTCCCCCGAGCTTTGTCCCTAAGCTGCAGCCTGACAGGCATCAGCGAGATCCAGCTTGCTTTTTTAAAAAAGCCTGCACAGCGTTTTTACATTTAGCAGCTGAACCAAACTTCACAAAAGCAGCCAAAAAGAATTGGTAAAAGGTTAGGATAGATTGACTGTTTCTAAATTGGAATACTAATGATGATCTTTAATGAACCCTGACAGTACAATCTGTTTCTTATTGTTCCCTAAGTGCTGGCTACTGATCATATTCACTGGCTTTAGGTGACGGGGACAGACAGGGACAAATGGGCCCCACTGGTGAGCAGGACTGTGCACAGCTGATCTTTCAACAAGGATTAAATTAATTAAAACGATTCTCCCATCAGAAGAACCAATCTTTTGATTTGTTATCATCATAGTGGTTATTAATTTTGAATGATGTCTAATTGGTGCCACTGCTGCTTGGGTCAGCTGGCTTAGTAATCTTCTTAGAAAGCAGTAAAGAATATATAATTTTAGGAGCTCTGTCAGGGAGCAGGGGAGTTGAAGGATGAAAAAAACCCCAACTTGATTCAATACCTCTCATAATGTGGAAGAACAATGGAGAAAGTAGGCAAAATACATCCAACCAGTGAAAACTGACTGCATTATTCATTTCACTGCTTTTAATATGAAACGAAGGCACTTTCTCATAAGGATAGCCTTAAAAAAAATGTTTTATTATAGTGTTGATAATAAGCACAGTTGAAAATACTTCATTTTCTGGGAAAAGATCATATGCTCAGGGTTGGGCAGGACTCAGGGGGAAGCCCAGGTTGATCAAGGAGGTCACCACTAGACTTCAGAGACAGAACTTGCACAGGTTGCAAGGTGTCTGGCCCAACCATTTCAGGATATGGCCCTAGCTCCACAGACAGTGTCTCCCATTTCTTCACACAACCAGTCTTTGAAACTGATATCAATGACCGCAAGATTAGGACCAGGAGAATATGGTCTCCTACTCGAATTTTAACACTTTAAAACATCAATGGGAGTTTAGAAGAAATCACAGAAGCACCTGCATGTCGAGCAAGGTTGCCCATCTCCCTGGTGTTGAAGTTTGGGCTGGATGTGTTATCTCTATAGCTATATGCTCCAATAATGTCTGAATCATCCCTGCAAGTGGGTGTGGGGCTTCTTGTCTGTTGTGTAGACTGAAGCGACAACGTAAGAGAAAGGCCGCATTCTGTGCCTTTTAACGACAGACACCTTAATGAGCTGAGGACACAACTGCTCCTGACAGAGCTGGTATACTACAGAATTTTTCCTCGTGTTCACTTTTTAAAGATAAATGCCATGGATGATCTGAAGGAGAGCTAAATCCTGAATCTTGGATGATATTCACACAAATTAAAGCCTCAGAGATTTCTGTTGAAGCAAGTGATATCTGAATCTCACTCAGATGAGAAGAGGGGCATAATTCTTACCTTTTGTTAGTTTGTCTTCTACACATAGGAAATTGTTTCTATCTTACCTGTCTATGATCATAACTATACAACGGCAACAGCATTACTCTATGAAAGCAGCAGCTCATCTGGGAAGGCATCCATTTCATCAGTGGAATAGATGTTTGGATGATACATAACCATATAATCTAACACATTTGGGGGCTGAATGTGTTGCCTCCCTCTTGTGACCTGCAGCTGGCAACAGGAGGCATTGCTCTCTCTACAAATCCACTGTTTCACTCTACCTTTCTCCAGCCACGCTCTCCAGCTCCACAACTAGCTGTCTCGTAGGGAAAGGAAATACATTGCAAGACAAATAAGAGTGGTGCAGTCCCAATTTCTCTTAGAGTGATCTCTTATCTAGGAGGATGGCACATTTGTTGTAATTCACGTGTTTTATCTAAAACCTCAGTTAGGCCGGAATAATAACACTTGAGTAAAAATTATTTCAGGCACATTAGCTCTTTAAAGTTAACATCAACCCAGGAGCACCCATCCAACTACATTAGATGAAAACCAGACCTTTTACAATCTTAGCTGCATTCTGTAAGAAATTCTGTTTGACCTGATCTTGTCAGGATTTACTATAGGCCACTATTCCCACAGAACCATCTTCATAACTCAGGTAGTAAAAAGAGATTAAAACCCCTGTTTCTAACTCTTCATCCTCCAGATGGTCATTCTTCAACTATAAGCAAGCAAGATAAACCTCAGCAAAATTACAGGTCATTATAACAGAATAAATAAAAACCTTTTATATGACAGACCCCAAACCTTCATCCAAGCTTGGGGAGGCTGGAATATCCAGACCTGGGTCCTATTTCATAGGTTAAAAGCATATACTTTTTAGATGAAGTTTTTTGTCTTTTCTCCACACACATTCCCCCTACTTGTTCTGCTGCATTCGGTTAGACTGAGCACACTGATCTTATTCAACGCTGCTAATAACTGTTTAGACAAGGAGTAAGTTACAGATCGTAAAATCCAACTACTGTTCCTAGCCCCAGCACTGATTTCACACATATATGACTTTGGGTAAATTACATCCCTACCATTTCCTTTGTTTCTTTGTTTGAATGTCCTGTTCTGCAAAATATTTTTAAGCAAATGAAGCTAAATATCATTACTAGCGCTCCCACAAATACATTTTTTTAAACAATCACTCTAGCTTTTTTTGTATTATTCTTTAAAAAATGGATAGCATGCATTTCAAAACTGGTCAGAACCAAAGGCTACTGATTCATGTCCAGTGGGACAATACCAGCTCCTAAATGTCATATCTAAGACTGGCATTCTATCAGTTTTTTCACATCTGTAGTCAAAAGAGATAAGCAGGTTAAAAGAGTCTCATTGAAATGCGTATTGAGAATTTTATTTCCACAATGAGAAGAGTCTGAGACAAAACAAAGATTAAAATAATTTGAAAGCTACACAAGGCTATCATTGTTTAGTTAGTCTTTGAATCATGCTTGAGCTCAAATCTTCTTCTTATATTGTGTTTAGAGACACAGCTGTTTTGATTGGGATTTGAAAATTCCTCAAAGTACAAAAGTATACGTTAAAGGAAGCACATTAAAGAATCTACTTAATTCTAAATTCAGTTCTCCAAAATGTATGTGTTGCATTGCTATCTTGTATTGCTTTCTGTCCAAATATATCTAAATATAATGCTTCCTATTCCTCCTTATAAATACAATGCCTTTCATTTAAGCCTCGTGATTGCTTTGTAGCTAAAAGCTATTTTACATGCCGGGAGGCTATGGCATAGATCTGTCACAGAAAAGCCAAAATGCAACCAGTAGGACACCAGCTTTTTATTTCCCTGAATCAAACGAGTGATTTAGAGAAGGTGGAATGAACATCTTCCCCCCCATGACAGCAGTGGAATCCAATATTTATATTTTTGTAAACATATTACTAGAATCCAATATGTTCACCTTTACATACACACAAGTTCTGAGAACGGTATTAGTCCTTTATGGATGTTTAAGTGCCTCTCTTGGCTTCTCTACATCCCGCTCAAAACCACTGTGGACATTTTCGTACCCAATGAAGAAGATAGCCGTGTTGTCCATAACAACCAACTGCTCCAAAACACAGAAGATCCAGGAACAGAAAAGAAAATTAGAAAAGAAACCCTGCAACCCAGGTCAGAAAGAAGATCCAACAACTGTACTCACTGCCTAAACAATATGAATATTTCTGGCCACCTACACTATAAACTCTTCTTCAAAAGAGGACAATACAACCTTGACAGTTTTTTATATTTCAGGTTTCCCCCAAGTAAACTCCAATCCCTGATGAGATACTGCTTCGAACAGTGCAAGGTCAGAAACCTCCAACAGCTTTTTCCTTTGATTCAGATCTGACTGTAAAATTACCACTTACTTTACAATCTCTGAAAAACAAGTCAGATCTTGAGGTGGATAACTACATCAAAGGAAAGCAACATGGGAAGAAAAACTCATGTGTACATTGAAAATAGAGCTTAAATAGAACCAGGCTAAAGTATTTGCAGAGAATGCTCTCATCTCTTTCTAGCGACCATGGTTTCCACACAACCTATTTGGATACTGTCAGATTTTTGTAAAGAAAACTCAGCTTCTAATGGTGGTTTTTAGTTTATATGGCGACAGGCTTTCTGGAATTCCCCATCTCCACACTCTTTTTGTTCCCCTAAATACTTTCCCTGCTGGAAAATGCACTGATTCCAAACAGCTATAATGGCTAAGTCCTCTAGCAAATGTCTTAAGTACCTGATTTTGAATAACACCTTGTCCAAGGAATTGGTCAGTTGTTAACCTTTAACCCTATGTACTGCCATGCAGGAGGAATCCGCTTAAAATTCTCATTGTAAAGATACACAAGGAGTAGCATTAAGGCTATTTGACCTCAGGATTTTCTGAAGGTAACTTTTGGATGTAATTTTCTCACATCTTTTTGCATTTGCAAATAACTCCTTAAACAACAATCCAAACAAACTTACTTTTCATGGTGCACTTTTTCCATTTTGTGATCCCATTTAGCAGCGAGGGAACTGAGAATTCATTCCAGAAAAAGTTGCAAACAATTTAGGATTCAGAAGTGCCTAAGAAAGAAGGCGTATTTACTTTCCCTGGGACAGGGGACATAAGCTGTCTTTGACAACTGATCCTTCTGATAATGGAGTTATCCCAAGGGACTAGAAATCGTTCACTGGGAAAGGTGGAGCGCTAGGTGTAGACCTGCCTTATGCCTGTAACTAAAAAGAAACCCATGTAATGCAGAGAGATGCCATAACATTTTTATGTAATAGAAAATGACCATCTAGAACATACAGAATATAACTGTTGCAGTCAGATAAAGAAATTTGCTTGAAAAAGAAGCAATTATAATTCTACCACACCACAGGAGGTTCTCTTTGAATAAGAAAAGCCAGGCTTAGCATTTAGCTTTCACCTAGGCTGCAAGAGTGAAGGTGCTGAAAGGAGCTGTGAAACATATATAAATTAAGTTACAACTTCCCTCTGGTGGTACTTACTAGAAAATACTATCAACACTAAAATATATTTTGGTCTCACCTTCTCATTAACTGTATTTTGAACCACTCTGTTGAAACCACAGCATGGAATGAGGCCAAAGCTCAGGGTGGCAGCTGGAAGTGCAGAAGATCCCAGAGCAGGTAAGCTGCTCCACAGACGCTCCTCTACCACCTGCGTACAGGCCATGTCATGAGACACTGTTCAGGATGAAACTCAGTTGGCTCAGGCTAGATTCATGGTCTGAATCTGCAATGTTATCTCAACCCCATCTCTCAAGTAGGCATCTTCTCTTGTCGGAAGTATTTTACTGTGTTAGTGAGCTGAACATAGGATTTCTTTAAACAACGTACAATTGCTTGATGATGGTCCTACAAAGTAGGATCTCTTAAAGATATTCTGGTAGCCTGGAATAATATCTTGTCTTTAGCATGGTGGAGGACTATTGTCGAAGTTAAGGAGGGCAAAAAATGGATTCTTTTTTCTATGAATATGTCTGTTTCCATGAAGCAATTTTAAAATTACTCACAGTAAAGCCAGCAGCTGTAGATAGACAGATCCCAGCATCTGACACTCAAACTGAAATTCTCAGGGAGTCTGATTCGTAAAAACTACACATTCTGTTTATAAGGGTGGGTTGTGTTTTCTTTTTTATTATTATCTACTCTGCACATGTGGGAAATAAATGTTTTACAGTGAGTTCCTGAATATAGCTGCATGATTCATCTAACCCCAACTTCTGCTGGCAAAAAATATTACTTCAAGGGCAACCAAGGAAAGACCTATTATCTAAAGCATAAGTAAAACAGCAGGCCAAAATCTAGAAGAGGATGTTGCTTAAACTCAAACTGCTATGAACCCTGACAATATCATTGTGCCGTTTCCATTTTAGAGCCAAAGAAGTGGATTGCGAAAAACATTGCAATAGAGCAGGATAAAATGGAATTCTTGCAGTATTAGTGGTCCTTTGAATACCATGTATGTGGAAGTCAAGGATGCTTAGTATTTGAAGGGTTCATTTCCAAAAGACAAATGAATATTATCTGGCAAATTAAACTGCTGCTAGACTGATGAGAGTCCCTGGACAGAAGCTGAGGCATATACTCCTTTCTTCCAACCTCTCAGACTAGCTCTTCTGGTCTGCAAGACTGGCAGCTGCCTAAGATCCCAGTACCAGTACTGGGTTTGTTTGTAAAGTATGATTGCTAATTTATTTACTGCAAGTGATTGCTATGTGTTGAATTATGAAGACGATCTGAGGGGTCCAGTTGTGGGGAAAGCCTGAAGGGCTAATTCACAGTGGAAAACAGACCCTGCAGAGCAACACATACAGCAGCAAGCTGGAGTTCAGTCATATCTTGTATAACAAAATGTCTCAGTCTCCCTTTTGAATAGACCTATACATATTCAGTAAACAAGAAACACTGCATAGCATAATTATTTTACCCTTTAATGACTTTGAGTGAAATTCTGATCCCAGCAAAGTCAAAGGGATCTTTTTCCAAAAGATTTCCACAGAGGACAGCTTTCATCTTTCATGCTTGTTGGTCCTTTTGCTTGTACCAGCCTCAGAACCTCACAAACTCAGATAATCTGTCTTTGCCAGCCGTGCACCACTGACAGCACATCACCTGGCAGCTGGTTTTGTCATCCAGACAAATCAGCATGGGTTGGTTCTTAACTTAATTTAATTTTAATTTAATGTTTACTGCCACTGTTTCATCCCTCAACATGTATACATTCTTATAGCCCATATGTTTCTTTTTACTTGGACCATAGACACTTTTTCACACACACATCCATTTTTGAACACTATATTGGCATACTTTCTTGACCAAATCAAGGGGTAACCTTTTTCTTGGATGCCGTATGAACTCTCCTCAAAGTGCCAGAAATAATTATTCTTGTGTTAAAAAAAAGAAGAAAAACTAAATAAATAAAGAAAAAAGAAACACACAGAAAAATTATTGTGTAACTGCACTCTTAGAAACAATTATTTTGCTCCCACTTGTGGCAACTATTACCAATGCTGTTATCAAATCAGAGAGTTTTCTTTAGTGTGACCAATATTTCTGATCTGGTCTGTCCAAGTACAAGTAGGCTTTTTTTCTGCCATGTTTTTGCATTCACTTAAGTTCATTGCATTTCATCATTTCAATATCCTTCACCTTCTCAGCTCTCAAGTAAAACAGAGTCCTCAGCAAACGGAGATGCTGCTGCTTCACTAAATATCCATTAAAATATTTTTTCCTTGTTCTAAAGAGTTCCTTAATCTTTTGGAGGATTTATGTTCTTTGTGAATATTCAGGGATTCTGGCTCCTGAGATTTTGAACAGGTCCAAACTCAGTAAGCTTTCCTCACCTTCTCACTATTTGAAGTAACAGCATGCAGCTATAAAGCATAAGGATATATACACAGTGGTCCCTTTGTTATCTACAAGTAGCACAACAACATTCTGCCATCAGGACTCCACTGGATTGTAATAAATGTGATTCAAATTCTCCTTATAATTTCCTCCATGTTGTTTTAGAGGTGAACAAAGAGCAGCATGGCAGAATGATAAAGAAGCCAAAAATACATGCTCTATTTAAACCATTCCACTATGTCTGGCTTTTACCTTTCCATTAGTCAGTGGTTTTTAGCTCATACAAGATCCAGTGGATCATTTGCAAATTCATTACACATATGGGCAGGTTATCCCAAGCACAGCTTGAACAAGACAGTGTCCACAGGCCACCTCAGGTTCCAGTTTACAGACCAGGAGAGCAAGGCAACCTTACTGCAAGTGCCATATAAGCAGGTGAGCCAGCCTCATTTATCCAGAACCCTTAGGGTTCAAGAAATTGATCACTGATCTGAAATGAAAATTTTGGACCTGCGTTTGATTTTCAAACGCCTTAAAGTGAAAAGGCACAAGAAAAGTTCAGATGCAGAACCTTCCTCTAAAGATACACATTTAGTTAGGGTCAGTCAGAGCAAACAGATGAACAATAGATATGTGTGCATTAAATCTAAGAGGCTTTGTGTATTTACATTTGTGGACCCACTTTCAAACACTTTGCCCTTTAAATCTTTGTCTCAATCTCCCCACATATAATGATGACAATTCCAACTCAGTTGTTTTGAAGATGAAATCAAAGCTTTGAACTCAAAGGCTACCTGGGCCCCTGAATTTCTGGCTTCTCCTAGGACAGCTCAACTCTCTGGTGAGGTCCTTGAATTTTAAGTAATATTTAAATGAAGGAGAGTAATTGAAGGTATTACTGTTGTCATAAAAACAAAACCCCACATCCCATCTTTTTTGGCAAAATCGTCAAATGGGCCTTAAAATAAGATTTACTTTAAAATACCTCCTTTCCTCTGCTGGCTGGAGAATATAAAAGCTATCATTCATTGGACATCTTCTATTTAATTTTGACACTTATCAGATGATGTATTTGTAGATTTCTACTATAGTCTAGGTCCGTCATACATAGAAACGGCTATACTTCCATATCTTTAAAATGATTTGCTAATCCTATCTTAATTTCTACAGTAGGGTTGTATGAGCTGGCACCAAAGTCCTTCAGGGAAATATTGAAAATTGCTCTAGACTTGGCATCATATATCTACATGTAGGGAACATTTGCTGTTTATGAAACGAGTATACTTAAGGAAATTTTAGACAACCATATAGCAGGGGTATCAGCTAACAAATTGCTCACATCACATGCTCTGGTCTGTGAATACCTTACTGATGTCACTCCGCTTTTCTCCACTGACACGGTGAGTAAATTCACTGCAATGTAGAATTGCTTGCTCGGTGAAGGAACTTTTTAAAGAAGTATCACCAAATAAGAAAAATTATAAAGCAGAAAGTTGTACTGAACCACTGAAACAACCAAAGCCCCAGAGACATCACTCATCACCAGAAGCGGTGTATTTTGTGCTCACTGTATACTTTTAGGTTGCATGTTCTCTCATGGAAGAGAGAGTTGGCTGCTAGTTGTGACTGAAAAAATATAGGTTAATCATACTGCTATGCTTTACATTTTATTCAAAACTATGTGAACAGTTCATATAAATGTTAAGTAACTGTTAATTAAACTCCCCCTTTGCCCTCCTGTGGCAATTTCCCAGGCAGCTGGGGTGGAAGGGGAAATCCCCATTTCAGTCATGGGTTGTTGTGTATGGCTAAAGACCAAACCAACCAGATTTATTAACTTCATATCTAGCGGTGAGGAGTTTGTGTCAGACCCACCACAGCCCTAATAGATCTCCTACTGGGCTACAAACACCAGTACAAATGGCAGGGCTGCCAGCACAATCCCAGCATGAATGGGCCTAAATTAGCCAGCGCCTAATAACCAGTTTACTAACACCTGTATTAGTACTGTATCACTGTGAGGAGGACTGCTGTTAGACAAGGCATAATCCCATAATCTTGTCATTTGCATATCCCTCATTAGCTGATTAAAACCTGAAGGAGGCAGGTTTTTGCAGCCGGTGGGTCCATTCCGACGCTCCGGCTGCCTGGGTGGCTCGATAATGAAGTAACGGTGGTGAATGTGAGGTTTATATGTATGGAAGGGATTAAGAGTATTAGAGTTTGTGTGAACCGATGTTGCCATATTCTCTCTACTGGATCACAGTAATTGGATGGGAGGAGCAAGAGTGGATCCATTAGTTTTGTCTGTTTGCCCAGGAGCTGGGTGCTAGAGATTCAATTTTGCTTCCTTTTGCTCCTTTGCTTTTGTGAAGCATGGCTGCTTTGTCTAGGCGAGCCCTTAGCACCTCTGTACACTACCCACGCTAAGGCGATTCAGCCACAAAGAAGAAACCTCGGAGACAGCCAGCATAAAATGCAGCCTAGACTCAAGTACTACTTGAGGGCAGCACAATCCTGCCTAGCCCAATCCTGGGAGAGAAAGCAAGAGATAATTGAAATCTATAAACACCTCTGGAGCCTTTTTATTATTTTATTAGTTCTCCACATTTGGGCTTAACAAACCTCATCATCAAAGAAGCCGTGAGCTCCTTACAAGAAAACTGAATGGCTTGAAATTTCACTGACTTAAGGAGCAATTGTTGAGAGTATTTGCTGGGCTTGCATAATTCTAATGCAAAAAAAATCCATTTCCTACATTATTTGTACAGCTGGAGTAATCACTCCGTGTGACCGTTGATGTAGAAAAAAAAATTTGCAAGACTGTCTCTTCCATAGTGCCAACAATGCACCTTCAGCAACCGCAAGAAGAAAACACACTAAACAGTTCAGGAAAGCCCGACGCCAAAGACAGCCTTGGCAGGATGTGAAGGCACAAGTTACGCACAATAGACATTAATTAGAGACACATTTTTTGAGGGGAATATTTTAGACATTCCAACACGGCCACATTGTTTCAGCAACAATTTGGAGAATGCTTTCTGCTGTTCAGGATAGCTTAACATTTGAAAAGTAACTACAAAAATGAAGCTGTGGGGTACAGAGAAGATGGGACTATTCAAATGTAATAATAACAATAGGAACAACACCCATAGGCAGAATATTATTTATGATTTTTTAAAATATTTTTTGTCCCCAAAGCTTAACACCATCATTCTGACTACACTTGCCTGAATTTTGGTAGTAAAATCTCAATTTTCTTTATATAGCCTTTTTATTTGTGTTTTTATCCTAAACAATGACCATTGTTTGTGAAATAAGAGAAACTAAAGTTTAGTTAGAGATGTGAAAAAACTGAAAAAATTCTGGTCTTTATGACTAACTATATTTTAGAACAACCAAATGCACAGTAGCCATGCAACATTAAGGAAAAACATGTGATTTGTCCTTGTGTTATTCCAGGATTTCCTCGCTGGAACAGTTTGATCAGTATGAAACTATAATGACACACACCCCATTTATTAAGCAGTGACTGAATCTGTATTACTGACTCCATGTACGGTCAATATAGTTACATGCATTTTAATGATCATTTACTGCCTTTCACCTGAATATTACAAAGCAAGAAAACTCTACTGTGTTTCTAATTGGATGCAAAGGGAATATTTAAATTAGAGACAGCCCAACTTTTACTCCTTAATTCCATGCCTGAATTATATATGCTTGGTTAATGCCTGCAGCAGGCTGTGAGCTGACCTGATGAGGCAGCTCAAGGGCGTTAGAAGATATACATCAAAAGTAGCTTTGCATCTTCTTTCTCTAGGGCCGTTGGAAGGTAAGGACAGGCACAACCAACCTGCCTGGCTGCTGAAGCCTCTGAAATCCAGACAGGAACTGCAGCTCTCCAGTGACAGCTTTTGTCTCCGGGAACACAGCCAGCCCTAAACTCTGGAAGGCGACAAACTGGGGGCACATTGGCTCTGTCACCTTTGGGTGACAACATAACACAAAGACCATGGAGCCTCATACTCCTACAGCTGAGTCGAATCCTTGGATTCAAACACTCTTAAACTGGATGGTGTGAGATACAGTGCCGACACTTGAAGATTCCCAGAGTCCAAGGAGTTGCGTTTCTGCACTCACTGACCTCTGCTGCCTCCAGTGGGTGACAACCACATCATGTACAATATTCCTTCTCTATATGTGCTCTGGGCATAAACGAGGACTCCTGCTCTGCCCATTTCTCATTTAAAACAGCACTGATAGCAGCCAAGAGACCAAATAAAAATCTACATCCGAATTATTTTCTTATTTTTCTTATTTAATTTTGGAATTACACTATTTAAGAAGTGTCTGCACTAGGTATCTCTAAAAGATACCACAGTAGTGCCCTGTCTACTCCCTGTTTTAAGTAAACCCTATCTGCCATTAGAAACAAGCAATTCCCCATGTCTTTACCCACTTTCTCATTTATGGTAGCTACACATCCCTGCCAAGACCAGAGAATTCAGGCAGACTACATTTGACCTTGTGGGAATTTCAGGAAGCTACTCAAGGCACTGCCAGCTTGTGCAAGCAACCACTTTCCTCTCTTGATGACAAAGCCCTTCCTTTCCTTTCTTCCTTCTCTCCTTCTTATAGGAGCTGAGTCCTCTGCAGCAGCTCTGACAATGCCAGTTTTGTCTGCCCTCAGGCCCCTCTATGGCTGCGCCTTTCCAGAAAATAACAACTGAAATCCAGAATGCACACTTCATGGAGTTCGGGAAAACAAACTATTTAAATAATGAAACTAACTTTGGGGAAAACAAGGTGTTCTTTGTGTCCCAAAATGAAGGAAGTTCAGCTGCGCTTCAACGTTTTTTGTTAAGAATTCACAATGACTTTGGAGTAGCTTATTGTTACTACTGAGGATCACACACTTTATTCATGTAACACATCTTACTATCAACCTGATTTTCTGTGGAAAAAGACCCGTGGTCTTCTAAAATGACTGCGGTAAGCTGTAGGAGGAGGCTGCCAAATGAATCATGCTGTGGCTGCACTATGGTAAATTCCAGAGCATGCAATCATGCTCCCAGTTGTTTGTTTGAATCATCTTATGATGCTGCACGCACATTTAGCTGATGTACCAACACTAATGTACCGTGCCGTTCTTGCATTTGGAATTATAAAATATCTCATAAAAATAAACAGCTTTATTGCCAGGCTCATGAATGATAATCCCACAGACGCAAATCATTAATCACAGAATGTATCAAGGTAATTACCAAACCAGGGATCTGTTTTATGGAGTTTGTGGGTATGTGGTTAGATTATGTTCCCTTTGCACAAAGCAGACAGCAGTTGCCTGCTGCTGAAATCCCTCTGTACCCACAAGGATCAGGTCGTAATAACAGTGTTCAGCCAACTCATGTCCATTACAGCACTGTCAATGTACCTCCTGCACAGAAAATTTTCCTATTGCTTTTATGTAGCATGCATGCAGACATCTCAACATTGCTGCTGATTTGAAAAAGAACCAAGAAAATCCTCATCATATGCTTATATACTTCACAAGGCCCACTTCTGAAATCAGAAGATCCTGTCTCACGCAGAGCTGTCATCTATTTGTCCATTTTGAACAATCACAGAATACAGGATGAAGGCAGTGGTTTGTATTTCTCCTCACTTAAAACCTTTGTTTATGAGGACTGAAACCACTTTTAAAGGTGGAAACATTTTGCCTTAAGTTATTTACCAATATTTTTAATTTCTGCAGGCTTTGATAATTTATTTTATTTCTAGTCAGCATCACCATCCCATTTTCAAGCACTGTTGTGACATGGCACTGCAAGAAGCCCTTCATATCCCTCAGTTCCACTCTTTTTCATACCTTCTTCTCCCTTTACCACCACCCAAAATAAACCCCATTAAAATTACAAAAGGGGAAATACTGTTATGAAGTCCAACCTAGGCAGGTCTCCAAAGCACAGCTGAGCCCTGGGATTCCAGGCAGCCAAGAAACACACATTGAAGGAGGAAAGAAAAAAGTTTAGCTGCGTAAGAATAAAGAATTAACATCAAGGACATTAGTCCAGAACCATTAATTCCTACAGTTGTTGGAGTAATTCCAAGCATTTATCTGACTTTGCATCACTATTGCATATAACTATGTATCACTACAGCGGCCTGTGGCTCACATCTAAAAAGGGCAGAAAGCTCATTCTCCAGGTTACCCTCATTTTCCATCCTCATCCTGGAATTCTCATGATCAATAAAACCAGCATACAGTGAAAATAAAGGAATCCTGCACCATGCAGGGCCTTTAAACAGCAAGCTCTCATTGGAGCCTATACCACCCGAGGTGGCCATCAGAGAAAGGCTGTGATAGCTCTGCCTGAAGCATTGGAAACTTCCCGGTCTGAGCTGGCCAGTATTGCCACACAATTATGGGGTTTTTTTCATGAATGGTTTGCTGTGGAACAGGCAGGATGGCTGAAAGCATATATTGCAACCTGAAATGCTGGGACTGTTTGTGGAGGGCACCTCCACCTTCACAGTGATGAGAACCGCCCGACCCTCGCAGCTGTCTCCATGCAGCTGTGCTGGCCCCTCTGCCCTCAGGAAACAGGTTCCCACTGCCCAAGGCCACACAGCTGCACAGGATCAGCTGTGGAGGACACTCAGTGAAAATCGTTTCAGGTCTAAAAGGAAAATCAAAGTGTGTGTTCAGGATGACACCAGAAAGAACAGCTGAGGCTCAGCTGCACTTCAAGCCATCACCAATTCTTCTTCTTGAGTCAACTGTTTCTCCGTGTTCCTTTAGTCTACTTATCAGTGACTTCTAGGGGTCTGCATTTTCTTTTGCCTAGTGAGAAGGAATAGACTTTTATATACCTTTATAACACGGAAATAGATTTATCCCCCATTGCACCACTAAAATTCAGTTTTCACATCCTGGGACATTTTGGCGAATGACACCTTAAAACCTTACAGCACTTTACTATATATTGTACAGCATCATTGTTTCAGCATTACACAAGTACACAAATAAAATAAAGGATGGGAGCTGAGACCATGGGACCTGTATGATCTGCTAGATGAAGTGCAATCAGAGCCTATTTAATGTGGTCTGGCAATTATCCATTCAAACAGAATCACAATGTCTTTAATCATATTGGGACAACAACAAGCAGAAAAGAAGGTTAATCAACATAATGGACCCAGTACAAACAGGTAAGTCACTTGATTCTTTGGTTTTTGAACCATAATGTGAGAGCTGAGAGTGCCACAAGGTTCTGGTCCACTGAACGTGCTTTGCTTGCTGACACTTAGGCAGTTGGACTACACGATTCTTGTCGGTTCCTTCCAACTGAGCTGTTCTATTCTAAGATTAGTAGTACTTAAAGTGCAATTTCCCAAATGAGTGGATGATACTGGTGGCCTAAACACAAGAACAAGGTGCCTTGTCAAAGTTATAAACTTAGAATGCATCATACCACCTTCCTCTGTGCCTACACTTACTCCAGGATTCCCCTTGCTAAACACCAAGTGGCTTCTCCCTTGTATGCTGCTACCACAGTGTAGTAGAGGCACAATAAGACACACCATCACTTATACCACAGTAATTGGTTTAATTGACTCAACCCTGAATCTTCCAGAGAGAAAAGCACCTCCTTTTTTGGGCATTAGAGGAGAGCGAGAGCCAGTCATGTTAAAAAACAACTCTCATTTGGTCTGGGCATGATAATTTACATCAGTAGCTTCTTTTGTAACCATCAACAGGTGGAAGAATCTTCTTCACGGTGCAGAGTACTGATACGTAAAACTATAGTTTTTCTGCAGCTACTCTACTGCAATCTTTTTATGCTGAATGTGAAGCAAGACCGTAGGTTGATTTTTATATCTTCCTATTAAACTACAGTAGGGTTGGCAGTCTAAGCCTGAAGTCAAGACCTTTGCTGTGCTAGGCAGAAAGACAGAACAGGAGGAGTGTCCTTGAGATGAAGAGTGTGATAGCCAGTTAAAATAAGCCCATGGTTTTGGATCACTTAACGGTCAATCAGCTGTCAATGCACCATTACTTATTTTCTATCAGAACTTCGTTGCTCCTTAATATTCTTTCCCTTGTATCACAAAGGTGGGAGGTGCAAATAGGTCACTGACTCAAGCCCAGACACAGACACCTTTCTCTTCCCCTTCCTCACACTCCAGCCAAGCACCAAAGAGTGCAGCTGACTCTGAAGAGACTTATACTGGGGAGCCCGTATGTGCCTACAGACACTCTACATCTACCTAAAAGACAATTAACCAAGGCTGGGGGAAAAAGGCTTTTTGGGGAACAATACATGGATTTGAAAAGTTTGAGTTTAGCTGAACACACACTTGCATTATTTAACACACATTCACCCCTTGTTCTGTCTGCTCTGTCCCCACCATTTACTGCTAAACAGGTCCCTTATCTTTATTGATCACTTAATTTATCTTTTCTTAACTCCCCTTGCTCCGTCTGGTGCTGTGTGTCCAAGGTATTGAGGCTAAACATCCGTCTGTTCATACTGTCATGACTGGTTTGCCTTTGAAAGAATAGGGGGAGCAGGTGGTGTGACTAAGTAGACCCTCGACAGAATAGGGGCACCATTGCTGTGTCCTGTCCCAACCTGCCAGCGATTCCCCACCCTCCCAACTGTTCCACATTAAAGCAGTCAACTGTGGCTTTACAGTCCAAGTTTTACACAACTGTTTTACAAACCAGGAAGAATTTCTTTTGTTGAAAATCTTTTGTTAGGCAGCGCAGAACGGGGGGGGGGGGGGGGGGCGCAGCGTAGAGGGAGTGGAGAAAGCCGGTTCTGAGAGCGAGTGCATTTTAATGTGTATGTAGATATACACTACACGATGTGCCAAGCCACTGAGCTCGCTCACTCTGTATTTCTGTGCTGCTTTTAAGGTCTCTTTGAAAGCAGTTGCACAACCTTTCACATATATCCATCTTTTTCATTTTCTTGGGGTCTTCTAGTCATTGTGCTTTAGCACTGTTTATGCTCCAATTTTGATATATTAGAGCAAGTAGGACTGAAAACAACCAAATAAAATCAACTCTGATACATTTTTTCTCAATAAGAATAGAATATCCATTTTTCAGTGTTGCAAAATTATTATAATTCCATCTAACTGGATAGACATCCCCAAAAAAAAGTCCAGATGATGTTTCAACCACATTCCCCTTTCTGAGCAATCCTACTACAGGCACCATGTTGTTTCTGATCTCATACACCATATTTCCTCACAGGATTCAGTGGTGTGCATTTCAGCCCAGATGTAGGAAAGCACTTCTACACGTGGGCTATCTCTGAGATGTCATACCCTGAAACGGTCTGCTCCATAAGAGGTAGAACATTCAGGAACTCACAAAACTGAACGCAGAAAGAGCAAACATTTGTTACAGCTGTGAAACTACTCCGATATCACCACCAGAGTGCTACAAATAGTCACACACAAAAACTGAACCTGCTAAATTCTCCTCATTTACTTTTTTTCCTCCTCCCTGTGAGAATTCACAAACTACAACATTCACAATTTTTTCAAAGCCAAACACAAGATATGGGCATTTTCTACATTTTGAAAGGAAAACGATAAGTTTATGCATATTCATTTTGCACCATAAGCTTTTTTCCACAGGCAAATATGTGTTGAAAGTTATATTTCAGGCAAAATTGAAAACCGAGAGACAGAGATCATGTCCTTTTTTTAAAGATATGGCAGTCAATCACTCAAATCTTATAACTGTACAGGAAAAAAAAAATATATATAAAATTGGCATCTCTTTCCGTTCCTTTAGAGACTTGCCTGTCTTCCTACTCTCCCCCTCCCCATCAGACTGCAGTGGAAAGACAAAAGCTGAGACCCTGGTCCTATAGTAGTCAATGGCAAAAATTCTACGAGGCCTGAATTTCACCCAAACTCTTGAGCCCTACAGCAACCACAGAAATCAGTGACTGTTGCCTAAAGAAGGAAGGATCTTGCCTAAAGAAGGAAGGATCTGCATTTAGTAGAAGATCATTGGTAAAGTATTGAAAATTAATCCAACTAAAACCACTGTTTTCTGTTAGGAGCCTGGTCCTCTCAAATATGCAAGTAAAGAACTTCTCAGTCCAAATGATACAAAGAGTATAATTCAGAATCATGGGGTTTTTTAGCTTCCTGGTCAAAAACAAAGCAGATATCAAAAAACATTCAGAGCTAGAATTAAATGTTTTGGAATGAAGCATATGTTAAAAGAAAAAAAAAAAAAAAAGGAAGAAAAACAGGAAAGAGAAAGTGTGTGTTCAGAGAAATCCTGACTGACATACATCCACAGCCCCTTGAGGACCCTAGTAGTCAGGTCACTCACTCAGAAGACTTGGTTTCAATCCTTCCCTTTCCTAAAAGGGCCTGAAGAGCTTCTACAGAAAGCACTAAAACCACCAGGATACATGATGACGTGGATGCTATACAATTACCCGTCACTCATCTTACTGCAATTCCATTGTGCATAGAGTCAATGATCTTTGAAACCAGCATCAGAAGTATCTCTTCTCCAAGACCAGTGTCCTAATCATGAAATACTTCAAGTCTTATCATGTATTTCTTACCTCACTGAATATTTAATACATAGTGAAGCACACCTACAAGAAACAAAGGAAGCTCACCTCACCCTCTGCATTGTTTCATGCCATGGTGGTTAGGGCAGTCACTCTGCAGTAATGGAAGACTTGATTTTTCCCAGATTGAGGAGAATACCAAAACTAGCACTCCAGAAATATAAACAAGTATGATATAACTACAATACTGGGTAAAAAGAGATCACTATGACTTATTTTCAGTCCAAACTTTTTCTCAAATGCAGCAAGACTTTTAAATATTTTCTTGACAATGAAGACTATTTTACAGCCAAACTGGTAGATAGTAATACATCCCCAAATGTTTATCCAGACCTAGAAGTGATCACCAAGGAGGTGAAGATCAGCATCACCAAGAATGAAATATTCTCAGTATTTTCCCCAAAAATTTATATAATAATCTCACAGCAGAAAACAGAGATCAGTATATTAGAATTGGAGGTAAGTAGAGAAAGAGAATATCTGTAAATATCTATACAGGGGATATCTACAGAGATCTATATATCTAGAGTCTCTGTAATTTAAAAAGTGTACCTAGCCATTCTCTCAATCATAAATTATGTGTTAATAAAGCTTGAGGGAAAGAAAATGTCTTACATTTCTGTTCATTTCAAAGGTATTACAATTATATACCTACTTAAGAAAAACTGTCACAAATGCTGCATTACCTGTAAATTACCAAGCTGCCTTCCAACTTAACATCACAAAATCTACTCATAGATTAGAAAATACTTCCAGATTGTTCATTTTGAATATTGTATATGATCTCTCTACTGCCATGTTTAACAATATTAGTTTGTTCCTATTAACTTCTTAAATACTAACTTTTCTCAAATTTGTATATGAAATGTCGATACATTTGAATGTATGATATTCAAAAAGTAGGTGTAAAAAACAAGTGTGAAGTCCACAATCCTTCTACTTTATCTGCTTGTACAAGTTAGTCTAGAATCTCTTTTTCTACAGAAATATTTGAAGAATTATGGAATCAGTTATAAATTTAGCATTATAATGTACTAAGGATAGACAGAGAACCAAATAGATGGATAGAAATAATGTGAAACTAGACAGGAGATGACATGGTGCTCCCAGTGACCTGCAATGCAAATCTGAATTGGATCATAAATGATCGAATTAGATCTGAAACGAGTCTCGTGGTCTTTCCGATCCTCAATGGATGTTTGTCTACATCACAAAAGCCACCATATGGTTTGGCACAATTTGACAGTGCTGACATTTTCGGAGAGGCTTATTGCTGGCAAGGCACAGATACTGTAGGTCAGAAAAAGTTGCGTGGGCTCATCTGCTGTAGACAAAGTTATATGGCAACTGTCAAAAGCTGTCTAGGATCAACAGTGCTTCCTTTCCAGGAAAAAATGAATTAAATTACTGAAATATCCCAGCATATGGATAAAAGAAACAGTTTTACAGGACAGTCAGCTGCATGCACCTGTTTATTCAGAGGCAAGGAACAAGCTTTCTGCACTGGTATATACAACTCCCAAAATATTTTATGTGGATTTTGCTGCTTCTGTGAAACAACGTTGTCACTTGCTGCACGCATCAAACTCAATTTAGCTTGCTTAAAAGTCACATACTAGTACCCTTAATATATATAATGCCTTCATTTTACCTTCCAAAAGGACGAACAAAATTAAAAGGGGGTGTGGGGGGAGTCATATTAGCTTCAACTTATCCCATTGCAAAAGCAATATTTGTGTAATTGTGTATAATCGTTTAAAGTATAATTTAATACATCCCTTTAACAACCCACAAATTATCTCTTGACAACTAGAAATAATAGGTCTCTTTGTTAAAAACAGAAAGCATGTGAAGACTAAAGGTTAAACAGGTCTTTTCATCATGATAAATCACTGGTTAATGAGCCTGGTATTGTTGGGTATTATACTTGCTCACTTTAATGCCATTACCTTCTGGTTGTAAAGCTGACACTACTAATGATCTTCATTCTTTGAACTTTTCCACAATATTGACTGGTTGCATAGAGCAGATGTTACTTGGATTTGACTGCAAAAGTGGCAATTCTTCTAAGACTTGAGCAGCCCTGAACAGAATGATACTGAACACAATGCATTTTGATATTTCTAAGTCAAAAAAGATTCTTCTCTAAGTGTCAACTACTGCTCTTGCAATTTCTCGGCATCACACAAAAATCAACCACAGATGAGAGAAATATTTTTCATCTATTTTCTGCAGTAGCTTTTTTTTTTTTAAAAAAAAATTGTAATAACATTTAAAGCAACAAAAGAAAGTTCATATCTTTTCTCTGTTGTTGCATCCGTAACTTCGCCTGCCTTACAGCATGCGCAGGTTAAAAAAAACATTCAGTTCTGCATTTCACAGCTTTCCTCGGTCTTGACTGAAGGATGCTGAGGTCACCAGGAGCTGTATTAGAGAGCCAAGTGCTGACAAAGCAGGATGCGGCAGGCCTGCACGCATATGTTTGTGTAGCCACATCCATCACTTTTTATTCCAGAGGGAAGGAGGCCCGGTGGACCTTCGCTAGTAGGCAGTTCAGAGAAGCGAGTAGTTACTTGAAACCTCTTTAACGTATGAGGTCTGTCTTTACTTGTGTGAGGGACTATGTTCAAATGAACTCACAGGGCCTTGGGAGTGAGACGGAGGACTTAAGGGTAAGAAAGCAGGGATCTCTGCATTTAATTTAAAACTGAAGCAATGTGGAAGCTTTGTGTTCATCCCCATTCCTTTCTCTTCCTGACCTTGCCCTCTCCTTGCTCTGTTCCTGTCGCTACTGGATTCTAGAAAATGTGGACCGCAGGGCAAAATTCAAACCTTAGGAAGACAGAGGTAGTTTTATCTCAGCTTATATCAAGTTCTGGGCCAGAAAGATTTTGCTGCATCATAGAACAGAAATGGGGACACCTGAACTCACCATCCCCAAAGTCAAACGTCAGACCGTTACACCCTTCATGCACACATTCTTTGTATACTTCTGGGCAGCAGCAAGCACAAAAGCTGCATAGTATGGCTTTTATAAAGGCCATATTCTGCCCTCTTTGCAACACTGTGTTATGCCTCATGTACTTCAAGGACTTCTAAATTCTTTTCTACTTTTGCTTAAGTAAGGGGTTGGTTTTCTTCTCTTTCAGTGAGTTTGGCGAGAATGGAGAATAAGGATGTGATTGATCTTATAAATACCATTCTGCTTATGGTGTTAAGTGTTATGTGAGGTGAATGAAAAAAATGAGAAATTTCTCTAAAAAAAGAAAATAAATACTAAAATGTCCATGGTTTGCATGTACTACTAACAACTCACTGGTATACAAAAAATTATTAATTTTTTTTCTAAGTGATTCATGAAAGTTGAATCCTGAAGGTTTAATCCTTATCCTGCATGGGAAGCTTAAGAAACTTTTCAATAATTCTAATGTCACAATATAAAAATATAAGCATTAACATATTTCCTGCCTGTCACCTCTGACCCTACTAAACTCAGCTGAATTGAGATAAACACTTTTCATATATAAACAACCAGTACCTGAGGCTGAGCTGCTCTTACACTATAGAGATAAAAATCCTTTCCTACTCAGAGTTTATCAAACACATAGAACAAGAATTTTCATTTAAAGAATATTCGCTTGTTAGTGCAGTCAATTTCTATTTTAGTGTCTACAAAATGTGTTTTTTGTCATGCAGAAATTAGTCAAAAGTACTTTGTAAGACATGTTTTTGATAAAATGGCCTTTTAAAAAATCATTCTTACTGTGGGCAGAATCAATATCTTCTTTTCCTTTTGCTTATCAATTTAAGCGTTTCCCATTTTATTAATAAAGCAATAAAAAGAATAGTGACTACTGCCACAAAAAAAGCACTTTGATTCTTGTGGACCACACACATTTAAATGCTCCATGTATTTTAAGATTCTTTTTCAACCTATTCCATTCATATTCTTTGATGCCAGTATTGCAAACTACACTCACCCTGTGTTGTGTTCTCGGACAGCCTCTATTTTTGTCAGAAAAAGTTTTCATTTTTAAGAGTTATTTCTAAATTTTTTTTCTTGGATGAAATAACTAGTGGCTGAACATCTGCATTCATTTGGATGTTCAGATATAGTTTATCAAGGTGTAGTCCAAGCACTTCTACAGTATTTGGGCCACTAAAAATCACTACTGCTAAACACTTCAGCACAAGCTAATGCAAATTACCCAAGAAAGGCTTTGTTAGACAAACCATATTTACCAGAGACAGACCCATTAGGAGCATCTGTCTCACAGAAGGTGGGTAACTTCTTTGATCAATGATACTAGCTCCTTCCATATTTCTGCCTCTACATCCTAAGTAACTCCATGGTTCAATTTACATGTCTTGATATTGAAAAGCAGAACTGTGCATCAGGTGATTTCCCTGAGGCTGTCTATCTTGGCTTCAGGGTCTGCTCTCTCTTGACAAAGACGCTATTTCACAGAATCCTCGTTCTCTACCAGCAGATTTGTGATTTAAACAGCAGTATCTGACTTTGTTCATACTTCCATTCCAATGCATCGAGCCCATGATTCCTGCTTACCTTTCCTCCCAAAATCATAAATCCCAATTAGTATGCTTATAAAAACTGTAACAAATAATACGTTATTTATTTCACAATTTCTTTAAGCAGAAGTTTCAGTGAAAGTAAAAAAGTCTATATAACTTGTGTGTGTGTCTCTACAATGTTCAACAAACAACGTGGCATGACAGCGTCTAATATTCATTTAACACACTTTCACATGTGTTACCCAGGGGTTATCTATAAAAGTCCAGAAAAAGCTCTGATCCAGCAGCAGAACTGGCTGAAAAGACTTACAGGCAATCCAACAGAAAGTTTTCCCCTCACATGCATTCATGCAGCCTCCTCCGCCTATCACCCCCTATTACTTGATCACATTCACCCCCACTGGCCCTTTGCCTTTGACCTCTCTCTGCCACTGCCTCTGATTTTGTATTTGTTTTCTGAGGACCTATTATCAATCACTTTTAAGTACCCTTAAGCAGGACGTTTAAACTAGGCATGTGAAAATAGTAGATCCTTCCATCCAAAGAAGAAACAAATTATTGTAAACAAGACATAATTTGTATCCCTTAAGATAGTAAAGCCAAAAAGAAAAAAATAAATAGGGAAGATATAGAAATTACACATGTTGTAGTTGCCAAAAAAAAAAAATAATAGGGAAAATAAAGAAGATGTACATGTTTCAGTTGCCAGAACTTGCATTAGGTTTGAAGTGCCTCACAGCGTTATCCACTTTGATAACCTACAAACCAAGACTTCTGCTTAGAAAAGTTCAAGTGCTGGTGTCAGCTAATTTCTCTTGTACCAAAATGTTGCATTTTATTTCCACTGATTAGCATAAAATTGTTCCCATTGTCTCAGCCACAGAGGCACACAATGGTGCCAAAGATCCCTGCAGTGGGGAGTTTCTGCGTATTTCCAGCTTCTGGCTTTGCTTTAGAATTCATTAACCACAAGAACACCACATGCTCTGTGCTGGATTTCCATACATACATCGAGAAAAACACTATTTTTCACAGCAGCTTCCTGAAAATTTTAATTATCTTCTATCAGCCACCAAAGGAATTATTTTTCATCATTGAATGATGTGCCTGAAGCCACAATATGCTTGTGTAACAGACTTTTTTCCTGTTTATCCTTTTTTCTGCCAATATCTACTTTTTACTGCCAATATATTGTATACGCATGACTTGCTGTAAAGTTGCTATCACTGAATTCTTTCAGTCATAAGAAAACTGCACATATGTGCAAGAAGCCAAAAAAGAGGCCAAATTTCCCCCCAAAATTGCTGTGAAGTATTCAAAAGGATTTTAAAAAATGACTGCCAATAGCTATTATTTCACTTCCCTTCCTTTTCTTTCTTCTCTTCCATTTTTCTCCTACTACATTTCCATCTACCTACTTGGAATTATTCTTGCTTTCATTATTATGGAAAAGCTATTGTAAAAAAAAAAAAATTAAGAGGGGTTTTCACTTCTGGCTGGGCGTGATGAGCTCTGCAGCCAGTCCCCTGTCCCCCGAGGGAGATCGGGGGGGAAGGAGGAGCTCCTTGCATGGGATTAGCAACTGAGAAGCCCCGTTTTTCTGCCCTAACAAATCTTGTTCTTGGCTCCGTTCAATCCCGCTGGCTGCAGCTGTCCTGGCAGGTCATCCTCCCAGAGACCTTCGTACAGCCAGAGGAGACAGGGGAAATGAGCAGGGAAAAAAAATCTCCTCCATAAGTAACTGTAGAGGACTAAGTAGCGCAACGAAAGAAACACTCCAGCCAAACTCCTTGTGTTTTATGGCGCTCTTCGTTACTTGGTACTAGGCTTTTTGATACTGTTCCTGGTGCATTAACAAGCAAACATTCATTACAGAAGTTTTACAGATTCCACAACTCCACCCACAAA